>NW_005871166.1:2044425-2215521 GCF_000147115.1 Myotis lucifugus
CATACATCTTCACATAGTTAATTCTTTCTTCTGTCATTTCAAAACTATTCTCGAGTTCCTCTAGTGAATTCATCATTTCGGTTATTATACTTTTTCAACTGCAGAATTTCCATTTGGTTCTGTTTTATCATTTCCAACTCCTGTTTGATAGTCTTCGAGAGGAGACATTGGCATCCTAATTTCCTTTACTCCCTTCAGCACGGCTTCTTTTCACTCTTTGAATGTGTTGTAATGCTTCCTTTGAAGTGTCTGTTAAGTCTGACTTCTGTACCCTCTCTCAGACAGGTCCTGTGCCTGCTCTTATTCCTGTGTGTATCACACTTCCCTTTCTTAATCCTATGTCTCATAATATTCTGTTAAAATTGGACATTTTAGTCCATTTGGAGCTTGCTGTTGTTTACTCTTTTCTCTTTTTCTTTTTTGACTGACAGGACCATTCTGGTGTAGTCTACCCTCCACGCCCCCTACCGGTGGGAAGCTCTGCGACTGCTCCTCGGTGGGCACAGTGGCCGGGACGCAGCGCGCTTCTGCAGGACGCTCCTTGGCCGCCTCATTCCTGATCACACTCAGTGTCAGCTTCCATTAGTCGCCAGCGGATCGCTCAGTTGTTTTTGACAACCCACTGGACATAAATCGTCCCACGGTCTGATCCAATTAAATGTGATCCCTTTTGCAGGGGTGGTTTTGAGCACAGAGTTTAAGGCCTGATCTGAACCTAGCAGGGCTCTCCTTAGCTATTTGCTTTGTCTTTTAAAACTAGTGGGCCATTGTTGACCTTTTTTGCTCCTGGAAAGCTGCTAGCATCCTTTTAATTATCACCAAAACCCTTACCCTCCCCAACTTCTTTTTGAGAGGAGTTATATGTTTGAACTTCCATAGGACTCTGTTTCTAACATAATCAGTTTCTAAAAGGTAAACCTCCATGTTTGTTGTACTGAACTAAGGGTTGCATCTCCCTCTGGGGACGCTCTCTAAGCCATGCCGCTGGGGCTGGCGCACACCTCTGGGTGACACCCCGCTCCAGGAGCACACACTGCCTGTGCAGGAGCAGGGGCCTCTGGTGTTCTTGGCTTGCTGCTTCCAACATGGAACCTTCTCCTTGTAAACATGCTGGGGCAAAGGTCATCGGGCCCTAGCATCCTCCCTGGATATGCTCCTGAAATTAAAGACTGTGTCCCGTGGCTGGAGACTGGATGCCAGAGGGAGTCTCCAACCTCTCAGATGCACTCATCTGGCATTTAGCCTCTGCAGGGAGAAGAAATGCTGGCACTGCCCACCCTCGGAAGATACCATCGCCCTTGGCTAGTGAGAGAGGGAGCCCTGTGTTTCTAGCTGCTCCTGACTGGAGAGGAGTTTCTGTTAAACTGGTGTGTACGGGGGTGGGGGGGGGGAGAGAAAGAAAGAGAGAAAGAGAGAAAGAGAGAGAGAGAGAGAGAGAGAGAGAGAGGGAGTTGATTTAAACACTACTGCCTCTTGGTAGTCTTACTGAGCTGTAGAATATTTTCTTGAGTAAATGTTTCTTCATTTGCTATAGGCCCTTAAGGCAATTTCCAGGAAATTTTTATTTTTGTTTATACTTCTTACTTGTTTCGTTGGAGAGGGCTCCACAGGGCGCCTAATGCCCAATTCCAGAATTCAGCTCTACAGCTCATGTCATTACATTTATGTCAAAGTGAAAGGTTAACTTATAAATTATATTTAAACACAGTATCTACACTAATAAAAAAGAAACATGCAAATTGGTGTCACTCCACCATGCCCACCAGCCAATCAGAGTGACTATGCAAATTAATCCAACAAAGATGGTGGTTAATTTGCATACACAGGCATGGAGCGAAGACTGAAGGCTTCAGCCAGAGTGAAGACTGAAGACTGAAGAGGCTTGGCTTCTCCACTGCAGCCAAGCCTCACTGCGGCCGTACCAAAGGCCTGGGTCCCGGGTGCCGGAGGAAAACCGGTGCCAGCAGCCAGGGGAAAGAAGGCCTATTGCGCAAATCTTCGTGCAATAGGCTTCTAGTGTTTCTCATAATAGAATTGAGGCCCAAGTTTGCTTAATAATTGTCTAAATTTAATACTAGTGAAAGAGCAAGAACTATAATCCAAGTTGTTAATCTTCCAATGTTTTTTCTTCACTAAATGCTATTCTAAACTTATACTTATAGAAAATCATTCCATTTAAAAATTATGTATTTTAAGGGAAGAATTTATTGTTGCTGACCACTATAGTTTGTGTTTGGAGACTGATAGAGGCAGATTCCAATAAACAGATATTTTAAGGATTAATATAGAGATAATCTGATTATTCACTACACTAATCCTGCATAATATACCCTCTTGTTTACATTATTATTTTATAACTGTTGTTTTATTAAGTATGAGAATAATACTAATTCCATTATTTCAAAGAGAAATTTAGTGAGTTTTTCTGATATACAGTAATTTATGAACTGGAATGTCACACAAGAATGTTATCCTGTTTGCTTTCATCACGGATCTCCAAGGAAGTCTCAAAATAGAATGAAGATTATTGAAAAAGAATAAATTTACTATGAAGACTGAAATATAATGCCACCACTAGTAAAAGTCACAATATTTGTGAACCCTTGTCTGCAAAATGTACTATACACACATAGTAGGTAAATAGATAAGTTGATGCAGATGAATATATAGATTAGAGCTTTTCAGCTAAGGATGATTTTGTCTCCTGTGGGGTCACTTGACAATCAGGAGGAAATCAGAGCACAACCTCACAACAAAGTCATCTAGCCCATGTCATAGTCATGGCTGAGAAATCCAGTTATAAAAAATTGTGAGTACAAGGAGAGGCCCCATTATAATATCACCACAAATTTATTCAGCTCATGTTTCTATTTTACATGCCATGTACCAAGCACTGTCCTAGGCTTTTGGGAATTCAGCGGTGAATAAAATACAGTCAGTTTCCTCATGGAATTCACAACTTCATAGGAAAACTTTGTATAAAGACAACCGTGAGGTACCTGGATAAAAATCTGAGGTTATTGAACAAGGATTCAAAGCCTGTGAATGACATATTCAGTTTTATGATCACCTAGCTCATGGAATATGAATGTAAACTTCAATCTTTCACAACACAAAATATTGAAGAAAAGAAAGAAGTTTCATTTTGAGCTTGCAAAGTCTCAAAATGAGCATTGCAACATTTTGGATCTTGTAGATGATCAGGGGATCAAGCATAGTGGATTTAACCTTAACATGGGACAAATCATTTTATTTCACAATTAATAGAGTGGCATCCTAAAGTACCTTAAGGGGGAGAGGAAAAAATGATATAATGATTTTGGTTCAAAAATAATGAGCCAGAAGCAGAGTGTGATTGTTATAACATGATGCTATCAATTGCCCTTAGACCTCTGCCCCCATCCTTAGGTACTTTTATTTAAAACATAGAGTAATAGGGATGAAATAAGAGTTAGCAAGAACAATGCAAGCTATTTCTCTGTAATGCCTGTGGACAACACATCAGCATCCTTGGTCTTAGACTTTGCAGACTGGGTAGCAGCTCACTCAAGTCTCAATTGTGACAACAGAGCTCTGTTCGCATAGTTACCACATTTTGCCTCCACAGCTTAAAGGGATACACCTGTGACAGGTCAGAGACGGGGGTGAGGAAGCTGTCAGATGACTGCAGCAGCAAAGGAATTCTGTGGCTACTCCAAGATTAGAAGAAATGAAATTTCTAAAGAATACCCAAGGCAAATAACTGAAATACATTTTTTAGTTAATATTGTATTTTTTGTTTTACTTCCTGACTCATACAGTGTGGGAAACGTTTATTTAAAAACAATTCTTTCTCCTCTAGTATGTCATCTTCTTTCATTTACAAATCCCCATTTAAAAAAAAGAAACTGAGCTCATAGCATGAATTCATTTATGTATGCTTAAATCAGCAATAAAATTACTCTCTTATGTATAAAAGGAGGCCCATTGGTCCATATATTATTTTATTATAACAACAAGAATATAATTAGGATAAAAGTAAAAATACATTATTTGAATGCCTAGAAATCATATTCTAAAGATTAACAAGACATTGCTGTTTCTTTATGAGAGATCTTTGTTCTTCAATCTTACTAACCTAGGACTGTCACTAGATGAAAGAGTGTATGACTCAATATGTTATTTAGATTTTATATATTCCCTAAGAATCGAATTAAGTAGAAGAATAAAGGAAATTTCTAAATGGTTAGCAGGGGGAAAACCCATAACACTAGACCTCCACCATTTTGTCACTTGATTTAAACAAAAGACTTTTAAAAAGTCTTTCTAACATTTAGATCATAAATAATTCCCAAGACCCTATTTTATTACAATCATGGGATCATGCATAGTTATATATTTTTAAAAAAATAGAATTCCAACTAAAGAAGTCCAATTTATTATATCCTTAGAGAATCATATTTTCTGAACATACATATGAGGAAAAAACAGAAGCACTCTTCAAATCTTATGTTTTATTAATACAATGGAGGAGTAAACTTGAACACACTGTTGTTCTTATCCTGACTGCTTATTATTTCACAAATTGATTCATGTAAAATCTCAAAAGTATCATTAAAAAATCAATTTTGAATCATGAGTAGAATGTACTTAAACACTTAATATAAAGAAAATTATCACTACGAATAAAATTTACTTCTGTGCTGCCTGGAAAGAAATACAAAAAGAGAAAAATGAAATGCATACTAAAATATGATTCATGAGTGAAAAGTTGACAATTTACCCAGACAATTCATCAAATGTTTATGCACGATAAATTCTTAGCTAATTCATTTCATAGATGTTTATATAATATTGGATATATGAATGATAATATCTTTCATAGCAGTTTTATAAAAAATTAAGACATAGTTTTCATGGGGCTATTTATTTTCTAAATTTTAATGAATTCCAATGATAAATCTGACATGCTAACCCATGGTTTATGGAAGCTATTTTTAAGATGTATGAAATGTATTTGCATCATGTACTTTCTGGATGTCTGTTCCCAGGGTCAATAGGGAATGAATTCAGTATAAATAATGAATCTGACATTAAAAATTTAGATTATTGGGATTGTAAATAATTAGTATGACTTTTCAGGACTAAATATTCCTTATATTAATTGTTTCAGCGAACACTGTTAGGGTCAAGTTATGAAAAAGAACTGAGACTAACACATTGTTAAGGCCTGAAGTAGATATTCCTAATTAATTGAATGAAAGCAGACCCACAGGTACAGGTTTTATCACTTACAGTTCTTTGTGGAATTTAAATAATTTTTCAGAAAATGTGAAGGCAATTCTACATGAACAGCTTTAATTCTGCTCCAATATGCATGCAGTTGAACTAACCAAATTGTGAAGATTCATTTATTTGGAAAGATTTTAAGGAATTTTGCTTAGAAAGGCTACTAAATTATTGATTTCAAGCAGAACCATATTGTATTGTACCACCAAAGTGAGTATCTTATTTTGGATTTCCTTAAAATAGATCCAAAACAAGGACTTAGGTGCAAGAATGAGAAAATAAGACATGTGGAAAGAAGAAGGAAAAGAGTCTAATATAAAGGTAACTTTTCAAGGTCATTGCTGTAGGCTTTGACTTCAAATTTTCCCTGGATATTTGAAGAGTCAGAATGCCTCTCAAAATGGTCCATATAAAGTAGGAGGCATTGGAGTCCTCAATCAAAGACTCTATTCTCCATTGCCTGAGGATTGTCTCCCAAGTATAAAGGTGAGGATTGCTATCACCTTATCACCTTTATACTTCTAGTCCTCTCTTGTGGCCAGATCAAGTCAGGATGGAATACAGGGAGATGCAATGAGCTTAAATTCAGACAATAGCAGCCCACGGCGAGTCTAACTTACATAAAACTTCTACCAAAACAGACTAAAATCAGAGGTGAGCCAAAAGATTGTGATACAGGCGACAAAAGCAAGTTCTAGAGTGAGTTTTGAGGGGAAAACAAATATATACACTAACCTTTTTTATCAGCGCATTTGAATTCCGATGAGTGCCTGCTAAAAATAAAGACTTGGGGTATTGAGTACTGTTTCTCCCAACAATTGCAACTATCTTTGAAGGTAATCCTAGATGACATTAAGATGAAGTCATCAGCAGATTGTATTGCCATCTTATTGGATATATATTAGTATAGCTGATAGATTTGCCAAATATTGATTTATAAGTAGAAAGTAAATTGAATCATTGACCACTTCTCATCATTTAGGATTATAATATGTTCTAACAAGAGCAGGGGTTTACCTATACTACTGAACTGTGGAACACAGAGTCATAAGGAAACTATTTCTGCACTAGGTAAAACAATAGATAAAACTTAGCTAAACCAGACATACTAGTTATCAAAATATTCCATTGGTATTCTGAAGTCTGTAGTCTTGCAATAAAAAAAAGTAGTTTTAAGGAGATAAGTAATAAAAAAAACCAGATCTACAATTTTAGAGAATTAAATATAAATATTTAATCATTACCAAACACAACCACATTGACATTTTTCATCATGAAAAATAATTACGATTTTGGGTTACGTCTTTAGATGGTGGAGACTACCAATTATTTTGTGCAGTGAAAGATTAGATTATTTTAAGTTAATTATCATCAGAAAGAATTTCAGGTTAAAAAATAAATATGCAAATAAATGCCCAGGCTTCCAAATTATCTTAAATAGGTAAGTTCTTTTGTATATCCCCCAAAATTTATAATTTACCTTTACTTTATATTTTACACTGAATAAACAGTGCCTGCAGCTTGATTAGAAGCAGACGTCGGGAGGGACTGCAACTTTAATATCAAGAACAAATAACAATATTTAATTATTAGATGTTTTTCTACCCTTCAAAGACCAATAACGAAAAATGGTCTTGGCCCTTGAGGATAGCAGAGCAAATAGACAAATCATTACAGTGAAATATGCTAAGTGGTATGGTAGATGAATGTGCAAAGTTCTATTGGCAGTCGAAGGAAGAGATACATAGTCCATGCTGATATTTCAGGAAAAGTATCCTATAGGAGATTATCTTTGTGGCCATTTCAGAAAGACAAACACAGTGATCCAGGTAAAGAAAAGGGAGACCGACCGATGCAGAGAGAGCAACAGATGCAAACAAACAGGGCAAGAACTATCACAGCTCTGTCAGAAAGCTCCCAGTAGAGTAGCATGTCGTTTGCCCAGGACAGGCTATTCTTTACAGATCATGTGCTCTGATTGTAAAAGCCAGAGGCACTTTTTGAACCATACCATGAGGATTTGGCGGGAGGAGTAATTAAATTTAATTAAAGAATCACTAGAATAAAGCTTATTCAATTGATCCATCACCCTTTAATAAAAGCCCCTGCTTTAAAAGAATCCCACGAATTCCTGTTCATCAAACTTAATATTATCTAGGTCTGGGATATTATAACAAGATTTTTGGTAAAGGACTGGTAGTATTTATTTATTTTGCTGGTCATATTTTCAACAATTGTATATTTACTCTCAATAGTATTCTTATCACATCTTTTTATTTTTATTTATTTTTATATTTTTATTAATTTCAGAGAGAA
Source organism: Myotis lucifugus (assembly GCF_000147115.1). Classification (NCBI taxonomy): domain Eukaryota; kingdom Metazoa; phylum Chordata; class Mammalia; order Chiroptera; family Vespertilionidae; genus Myotis; species Myotis lucifugus. The sequence goes on from NW_005871166.1 coordinate 2,052,010, forward strand.
AGGGAGAGGGAGAGAGAGATAGGAACATCAATGATGAGAGATAATCATTGATTGGCTGCCTCCTGCATGCTCCCCACTGAGGACTGAGCCCACAACCTGGGCATGTGCCCTTGACAGGAATCGAACCTGGGACCCTTTAGTCCACAGGTCGACGCTCTATCCTCTGAGCCGAATTGGCTAGGGCAGTGGTCGGCAAACTGCAGCTCACGAGCCAGATGCGGCTCTTTGGTCCCTTGAGTGTGACCACGAAGTTTCAATCACACTGTACTTGCACGCCCGCACGTGATATTTTGTGGAAAAACCACACTCAGGGGGCCACAGTTTGCCGACCACTGGGCTAGGGCATCACATCTTTTTAAATAAAATCAGCACCCACAATTTTCTGCGTCAGACAAGGGCTGCCATGAAAACAGATGTATTTAAAGACCAGAATATCTACAATGTCTACATTCCTCAGCAGGCCTATACTGTATATGGACTTAACTATTCTCACATGAATACTTATATATGCCATCCTATTGCCTAAATATGGATTTCTAGTACAAAGTTATAAAATTAACCCATATCCTAGATTTAGCACTGGGCCACAACTTCATTTGAATAGTTCCTTTGGAATAACCAGGTGCTGCCATAAATTCAAAGCTTAGCAATTTGAGTACTTTAGCCTTCTCGAACTTGAGATAGATATTCAATGGATTTGCTGAAAGGAAGCGACAAATGGTTGAAAGTGTTAGCTAGCTAGCTTAATTAGGAAGGTTTAGGTAATGAGGAGGGTCCATGGCAGAGGAATACATAGATGGAGACTTAAGACACCAGGGTGCTTATCTTACTTGTATAGAGGATAGAGAAATGCCACAGACAAATGGAAACATTTCTGGCCTCAGCAATTACTAGTAAAACAGCCATAAACCAAGGACAGATATATCTCTGGCCTGAGCAGCCCAGAGATCAAAGGCAACTCCAACCAGCAAGATAAGGGGGAGAGAGAGGCTAGGAGCTTTGAAAACGAATACCATGCAGCAGAATGACCAGTGAGGAACACCTGGGGGTCCCAAATTAAGGAAAGGGACCAATAAGTAAGGTCAGGTTCAGACAAAGAACTGCAGCATATATAAGCCAGACTCACGATGCATTTTCTTTCTATTGATTTTTCCCATTAGAGAGAGAGAGCAGGCTTTTTCCCATTGAGGGGACCTCCCCATGGCGTCCCGTTTGGGACACCCCTGCCCAGATGAAGTTTGTATCTGCTTCCAATAAACTTCTACATTTTTTATTAAAGAAGCCTTTTTGTCCGCAAGTTTATTCTTCAAACTTTGTGAGGACAAGAACCCACAGGAAGAAGTCTGCACCCCGAACCCCATGTTTCATTGTCATGGCCAGCCACTAGGGAAGGGGGCCAGAGAAACTGGATTCCGAGAACAGACAGAGCAGTAGATGCACCCTTTTATCACATGGGTTCCACTGACAGCAAGGGATTGTGGGTGGTCTCAGGCCCTGGACTTTCCTGCTGGGAATGGATCTCTCAAACATTTTGCTATCTATGAAGGCACTTATTGACATCTTTCCACATTGTAACTGCTCAATGTGTCTTGGCTCTAAGCCTAGGGGTCTAGTGAAAGTCATTAATTTAGCATCCATAGAGTCAGCTAACGCTGACATTGGAAAGCATTTTAGAGGTCAGCTAGTCTAATCTTTGTGTCATACATGATTCAACTATTTACTGACTGTTTGTTTGCAAGGCAGTGTACTGGGATGTTCTCCCATGGCCCTCCTTCTGGGGTCTGAGAGTCAGATTCCCATATGAGTATTTTTATAAGATTACTAAAGGCCCTATGACGAAATTTGTGCAAGAGTAGGCCTTCCTTCCCCTGGCTGCTGGCACCCGGGTCCAGGGCTTCCCTCACAGAGGGAGGCCCTGCCCACCCGCCTCAGCCTGCTGGTCGGTGGCCAGGGCCTCCCTCTGTGGGGCAATCGTGGAGCCCCCTGACTGATTGCCCCGCCGATCGGTGGCCTGGGTCTCCCTCTGCAGGGCAATCATGGGGCGATGACCAGGCCCCCAACCAATAGCATCGCACCCGCCTTGGCTGGCCTGATGCCAGTGGGTGTCATAGTGTGGTCGTCCGGACAGTCATCTGGAAGGATGTTCGGAAGGATGTCCGGTCTGATTAGCATATTATTATAGATATAAAAAGAAAAAGTTCATAGCCAGATTTTTAAATTCCATCTCTCATTTAAATTGTGTGATTTTGGACAAGTTAAATGTTCTGTGTCTCAATTTTCATTTCTGTAAAATGGGATGATAATAATATCCAACTCATAGAGAAATAGTTTTTACACTATTTCCTGGTACTCAATAATGTTTAATGAATTAATTACCATTTTTATTGAATTCTGTTCAACTTAATACTTTCTCTTTCTCACAGCTATCTTTTCTAACAAGTGCTCAGTGTTGTTTTATGCCATCTTACCATGTAAGAAAGGATACTAATAAATCCCTGCTCTCCTTTTCCTGCTGTTCAGGGAAAATTTAAAGGATATAATATCAGTTAGCTTAGCTGTACACTATAGTCAATCATAGAACAACTTTATCTGTGAATCCCAGAAACCAATATGTTTTAGAACAGCATATCTCAGAGGCATCCTAGTTATGTTAACAATGTTTAAGATATTTAAAAAGTTTATAATCACTTCTAATTCTTATATGTTCTGCAATGTCAACAATTTGTGTAAATGGAGAGATTCTAACTTAAAAATAATAAATTGGACACTATAAAATTACCTGCCATTTTAACTAAAATTGGAAACTACTGAGTTTTATTTCAGATAAAAAAGGAAGACAGTGGGAACAAAGACTATCTATATTTCATTCATTGCTGTGTTAATAGTAGGGTACACCTTTATACAGAGGACTCTAAAATATTGTTGAATGAGTAATTTAATCAGTTATTAAAATGTAAAATATAAATTTTATAATAATTAAACATTGCCCTAGCCGGTTTGGCTCAGTGGATAGAGCGTCGGCCTATGAACTGAAAGGTCCCAGTTTCAATTCCGGCCAAGGGTACATACCTGTGTTGCGGGCTCGATCCTCAGTAGTGAGCGTGCAGGAGGCAGACAATCAATGATTCTCTCTCATCATTGATGTTTCTATTTATCTCTCCCTCTCCCTTCCTCTCTGAAATCAATAAAAATATATTTAAAAAAATAATTAAACATTAATAGAATCAGTGTATTTTACTAAAGGCAGATAACTGACATGAGCATGATAAATTTCCATTTGCATCAGAATACCAATGTTACAATAGCTGATACATTGGTGAAAATAACCATATTGTAGTTTTAGTGGGAAGTCTTACTTAATACTCTACATATTTGTTTTCTAAACAATGTGCATATTTTAATATCCACCTAGTTTATTTTTGCTCATTGAGTAGCATAAGCTCTTTATATATTCTCTAAGCTATACATTCTTAACAATGCATATAGAAATGTAAAATATATCTTCAGCTAAAATGAAATGGAGTATTTTATTCATTATCCTCATCTTAATAATAGATTCCAGTATAAAGACTTATTTGAGGTTTAGCTAGGTGACAGATTCAATTTGTCTATCCTACAAAAACTCAGTTAATTCTTTCAACATTTCAAACATAAAAGTTTTCTCTCAAATATCATAAATTCAAAAATAGCCAGGCTGGAAGTTTCTCTGAGTTTCTTTTAAAGACATATGCTACAGTTATTTTCTATAAATGATTACCTGGTAGAGTGATTTCCTTATCCATGCCTCTTTGAACACTTTGCTTTTATACTTCATACTTTTACTCTTTAGTTTAGTACACTAAAGTATATAATATTAGATACTATAAATCAGAGTTAGATACTTTTATGCATTGCTTATAAATACATAGTTAATTGTTGTCACTTTCATATGTTTATATATCACTATCTTATTTGATATGGCAGGTCTTTTATTATGAAAGATATATAGATACATCTTCAGCATAAACAAATATATGCACGCAAACAGCCACAGATGCAATTCCTTTCCTCTGACCAAAGAAGCCAACAACCTTTGCAAAAAAATTCTACTGTTTCTTTGAACTACAATAGACTTAATTTGTGCTTGCTTTCCCTTATTCTACTATTTCCTAAAAGCATTTTACTCTTCTGGTTCATTCTGACCTAATAACTACTTTATGGGTTCCGATAACTCTGACATCTCATGTTGTCCCTATCCGCAAGGACATGATTCTTTTATCATATTCTTATTCTGTCTTCTTACATTTTAATTATGCCACATATTTCTTTGATCTCTAATTTGAATACTCAATTTCTTATTTCTTGAAGGCATGAGAAAAATATCACCTCATATGTGTCCTGTGAGTTTTTCAAGAAGGCTCTTTCACAGCATTCTCATCGCCTAGCCTTGCGCCTGTCATAATTTCAACGTAAATGGTACAGAAATTCTATTTGAGACAATACTGGAGTCCCAAATTCTACTGAAAGTTTTTTTCTTTAAAAATATTTCCCATTCCTGTTTTGAAATAATGGAGATAATACGTATTATAATGATAATATTGATTGCAATTATCAACAACATAAAAGTTATGTAAAGTAAAAGATAAAAGTCATTTATAGTCTCACTCGGGCTCCCCATTTCTACAGACCATTAAAGCTAACAGTTTGAAGTAAAATTCTCCGAAATGTTTATTTCATCTAAAACAATTTTATAAAGGAATTTACTTTATATGGTGCTATGAGCCATGAGTTGGGGTAAAATATTCTTGGGTGATCAGTAGCTGTCTTCCACTTCATGCAATAAGAACTGTACTCTGGACTGCTATGCCCTCACTACCACCCTGACCCAGAGCTCGGCTGAATTTAGGTCCACGAGGCTAGTGTGAAAAGGGGCTTAGTTGCTGATGTACATTAAAGACAGGTACTGTGCATTAGACTTCCAAAATCTGAGCAGACATCGGTGATAGAACTGTGCATGTACTAAATTATGGGGAAAAATGTATTTCTCTTTTCTATTTTGTATTTCAACTTTACTATGTTTATATTGTTTTAAACATAACTTTATTCTCAAAAAGTAAATATGCAACTGTCTGTTGAAAGAAAATTCAGTTGTTCTTATTATAGACCATTGTAGTATGTTTTATGAGCATATATTTTTTTCATTATCTCTTCCCTATCAAGACCTTTTCAGAAAGGTCTTAACTTTTATGTAATGAAAGTACATATATTAAATGCCATGTAGATTTTTAAATATACTGCCCTTATTTAAAAAGCCATTATAGGCTTTCTTGAAGTAATTTCAGCTAATTATACTGCAATTATGCCAATCATTTAAAAAGTCATTATTGCTTAAATATTAGAAATCATTAATTACTTGCACATAGTAGCTGTCCAATTTTATTTAATTTACATGTATATATGACTCACTAATATCTCTGATATACTAAAGTTGATTTTTTTATATAAATGGATAACAAAGCTGGTAAAATAAAATATCTTTCATATTTTCTTTTTTTTTTTTTAATATTTTATTGATTTTTTACAGACAGGAAGGGAGAGAGACAGAGAGCTAGAAACATCGATGAGAGAGAAACATCGATCAGCTGCCTCCTGCACATCTCCCACTGGGGATGTGCCCGCAACCCAGGTACATGCCCTTGACCGGAATCGAACCCGGGACCTTTCAGTCCGCAGGCCGACGCTCTGTCCACTGAGCCAAACCGGTTTCGGCTATCTTTCATATTTTCAAGCAATGTTTATACAATATCCAGCAGTAAATAATTGAAATAAAGAAAGCTATGTGCCCTATACCTTTAACTTTCCATAGTGTACATTTTTAAATATAAAATGTATGGTCTGTATGGTCTGACTGCAATAAGATGTGCCCTGAGTATGTTCTAAATATAATATATATTTTGTACTTTGGTCTCCCTGGTATCACATATTTGTGCTAATATATAGTTTTTATATGTGCTGTTCTGTTACATATTACTTAATTCCAAGAATATAATAGATATTTGAAAGAAGTACTTTAAATAAATATAAGAGCCTGGCCGGCATAGCTCAGTGGTTGAGTGTCAATCTATGAACCAGGAGGTCATGGTTTGATTCCTGGTCAGGGCACCTGCTCAGTTTTAGTGGGGGACATGCATGAAGCAGCCGATCGATGACTTCCTCTCATCATTGATGTTTCTATCTCTTTCTTCCTCTCCCTTCTGCTCTGAAATCAATAAAAATATTTTTTAAAAAATAATTTTTAAGTATATCCTTTAGAATAGTATATGTACAGAAAAATATTGAAAAATATTTGGGTTAAAAAATTTCTAATTTTACTAGCACCATTTTATTTGAAGTTTCCTACAAAGACCATTGTGTCTGCTATTCAATATTTTCTAACTTACAGGGACCTAAGATTTAATAAATTTTTAAGTGTGTATAATGAGAAGGTAATGTACTTTTCCAGAAAAAAGAATGTAAAATATGTCTCTAAATTTCCTTAAAAAGCCATATATTGAAACTTTTTACTTCAGATAAATTTTATGCTAATAATTAAGAACAGTCCATCTTGCAACATCTAAGAACTAATATTTGTTTGTTATTTCTCAAACCTATCCACAGAAGTTCTAGGTTCTAAGAACTGTGCATTCACATTTTCTTCTTCAGTTTTTGCATTTCCAACCCTTTCTTTTTTCTAACCATTATATATGTTTTCCAATTTCTTTTTTTTAGTTTTTCAATTATAATTGATATTCAATATTATATTAGTTTCATAGTGGTTAGACATTTATATAACTTATCATTTGATTCTCCCAATAAATCTAGTACCTACCTGGCACCAAACATAATTATTGACTGTGTACTTACCCTACCCAGCAGATCTAATGAGGCAGTGAAAACGCCTGCACCTTCTACCCACACTAAGATCTGTTTCATTCTGAAGTCCCACCAACTTGCAGAGATTAGAGTCCACATAGTGAATACTTAACTTTATCTTATGAAGAAAAAGATACAACATCTGAATCAAATTTTGGGAGGGGTGTTTCCTATAAAATGACCAAATATTTATTTACAAAGGAGTTTCCACCAAATTTTTCAACCAAATTAATGATATTACTCAGAGATGCCAATAAAAATATCTAAAACATAATGGTTTGCTATGGGTTGCTGAGATGTATCAATATTCCCCATAGGTATAAGTTTTTAAGAAATGAAAATTTTACCCTTGACCCATTTTCTTATTACATAATTTCATTGGACACTGCTATAAACAAGATAATAGGCAGAAGATAAATACTATTCGTTTTTAAAATACACATTGTGTCTAACATTTAATAAGCACCTAGTAAAAATGCTGTTTGAATAAAAAAATAAAGATTACTGATATTCTCCTTACATTTATTCTTAATAAAGTTGATATGCATTGTAGAGGTCCTTTCAACTAAGAATCATTAAAATAGATTTACTATGTATATATTGTTTTAAATTTTCACAGCATAGAAAAATAACATTGTTTGTAAATGATAGGATAAATGATGCTTATATTAATAATCTAACAATCTACATCTATGTGGAATTATCATTTAAAATGAGGGCAAAATTCAACAAAGAATGTCAAAGTTTCGGGAAACAATTTTGATAACAATTGTGATGCTGCAAGATCAACATGTGGGGATATAGCTATGTTATTAATAGGCTAAATCAGGTTATGGCCCTGCTTGTTAAAATAATTAGATGCCTTAATTAGTTACACTATTAATGAAATCTGATCCTCTATTAAGAAACTGAGAAAAAAACCATTTCATTTATGTTCTAACTCTAAAACAAACAAACGCACAAACTGGAAGAATCAATTATTTTCTGTCAGTTTTTCTTAGTCCCCCATTGATGAAAGAAAAAGAAAATAATCTGTTATAATTCAGTTTGTTCATGGCTTTCTTTGGCGTTTCATGCCTTTGCAGAGAATTTATCTCCAGGGAATATTGCTTTTTTAACTATCTCTGCTGTAAGTGGTACAGATGTCAATCAATATAATCCCCCCTTTTCAATCATCCTGCAGTAAGAGTAAACTTGTCCAATATGCTTTCAAATTAAGATACTAACCATGAGATAACCTAAATGCTTTTAAAATCATAATCTTTTGGTGCTTTTCAGAGCTCACCTTCAAGATACATTTTTCCGCATGAAGAAATGAAAAGAAATCTTGCTTGTAATGTATTTATTAAAATCCTTACTGTGCTAATATAAAAAGTAGAGTTCCTGTGTGATACCTGACATTAGAAATATTTGGAGAACCACAAAATAAAGCATGATTCCTGACATATTTATTTGATTCCAAAGGAGTGTGGAAGAGACTTATCTTTTGAAAGTGAATTTGCTGATATCGCTAGCTAGCTTAATTGGGAAGGTTTAGGGAATAAAGTGGGTCCGTGGGAGAGGAATGCACCGATGGGGACTTGAAATGCGAAAATGTTTATCTTACTTGCACAGAGGATAGAGAAATGCCATAGGAAGGAGGGGTCCAGACAGACAGAGTAATTTCCAATTCTTGGCTAATGGTCACACAAGGAGTCTGGACTTGATCCTTGAAAAAAGCATAAAGTTTGGCTACAGTGCATTAAAAGTCTATAATAACATTAAATAATTGTGAAAGATTATAAGGGTCATTTATCAGTTTTTATTGGTGAATATGAGCAGTGGTGTTGGTTGATGATGAGCTACATTGAATAAAACATTAATACCTATATTCACTGAAATTATTCTGAAAGCAAAAATCTGGTTTCCAGATTAAATTCCGACTGTTCTTAAGTAGAGTAATGACTATATCTGTTTTCCATAATCCCATACTCAGAAAGATATGATGAGAGGCAGATGGTTACCCATGCAGGTACAACAGTGGTTTTCTATTGCTACAGGTGAGGAGGCTGAAATTATGAACTTGTGAGTTTATATAAAAATGATGCACTCCTTCCACCTGAGAGAGAGAAAGAGAGAAACCTTATTCCTCTAATGAAAACAGATCTGTTCTGAGACAAGAAGATAATAATATAAACCCCTGCCTCTATATATAACACACTTAAAACTGAAGAGTAAATGTTCCTGGAAGATGAAAGGAGCCATTCTCTATTGTTATAGAATGTCCATTTTATTGCCCAGAAAGCCAGAGCCCTATAGGAACAATGAGAAATCCAGGAGAATTACATTCCCAGTGTCTTGCAAAGCTTTTTTAAAATGCAAAAATATAAAATGAGTTTCTTTGGCATTGGATAATGAAGTTATATAATCCAGGTTGGAAATGCAGTGTCTTCAAATGTTAGTTTTTTTGTTTGCTATTATTGATATAGTTGTCTTTTTTTGAAGCAAAACTCCTTGCCAGTCAGAAAACAAACAATAATGTTCATTTGAATGATACCATTGTATAAAGTCCATTTGCAGGCATTCAATTACCTATGTCCCACTTTTACAGATTTTTGCCAGGATTATCAGATTGGCAGATGGGATATGTACTGGAGAGATACCCTCAGAAATTTTAGATTATAGCGAAATGTTCACTGTTATAGTGAAAACTGAACAATGTTGGCTGATTTAAATACATTGAAAGAGGGTAAAACATAGTTTGGTTTTCTTACTACTGCCATAGCCCAGTTTTGAGGTCCTGGCTGAAGACTGTTCAGTTTCCCTGTGTGAGCAGCTGATTAACTCCACACTCCCAACCATTTACCTTATTGGGCTCTCAGACTCCAGGACACTGTACCCACAAGGTGTAGATGCCCCATGGATCAGGTACCAGAAAACTAGGGACAGCCCTGTGCCCGGAACCTCCAAATTATTTAAATTAGCCAGTCCTCAGTGATCCCATGATACCTAGCTAATATCACTCTACTTGCCCTACACACTCAGTTCCAACTTGACCCCCTGCACCATGCCCTTCCTGACATCCTTCTCTTGTTCTGCCTTTCATTTACCTAGAGTGTCAGTGTGTTATGTACAACCATAAAAAGAATCTTTAAATTTTATAAAACAGATGGTAGAATCCTAATTTTAGAAATGGCATTCAATTAATTTATAAGGATATAGTCACAGATTATGTTGAATAAAAACATTAAATATTATTTTAACACAATTTATTATTAGTCTGTTATTAAATTTAATAATTTATAAATTTTAATTAAGCTGAACATATTAATCCCTTATTATTCATAGCATTATTACAATTTGTGAGATTTAACACTTTACAAGATATCCTATTATTACAAATTTCTTTAAATACCATTTAATATATTTGAAATCTTAAACAATTGTGAGAACAATGATAGCTTCTTTGACTCAGACCAATGTAGAAACTTTAAAAAAGTTTAGCCATAATCTAATAAATCAGATTATTTTATTATAAAGCATGGACAAAAAAATTTGTATTTCTTAACCTGTGCTATTCACCTACTTAACTTGAATATTACATGCACTTATTTTTAACATTTACAAACTTATGTGTTGATAAAACATAATTTTAAAGACTCCTTAAATTATATTTAAACTTTTTTTGTAGAGCTAGTGGTCTCTTTTTTTTTTCTTTTATATCTAGTGAGGCCATTACTCAATTACTATACTTAGCTGCACATTTTTGTGTTTGTTGGCGTTTTTTTGTTTGTTTGTTTGTTTTGTGGTTGGGTTTTTTTGCTTTAGGTTTGTTTTTGTTTTTTTACTTTTTAATATAGCTCACATATCTTAAGCAAAATAAATTCAGCTTACATTTTATCTTCATTTTTTTTCCAAAATGCAATTGTTATTTACTATCTAGAATAGATATTTTTAGAGTGAACACATGGCAACATCTTTTTTTGATTAATTAATCTCCAAGAGAGGATAAAGTGGGAGAGAGAAAAAAAGAAAATAAGAATGAGAAATTTAAATGAGCCAATTTCAGACAAATGTGAATTTATTATTGTCAAAAGTTATTTATCTTCCCTATGCATGAAGAAAAATATTAGATGAAGGAAACCTTTTCTGAAACACACACACACACACACACACACACATTTTTATAGCTGGTAAAATAAAGTGAACCGTGTGAAGTGTCTATATTTTAGACAAATACAACTAGGCCATCTCCTTTTTATGCTAAGATGTCTCTAAAGTGAAAAATCTTCAGGTCAAAATTCCTCTGAGTGACCATTGAAATCCAAATTGTCCTTTTAAAAATCCTTAGAAAAACTAAAATATGTCATGCTATTGGCATTCATACAAATAGGCAGATGGGAACTGACTTGGTGGAAAATTTATAAATGATGGTGGCCCTTTGCCTTTTGTTAGTGAACAAAATGGGTAAGTCCCCAAAAGTCAAAACCCATGTTGCATTCTTTTTTTTTAAAATATATTTTATTGATTTTTTACAGAGAGGAAGGGAGAGAGATAGAGAGTTAGAAACATCGATGAGAAATAACATCGACCAGCTGCCTCCTGCACATCTCCTACTGGGGATGTGCCCGCCCATGTTGCATTCTTATCTAGCTCCTAAAAGCCTTAGCAAAGATGAAATCAAGCCGTGCAGTCTCAACTAAGGATATTAATAATGATGATAGTAACAATAATGAAGTCACCAGCAGCCTCTGCACAAAAGGGATGCAGCAGAACTACTGCAGTTGAGACAGGCTCTTCATGACACTCTGTCTGCATTGAAGCACCTGGGCGAGGCACAAGGAGTCTGGTTCTAATTTTACTGACACTACCAAAGTATGGAATGAAAAATAACATACAAACAGAGCAGCTAGCTCAAGCCTCTATTATAACTTTGCAAGTGAGAACAACTAAAGGTAAGTGTTGGTGAGGGGAAGGGCAAGTAACAAGGTTTTACTCAGAGGAAGATAGTCAAACTTCTTTTTTTTTGTTTCAAGAACTGTTCATTATTCAAAGCCCTGGAAGCTGTGGGGAAATAGGTTGTATTAATCATGGATCAGTCTGCAGAAACAGCAAGAATGAAGTCAGGGCATAGCCACTGTTGACCAAACAATTTCAGCTTAGCAGAATTGGGAGACATGTTTGGGGACTAAGGTGTTTCAACTCTCAGTAAAAAAAAAAATAATAATAATAAAATTAAAAAAAATAAGGTTACACTTCTGTTAGGTACGAAGCTAGACATGACCAGCTGGGGTGGGGCCTGGGCTGGGGTCCTGAACAGGGGTCAGACCAACACTGCCTTCAGACCGCCTCTCTATGGGAAGCCCAGCAGCCAGCAGATCACCAAGAACCCACTGGAAGAAAATGACATGACATCAAGGCAACCTAACTAGGGCCCTGGACTAATCCTATCTAATAATAGACAAACATGGTAATTGACCGTACCTTTGCTATGCCTCCCATTGGCTAATCAGCATGATATGCAAATTAGCCATCAACAAAGATGGCAGTTAATTTGCATATGTAGGCTCCAAGTGGTGGAGCAAAGCGTGACGGCCCAGGGCCGGCAGAGCAGCGAGGCCTGACTGCCCCAGGGCTGGCAGAGCACCGAAGCATGACGTTTCCAGGGCCGGCTCTGGCCAGAACTCGGCCAGAGCGAAGGCCTGGGCCCCCGGTGCCAGAGGCAAACCGGTGCCAGCAGCTAGGGGAAAGGAAGGCCTATTGCACGAATCTCTTCATGCAACAGCCCTCTAGTTATAATAAAATTCACATTGTGACCTCTAGTTATAATAAAATTCACATTGTGATTTTGACCCCTTTCCACCCTTGAATTTTTCTGTATGCATTATGGGTAAGGGCATGCACAGAAGAAATATAGTTATGTAATCCTTTTCTATCAATCATCCCTGAATGCAAATAACAGTCTTCACCCTCATTTAAAGCATAAATTTAAACCCAGGAGTTTGGGGCCATTGTCTCTCATGACTGGTTTGCTCCTTGCTTAGAGTGTATCTTAGATAAATCCAACTTTGTTTTACTTTCATTTTATTGACCTTAAAATCTTTTCTGCATCAACAAGAAGAACAGAAGTCCAGCTGATAACCCCAATCGGTAACACTTATTTACTTTGAATATATAAATAGCTTCATTGGCTTATGTAACAACATTCATAATGAAGATAATGCAAATAGTACATTTAGTCAGTTATTGAAAACTATGAATTTTCAACTTGTTTTAAATAATTATAATTTTGAAATAACATTTTAAATAAATAGGGTCTTGAAAGAAATATCTTTTCATTCTCTCTACCCTTAGCTGCATATAAATAAAAGTTCTGGAAAGTGAGAAAATAAACTGCTAATGAAGTATCAATCTCATTTATTATCTTCCACTAAATTAAGTCTTTAGAGTCTTTCACACATAAAAATGAAGGTTATTATTACTTGTTTGTCTTCACAATTAGGGCATGTGTATCTCTAATGCCAGCTGATTGTCACTGTTTCCTTTGATAAATAAAATGGCATAGAGTAGTTTCTGGAGTTAGCAATATTTTTGTGAAGTGTTACAATTATTTTCAATACAGTTTACATTTGTTATTATTTTATATTAGTTTCAGACATTGAAACTTTTTTTGCTTTCAGAAAAGAATGAAATAAATAAAAAAATATTAGTGCTGACTGGTGAGAGTTCAAGAACATTTCTTTCTGTCCGACTTATTTCCCTCAAGCTTTTAAATCAATAATAAAACAAAAAAATATTGCTGAATCCCACATAGAGAAGCATGGTGCTTGGCACTGTGGAGATTTGAAGAGGATATGAGGAATGGGTTACTCCAGCAGAGCTTATCACATAATTAAAGATAGGTACACATACACACACATACACATATGTGAGGAGAAATAAATGATATTTAATCATACTGGATACAATAAAGTAAAATATTTCAACTTATTATATAAGCTTTTAAACAGCAAATGACTATAAAATATAAGTAACAAAATTGATAATCTTTGCAAAATGAAGGTGAATTTAACAAGAAGGTTGTAATGAGACAAATACCCGTAGCTCTCAAATAAAGAAAACTAAGGTATGGAGGAGCAGTAGGAAGATAAAGGAAGAGGCAAAATCTATATATTATTGCAGCTTTTATGACAGGTAATGATCAAGTCAGTAGATCTTCCCCCTCTCTCAACTTAATGTATTTTTTTATAAATTTAAGATTATTATTTGAAATAACAAAACCAGAATGAAAACAGATTATATAATCTGCAAATCACTAGAGAACTGACTGGACAGAGGAGGGAGGACATCCTCTTATAAATAACAAATGTAATGAAATACTCTTAGGCATTGAGAAAGAGGAGTTGAAATGTAATCACAGTAAAAATACAATTCTGAATCCTCCTCAAAAGTAAACCAGACAGTCACACAAAAAGACTGAAAGGGCAAGTATGAGAAGTGCCCAAGTAAACACCAGAAGAATTGTACTAGTCATAATAATAATAGTTGTATTAAAGAAAACTATCAGAAAAGTGAATTCAAAGCAAAAATATGTATAATAAAAGCCTAAGCGACTGTTACAGCAGAACAACCAGAACGACCAGTTGCTATGATGCACACTGGCCACCAGGGGGCAGACACTCAAAGCAGGAGCTTCCCCCTGGTGGTCAGTGTGCTCCTACAGAAGGACTGCCACTCAGCCAGAAGTCAGACTCACGGCTGGCAAGTGCAGCGGTGGTGACAGGAGCCTCTCCCACCTCTGCAGCAGCGCTAAGGAGCAGCAAGTAGGCAGGTGGTAAGAAGCAAGGGGTCCTGGACTGCGAGAGAGATGTCCGCCTGCCAGCGTAGGCCCAATCCCTGGGAGTGGGCCTAAGCCAGCAGGCGGACATCCCCCAACAGCTCCAGGAATGAGAGAGGGTGCAGACTGGGCTGAGGGACTCCCCTCCCCCAAGTGCACGAATTTCATGCACCGGGCCTCTAGTTATTAAATAAGAGCAGTTATTTAGTACCAATGAATAAAAATTAGATGAACAGAAACAACATAATTGTTTTATTCTGTTAATCTGTTTGGGCTGCCATAACAAAAATACTATATTCTGGGTGGCTTATACACTATTTTTCTTTACAGTTTTGGGGCCGGAAAGTCCAAACTCAATGCACTGCACCTCCAGTGTCTAGTGAGAGCTTGAGAGCTGTGCGGTTACTGTAATTCACATGGTAGAAAGGAAGCCTAGTTCCCTGGGGTCTTTTCTAAGGGCAGCAATCCCAATCATGAGGGCTCTGCTTACATGTCCTAATCATTTCCCAAAGACCCACCTTCAAAACCATCACCTTGGGGGTTGGAATTTCAACATGTAAATTTGGGAATTCATATGTTGAAATTCTAACATTCAATCTGAAACAGGAATTTTAGGGGTAATATGGGACAGGTTTAGGAAATTTTGGAAATTAAGGGGACCATGGAAGAACCACAGGGCTGCAGAGCAGCAGAAGATATATTTCCATATAATAGGGGAGCTGAAAAGCTGCAGTAGATACATTTCCATAGAATGAGGGAGCTGGGAACAGCAAAAGGTCTACATTTACAAAATAAAGGGAAGGAAACCCCTCATACAGAAGGAGAGAGGAAGAAAGCCCAAAGGGAATAGGAAAACTATAAGGAAGGAGGGAGGAGAACCTTTGAGCCCAGGAGTTACGATAGTAACCAGTCTACAGGCATAGTGACCAATCAGAGGGGATCTCAAGGCACCAGGATCTGCAGCCTTTATAAGCCATAGGGAAAAGGAACTCAGTGGGACCCTTTCCCCCTCCCCATGTGGGAGTCTGTTCTGTGGGACTCTTTTCTTCTTTCCACATGGGAGTCTGTACTTGTTCTTTAGTAAATCTTCACCTTTGCCATACAACCCTCTGTCTGTGGATTCATTCTTTGACTCTGGTGGACAAAGAATCCGGGTTCCAGTCCAAAAATTCTGCATTAAATCTATAGCACTCATAATGCAATGTATTAACACTGTCCCCAGACATTGATATTCAATGTGCATTACAATAATGTAGGCTATAAAGCATAAATAACCCAATTAATGAGATTATATGTAAAGAGAAAGTTCAAAAAACATTTTTAATAAACTAAACAATACAAGCTTTTTATTTGCCTACTATATAATCCATAGAAGATATGCAATGTTTAGTCATGTGTTGAGTAAAAAAAAATTATTTAAATTAAAAAATGGAAATTATAAAGAACTTCTCTATTTATACCATAGTTAAAACTATAAAGATATTATAAATATACAAAGTAAAAAGGTCTATTGAGATAGACATTTATTAAATTATTTCTTAATTCTTTGATGAAAGAAATAATCATAATTCAACTGCCAAGTAAGTATTACTACATATTTAAAACTATGGGATGTAATGACAATTGTCCTGAGAGGAAAACCTTAAAACTCTTCATTACTCACAAAAGAAAAAAATGAAAATAATAAAGGACAATTTGATAACATAAAGGACAAAAAATAGGGATCCTAATACATAAACATAAAAGCAGAAATTTTGAAAGGGAAAAATGATATGCTGCAGAACTCTAATACACCTGGTAAGTGATTCTTAGAACAGCATAAACTAATAGCTGGTATTAGGAAAAGAGAGAACTATAGAAAAGATACTGCCAAAGTAAAAACTGCACTGGCCACAGTTAAATAGGCCAGACGTTGAGGCACATTCTTGCACTCCATTATGCCCTGCTGGGGGCCCTTGCGCCTCCCAGGATTTTCCTGTTATTCTCATTGTAGGTTTCGTGATTAAGGGCTTCAGTTTCCAGTAAACTGCCTCACCCAGTTTCCAGTGACCGCCTGCACCTGGCCCCCACCTGCACCTGGTTTCACCAGCTACTCTGACTGACCCTTACAAGAGTCATAAATATCCCGCTCCCCCTACTCTGCCCTGCTGATACCATTTTGGTCGCAGCCCTTCTGCTAGCAGATGTAACACTAAATGTATAATACTTTACCCCATTTGGCCTCGTGTGTCCCTCCTTTGGCAACCCTAACAGTCTGGCTCTATCCAAGGCTATTATAACAGGGAAGAGAACTCAATTCTTGAACTCAATTCTGTTGTAACAAAGGGTTTCCAGAAGATGAGTTAGCAGGGGGGATCTTAGGCCACATGTGTCTGCTAATTGGCCTTACCCAAAGGAAGAGTCAACTCTCTCGTCTTCACGACAGGAGGTAGCTTTACCACTTGGATTTAGGCTCCTCCTCTCCCATGTGGCTGCGAGAGAGTGGTGCTGGCATCCTTGATGAATACATTTCACAGGGATGACTCAAGGCTCTTGAGAAACTTTCCTGGGTTTTAAAACTGGCAAGATGCTTAAAAAAGACGTATAGCTCAAAGAAGCAGAGTAAGAATTTGCGATTATAAATGTTCTAAAGTAAATGGTCTAAGGAAAGGGTGGTCAGGGGTCTAAAGTCAGGAAGAAACTGAGGCAAAGCTTAGTGGTGCTAAGGGAAATATTAAGGCCAGATTGGTCACACCCCAGGGCCACATGTTCCCACAAGTCATTATTTTCAAACTGTAATATAGCACATAATAATGTTATCACATGATAACAAAATCGTTTTATAGGATAGACCAGGAAGAACACTTCCAACTTTTTAACTGAATGATCACCCTTATACCTAAACATTACAAAGCAAGCATTTGGTGGGGGGGGAGTATACATCATCCCAGAATGTGCTACCTTGGCATGTGGAAATAACTTTTTATATCCTAAAGACTTATCTGCATGGCATGGCAACCATTCATTTACCAAACATCTGCTCTTCTCAACTTCCTGCAAAGTGTCTCCTTCCCTTTGAAGCCCCAGACCTGGACCCCCTTATCCTTAGCTCAGGGTGGTATAAAAGCCTCAATGATCTGGCTGATGTTTTTATGCTACTCTCGCGTGTATAAAATGTGTTTTTCTTCTCTTAATCTGTCTTATATAAACTTAATTACTAGGCCACTCAGGAAACCCAGAAGGGAAAATGGAGAAAGTTTTCTGCCTCTCTAGTAGCAAATGTAAACTACCAGCCGATCTTATTTTTGAGTATTTACATACACACACACACACACACACACACACCCCAAAACTAAATTTAACATTAATAGATTAATCTTCACTGACATTAAAAGAATACATCACTGATAGACTGTGGTTGTGTGTTAGCTGAGATTCTAGAAGAATAGAGATGAAACACACTTAAAAGGGTAACATTTAAGAGAGTTCAATGAAGGGACCATTTATAAATGTTTGAGCAGAATTAAAGACCAACACGGATAGTGAAACTCCTAGTGAACAATAGTGAAAGGGACAAGGGGGTGGAATCCAAGTAATGGAGTCCAGTGAAAACTAGGGCCATGAGCAACTAGATAAACCCTGGGGACGTAAAGAAATGCGGTTTGTTTGTTTGTTGTCAGATTCGCAGCAAAGTATACAAAAGGGGGTGCAGGAACAAATATCTCCTCCTCTCTCTCCACCCTGAAATCTGAGTTCTTCCCACTGGTTAAGCACAACGGAGAGGTGCCCTAACCAGGAACCGAACCCAGTCTTTTGGTGCACTGCACAGAAGATGCTCCAACCACTGGCCCACACCAGCCAGGGCTGGAACCAATCTTCTTTTGAGTCCAGGTTACATAAAGATGAACCTATATGACTCTATACTAAGATATCATGTTAAGATGGGTTACCATTTTAGGATTATTTAAGACTCCTATGAACTAAATTATTGTTAAAACTGTACTAAGCGATATACTAGTAGAAATTAGAAAGAATTGAGAGACAACTTTTGTTCCTTCAATAAGAAAACTTGAAGAAAATCACTGGGTATATATTCTAATTCATGATTCCATAACATTTTTATTGATTGATTGATTGCATGAGGTTTATACAGAAAGAAATTATGATCCTTGACTATTGACCATTAATTCCAAATAATCTGCTGAGAATACAAAAAAAAAAGACCATTATGCTGCACACCGCTGAGATCTGATAGTGAAGAAAGTGAATGTGGTGGGCAGAGCAGCTGTGGAACGCCCTGCTGAGTGCAAAAAATTCATGCTGAACTGTAGTGTGAAACTATGACACAGTTTCTCTCTCTTTTTTTCTTTTTTTCCTCCGAGCAGCAAAATTGCTAGAAAGCCAGAGGGAGTGCTCAGAGTGTTAATTTGGTGAATGAAAACACTTGTAATGGTTTCTCTTTAGTGGGTCCTAAATATCAAATTAAAGGTCTCTCTTCCTGGAGGAAGGAGATGCTGAACAAAGAGAACCAGCTGAGAGACTGGGCACCAAGGGTCTCTGAATCCCACACATGTCGACTCTAGGATCAAATATTGCTCCGAAGGGCTATTGCTTCTAGCAGAGTGTTCTGGCTGAGCTAAATGCTTGTTTTCTACTTGCATAAGGGTGAGGGAGGGAGATAACATTTGTGTGCCCAAATTAGGTTTGCAGAAGCCTGTCTCCCACTTATTGCTAACAGCTAAGGTTAACAAGGAACTAGTCAAGTGAAAGTAGATGCTTGCTGTTACTTACATTTCTTGTTCTACATTGTATTGTCTTTAAAATAGGACATATGAATGTTAGGTAATGCTTCAAGATTGAGTTTTATCAAGGAATACTGTTTCTATGGGAACAGAGATGTACCTAGGTTAAAAGAATAGAAATATGTGCATTTTATGAAATCACCTTTGTGATACAATTGTGATTAGTTAGTTATTGGTTATTAACAATGGGAAAAAAGCAAAGGGAAGGCCAGACATTATGTACATGTCATTTGGGCAGCTTCACAAAGAAGCTACAACTTTGCATGCCCTGGGGAACCAGCAGTCCATTCTCCACAGAACAGTGGGGGAAGAGATCCAGAAAGAGAAGATAGACGCACGCCCAGTAAAGTTAGGGTAACATAGTGAAGGTAGTTGTCTGTCAGTCACACCTGGGAATAAAGATTATTGGCCAGAATGGTTGTGGCCACTGAAATTCCACAAAAAATTGGGAATACATAATCTCCCAAACAAAGGAGTGTTCTCTCTCCTTTTTCTTGTTGCTCTAGTTGTGCTTGGCTCTAGGCTTGCTCTGGGCTTCCTTGCATTTGCCTGTCTTCCCTCCATAGCCATGTGGCCCTGTGGACCCAACATACCATGGACTGATAGATGACAGAGGGAACACAAACTAAGCTGGCATTGGATGGGACTGCTGCTCCAATATGGAAAGGAAACTCCGGACACCGACTCTGACTTTAGCTCTGCTGAAACCCCAGGTACACTGCTTCGATGACTGGACACAGGGAAAGGGGAATTTGGAAACTCAGGGATCTAGTTCACAAAAAATAAAAATCACTTGTTCTCCTGGGTGAGTCTCCAAAAATTATTTTTCTTGGGATATTGCAAGAATTTCATTCTCCCTCCATAAACACTTAGAATTCTTAGCTAATTCAACTTAAAACACATAGGGTATGTCTGTATATATGTCTGAGTGAGTACACAGATATCCTTCTATATAATAAAAGGCTAATATGCAAATCAACTGAATGGCAGAGCTTCGGGTCACTATGATGCACACTGGCCACCAGGGGGCAGATGCTCAACACAAGAGCTGCCCCCGAGTGGTCAGTGCACTCCCACAGGGTGCAGCATCGGTGGCAGGAGCCTCTCCTGCCTCTGCTGCAGGCAGGCAGTAAGGAGCAAAGGGTCCCAGACTGTGAGAGCCCTGGACTGTGAGAGGGATGTCTGCTGCCAGCTTAGGCCCAATCCCCTGGCAGGCAGACATCCCCCGAGGGGTCCAGGATGGCGACAGGGTGCAGGCCGGGCTGAGGGCCACCCCCCAAACACACACAGTTCAAAAATGTTGTGCACCAGGCCTCTAGTCGATATATAATTTCGTATTTCATGTATCCCATGTAATACGATATTTTCTAAGGGTACACTGAGGTATACTAGTAAAATTTAGTCCTTACTCTTATACCAGAGTGGCATGCATTAAAGTAAAATGGAGACACAGTGACTAGGAAAACATCTCCCTGCATGGCTAGCCTTGTGTAGTAGTGAGCACTCTGGAACACTAAGAATAGAAAATGCATCTTCAATGTTATGCTTCCCTAAACTTCCTTCTACTTTTGGCCTGCTTCTGCTCACACTAAAGAATTTCCAAATGGTTATTTTTCTATTTAGACTTCATAATTGTTATTGCCAGGAGGATTAGTTCAGCACCAGTTAATTCATAACCATCAGAAAAGTTAACTGTACATCTTAATCTCCACAGGTGATGCTAATGTGTACCCAAAACTCTGATCTAGCTAAATACTAACCTATTAGCTTAGAGAATTTGACTTTGTTCATTGGATTATGAGTTGAGTTTACATTGATAGTTCCACTAGCATAATAAATGTTATTAAAGTATTTCTTATATATTAGTCCAAATTTCCTACTGGTAATGTCAAGGAAATATGATAAATACACTTCTTGGTATGTTATTATTTTTGGCCTATTAACAGAATCCTCAGAATTCTGTAGCTGCTTATGGACTTTAGACATGTTTTATTCTTTTGAAATTATTCATTTTTGTATCTTTCATAAGGAAGTTGCACATTGTGGTATTTCAGTATATTTTCTGGGATTGGCTGAAATTACTTTTGGAATTTTAAACTGCAATCTTTGCAAAGTGGTGTTCCCCTGGGCAGGATGGTTCCCTGGCTCTTTGTCCATCAGAGTTGAAGAATGAAGAATGAATCCACAGATGGAAGATGGTATAGCAAAGGTGGAAATTTATTGAAGAACAAGAACAAATTGCTATGTGAAGAAGGGGAAAGAATCTCACAGCACAGACTCCCATGTGGGGAGGGGAAAAGGATCCCACTGAGTTCTGTTTTCCACAGTTTATAAAGTCTGCAGATCTTTGTGCCTTGATATCCCTTCTGATTGGTCACTATTTAGACTGGTTACTATAGTAACTCCTGAGCTCAAAGGTTGAAACCCTATTCTATGGTGATATACCTTCTGCTGCTCTGTAGCCCTGTGCTTCTTCCATGGTCCCCTTAATTTCTAAAATTTCCTAAACCTGTCCTATTTTACCCCTAAAATTCCTGTTTCATTTGCTTATAAAAGCAGATATTAATTCCCAATTTATTACAAAGCTGAATGAATTAGCAAGTATAAAGTGTCCCTAAACATCCTATATAATAAAAGCCTAATATGCTAAGTGTCTGGTCGTCCATTCAACCAATCAAAGCATATTATGGTAATGATATGCTAAGGCCACTCAACTGCTTGCTATGATGTGCACTGACCACCGGGGGGCAGATAGTCAACCAGCTGACCAGTCACTATGATGTGCACTGACCACCAGGTGGCAAACGCTCTGACTGGTAGTTTAGCTTGCCGCTGGGGTCCAGCCAATTGGGACTGAGAAAGATGGGCTGGACACACCCTAGAGTCCTCCTGTGGCCCCTCCCTGGCCCCGATCATGCACCGGTGGGGTCCCTTGGCCTGGCCTGTGCCCTCTCGCAATCCAGACTGAGGGACCCCTCACAAGTGAATGAATTTCATGCACCAGGCCTCTAGTCTTAAATAAAAGATTGTACATGTGTAATATGACTAAATCTAATAGCATAGCTTTAGGGAACCCTTATATCTCAAGGTTGTTTTTTATAGAAGGACACATATTATGGATTATATGACCCGAGTTTCATAGACGAATTACATAGGAATCAGTGCGATTCCAAATATTAGGGAAAGGGCTTTAGAATATTTATTTTTTAAGCACTTGGATTCTGGAGCTCTATTTAGAGCAGTATTTGTTACTTTAAATGTAACTTTCTGAAAATTTTCTTTGCTGATTTAAAAAACAATAATACCAGTGGTTAATTGGTACTTTGCTGATGAAGTAAGAATGGTTTAAGTGCAGCAATTCACATGCAAACAAATACATGGCCATTGCTTAGTCAATTTCTTTTACATTTCAAAATCCCTGAAACATAAAAATAAGCTGCACAGAGCAGAGTTCTCTCTTCTTGGCATAATGGAAACTTCAAATAAACCTTCTTTCAAACATATCAAAGAGCCTTTAATAGGAAAATGAAATTGTAATCTCTAAAAGGATCTGTTTAGTGGCAAAATGAGTTTCTAAATAGCGGCTCCTATCATTTTGCTATTTGATAATTTACCTTCTTAATCAAATGTATTAATTCTTTAAAACTTTTGAGGACAATTTATAAATCTTGCTGCCAAGAGCACTACAGTTAATGTGCACTATTTATTTAGACCCAATTAACTAACCATGTTTCAAAGCATCTGAAGTCTGAATGGTGAATTACAGCCTCCAGGTCAACATATTTTTTTTAAATGTATTTTATTGATTTTTACAGAGAGGAAAGAAGAGGGATAGAGAGTTAGAAACATCAATCAGCTGCCTCCTTCACACCCCCTACTGGGGTTGTGCTGCAACCAAGGTACATGCCCTTGACCTGAATGGAACCTGGGACCCTTCAGTCCGAAGGCTGAGCTCCATCCACTGAGCCAAACTACTTAGGGCAACATATTTTATCCCCCCGACCCCCATCTGCTATTTCATTCTGAAAGCTGAAACAGATTTGGTTCCGAAGAGGTCATTTGTTTGCGTTTGTAAGGTGGTATAATTTTGATTCAAGCTCTATGTATATCTTCTTATATCCAATCTTTGAAAATGAAAGGAGTGTTTAGGGGTAAAATAGGCAGGTTTAGGGAGTTTTAGGAATTAGGGGGTCTATGTGGGAGGAAGGCATAGTTGGTCAGGAGCTTGGAGGTGCCAAAAGGCATCCATTCACAGAACACAGGGAAAGCCACAGGGTATGGGGAGAAAGAGGAGACAAATTTTCACAGAGGATAGAAAAATACTGACAAATGGGATAAAGAGGAAAACAGATTTTCACAGGAAATAGAGAATTCTACCACTGAAGGGGGAGAAAAAAGGGGGCCACCACCTGCATTTTAAGCTTTGAAGTTGATACTCTACCAATTGGAAGGTAGCACCAAGAAACAAAGAACTGCAGCCTTTATAAACCTTAGGAAAAAGGAGTTTACCCCCTTTGGGATCCCCTCCCTACGTG
Source organism: Myotis lucifugus (assembly GCF_000147115.1). Lineage (NCBI taxonomy): Eukaryota > Metazoa > Chordata > Mammalia > Chiroptera > Vespertilionidae > Myotis > Myotis lucifugus. The sequence goes on from NW_005871166.1 coordinate 2,076,033, forward strand.
GGAGTCTGTACTTGTTTACAATAAATTTCCACCCTTTTCATCTGCCACCTTTTGTCCGTGGCTCCATTCTTTGAATCCACCTGGACAAGAACCCAGGAAAGAAATCGTCCTTGCATCCTGCTCAGAAAAGACCACTGGACTTAAAAATAACAAAGCAGGAAATAAAACTGTGAACTAGTAGATTTCATGTGCTGAGCATGGCCCTAAAGAGTTTAGACATTTTGAGAGGGTTTGAACACAATGCTATAAATGAGGTAAGAAGTCCAAGTAAAAATCCTTGTCTCTGATATAAAACACTGTTTTGGATAATCATTAAAGAAAATAATATTGATGCTTCTAAATATTTCTATTAGTGAAAGAAAATAAGTTTTGGTGAGTCTCTTTATTATATCTAATGTTCTCAAGCTCAACTTTTTCTTTAAGAATATGGTCTTGTGTTTTTATTTTCCCGACTTTTTATAAAGCATATGTCACCCCAAAATATGCTTTTTGGATATTTATTACTTTAGGCTGGGGATTTTTAGGAATCTAAAGGCTAGGAAGAACCTTTGAACTCCACCCTAGCAACCTAAAAGGGAGCTAGCATCCTAGGTAACCACAGTTCAGTATGAAAGAGGGTTTATTTGAAATTTCCTTTATGTTAAGGAAGGATAACTCTGCTCTGTGCAGCTTATTTTTTGTTATGGGGCCTTTGAAATGTAAAAGAAATTGGCTAAGCAATGGTGATGTATTTGTTTGCATGTGAATTGCTGCACTTAAACCATTCTTACTTCATCAGCAAAGTACCAATTAACCACTAGTGTTATTGTCTTCTAAATCAGCAAAGAAAATTTTCAGAAAGTTACATTTAAAGCAACAAACACTGCTCTAAATAGAGCTCCAGAATGCAAGTGCTTAAAAAATGAGTTAAATTTTAAGGCCCTTTTCCTAGTATCTGGAATCACACTAATTCATCTATGAAAAGTCAGGTCATATATGCCGTAATTTGTGATGTTCTATAGGAAGGAACGTAGCAACACATTCAATCAAAGTCCTTTCTGTGTTCCATCTTTAAAGATGGTCTAGCAAACATTTGTTTGCCAAACATTTTCTTTTTCATCTCCCTGTGAATTGCTTTACCTCCCCTTTGAAGGCCGAAGCATAACTTCCCTTTCTCCTTAGCTCAAGAAGGCTGGTAAGCCCCAACTGCCAACTAGGCCTCATATTCTTATGGACCCCCCATAAGTACATAAATAATTAAATTCGGCTATTAGCTTCATAATCTGTCTCATGTTAATTGAATTCGTAGGCTAGCCAGAAAAACCAAGAGGAAAGAGGCGGACATGTCCCCTCCCCCATTCATGTCATACAGGTAATGAAAGTATAGTGGTAAGCTGTATCTTAACGAGAAGCTGTTTGGAAGCACAATAGCAAAGTATTTCTTGTTTGGACAAAAGCATGACTTGATGGTGATTAATCAATCTTTACTAACAATTGTAGAAGAAACTGAGATGAGGAAATGGAATGGACTACATTTATGTGTGTGAGGATGTGGATCAGCTTATGTTTATCAGGACAAAGAAAAAAAAATGGGATATCTACTAAGCTACTAAGCCCTAGCATCCTAAATATTATGTATTCCCCTTTCCCTTTCTCACACATTAGGCTGTGTATATCTTTTGGAGCGTTTATTCTGTCTGTCACACTCCCTGTGAAGTATCATTTATTTATTAACTGCTATCCTAAGTGGAAATGTCTTGTTTTTAACAGTTGGTCTGGTAGATTAACTAACCAACATTTAATCAATTGGACACCAATTATATTATCAAGATTATTTGATGCTACAAGAAATAAAGAAGCATAGGGACATCCCACTGCCTTTAAGAAACTAACAATTTAGTTGACAAGATAATAACATTAATGAAACCTCATTTAAAATGGAGTCAGGAAGCCATGTAGGGGGAGCTCTCGCACACTACCACTACTATTCTGCCAAACTATAACAGGAAGAAAGGTCTTTTACACTCCCCAGCAAGAAGAGCTAAAATTTTTCTCTTTGCTCAGCAACAATCCAGCCAATGAGAGCCTCCACAACTCAGCCAATGAGAAGTGGGCAGGCTCTGAGCTCCTGCTCTCCTCCAATGGACTTTCATTCATCACCCTTCTCAATTCCATTCTTTCTTCTATAAAGGGAAGACCTTATCCTTTGTTCTAAAAACTTGCCTAAGGTCAGCCATAGCTTGCTTGTCCCAAATTCCAATTCTCTGCTATTCGTGAGTAAACTCAGTTTTTCTTTTAAATTGTTAGTTATTTTCAGGTTGACATTAATATGAAATGTGGTCCAGTGAAAATTATGCAATAGCTCTTGAAAAGTGAAGTAGGTATAATCCAAAACAAATATTACTAATTAAAAGCTTCACATGCTGTTAAATTTGAGCCCATCCATGAAAAATGGATAGCATTTGCATGAGTAAGAATAAAAGGAAATATAAATATACTCAGTGAGTAAAACAACTAAGAAATGTTAGATAGGTTTAGAAAAAACTGGCATTATCACAGAACGTGAGGAAAGAAAAGCAGTGGGAAATAAGACTTGTGGCTATAACTCAGCAGTTCTCAACCTGTGGGGCGCAACTCCTTTGGGGGTCGAACGATCCTTTCACAGGGGTTGCCTGAGACCATTGGAAAACACATTTATAATTTCATATTGTTTTTGTGATTAATCACTATGCTTTAATTATGTTCAATTGGTAACAATGAAGATACATCCTGCATATCAGATATTTACATTATGATTCATAACAGTAGCAAAATTACAGTTATGAAGTAGCAACGAAGGTAATTTTATGGTTGGGGGTCACCACAACATAAGGAACTTTATTAAAGGGTTGCGGCATTAGGAAGGTTGAGAACAACCACTGCTATAATTAATAAAACTATATTTTACTTTTCCTATGTCTCAATATATATATGTATGTGTGAGTTAGATATACTGTATGAAAGCTGGATCTAAAATAAATTGAAAATATAAGAAAAAAATAATTTAATGTTCCTTATCATAATTCTATATCATAAATCCTATGAAATGCACATCTTGTTAACTTCATGCATCCCATCCATTTATTGTTAGATGGGTCCTATAGGTAAGATAACCAATATTAGATTACCTTTGGAGGAAAGGTAAGCAAATTCCTAGTTTTGCTTATTCACCAGATAGACAGGGAAGGAATGGTTTGCTGTACTAATGTTATTATACTTGGGAATGTGGCAAAACATTATTTAAAGGATATTTTTACAAATAACATTGAGTTATATAGGAACATTGTAGAATAACATGGGCAGAAAAGTGGTGAACTGTATTAAAAAGGAAGTAAGAAATAATAAAGAAGTATATATTCACAATGCATATGTCTAACAAAGGACTCATATCACAAATGTACATAAGGACTTCTCCAAATTAATTAGAAAAAGACAAAAAGGAAAAATGAGAAAAAGAGTTTATGCATTACCAAAAAGCATGACTAAATAACCAATAAATCCATAAAATGGTATTAACTTACTTAAATATTAGGAAAATACAAATTAAAGGTACATATTTATTTTAGTGAAACTAACATTAAAGATTGATAATAGAAAGCATTTCAATGGTATTGATTAAACTGCTGAGAATAGCAAATGCTATTTATTACTCATGAATTTGGGGGACTTTTGATCATACATATAAAGCTGAATTACCATTTTCTAAGACTCAGCAATTCACTTCCTACTTACATATCCAACAAAAGTTCATATATGGTAGATGAAAACTGGAAAATTACAAATGTCATTAACAATCAAATAGGTATTCATAGTATAAAAGACCATATAACACAAATGACTACTGCTACATGAAACAGCATGACTAACGAATAGTGAAAGTCACAAACATGCTGCTGAGCAAAAGAAACAAACACAAAATATATATGTGATGTATTTCCTATGGTGTCTGCTTGAGAAGGCTAAAAAGGGCTAATTCCAATGTAACCCTGATATTTGGGGGGCTAGCAATCGGAATCCATGCCAGCCCAGTGTACATTCTTGATAACCTATAATTAAGTCATTACTTCTTTCCCAGAAACTGGTCTTGCAGAACCTGTTACAGAGGCCATAAAACTGTGAACAGTGCACTGCCCCGGAGGGAGGGTTATTAACGCTGGCACCAGCCCAGACCATTAGATATGGCCTGGAGACCCCCAACACCTGGGGCCTTCTTGCAAGGCCCGCGAAAAGGACTGGAAACATAATCCATATTTGCAGGACAAAGACCCCAGAAGATATAAAAGAAAAGCCCCCTGCATGTTACTTTACTCAGATTTGGAAAGTTACTCCCTGAGTCCGCTGGCGTAAATAAGCAGTGTCACTCCTTTAATCTAAAGCGTTGCTTGGTTTTTCTGTGGTCTCTTGCAACATGCTCACACTTACTAAAAAGGCTCCTTTTTTAAAAATCTAATCTCTAAGCTATTTGAGATTTCCCTTTCACATATCAAAAATTCTATTTCAGGTAAAAATAGAACAAAAGTATGTGAGCAGACACCAAAAGGCACCTATTGTAAGATTCCATTTATAGGAAACATCCTGAATCGGTCAAGGAGCAGAGACAGAAAGCAGACCAGGGGAAGGAGGAATGGGGAGTGAGTACTGTTGGTGCAGAAATTCCTTTTTGGGTGATGGATCATTCTCCCATTAGATAGTGGTGTTGGTTGCACTGCATCGAGAATGTACTTCATGCTGAGTACTGGTACAAGTTAAATATAAACAATAACTTTTACTTATTATTTAAAATGAATTATGCCATGGATAAAGAAAGCATAATAAAACAAAAATAAGACAACACCCTCAAAAGCCCCAATAATAAAAATAACAAAATGGAATCACACAATGGAGTAAAGAAAGCCATACAAATTAAAAGAGATAAGAGAAAAAGATCAAATTCTTTGGGTGGGAGAGGGCAAGGAGGTTGAGCAAGCGGCTCTGGAACTGGCCCTGATGCACTTTCCATGGGGGAGGGATCTTCAGGCAGTTGGGTAAAGAGAGGTAGGTCCTCAGTTGGGTAAGGAGAGACTGCAAAGGCTGGCCTAGGCCCCAGAGCTGCATCTAAAGTGGCTACAGGAGATGGCACAACCACCGGATGTGGACACCCCTCCCAGTCTGGGATCTTCAGGATGTAAAACAGGAGCTGGCTTTGAAGCCTGGTCTGGTTGAATTGTAAGACAGAAAAGATCACCCATTTGCCTGCATCTCCACGTTTCCCACAAAGACAGAACACAGCTGCCGCCCAGAACCCATCACATGGTGTTGCTGTGTTTTGAAAGGAACACAAAAATATGGAGACAGTATACCTGAATTAAAACTTACACCATTACTAACTATATTGTTGGGCAAACATCTTAATTTCTCTGAGCTTTATTCTTTCATCTGTTAATGTTCAAAAATCATGCATGAGCTAGCAGTCTAATTGGCTTCACTTTCTTCATCTTTACAATAAAGGTAATGACCAACTCAGAATTATAAATTCTAAAGATGTCTGGGTTAGCGTGCTACACTGCAAACCATAAAGCCCTACGCACCTGTAATAAATTATTGCTCAGCTCTATTTAAATAAGAATAGGATTATTTTGATTTGTATATTTTACTACCAGAGAGCTATAGCCTTTTAATATTTTGTTTGTGTTAGTTAATAGATTTTTTCTCAGGTTCCACTGTTATCATTCTATAAGTTTATTATTTGCTCTGATTATCTAATTTAATTTTCACTTATATCCATTTGTATATTTTTAAGACAAAACATTTTTGTGGCTTTTGTGCAGTTACTAGAAGTATAAAAATTCCGAAGAGGCCATTATATGAATTCTGTAAAGATGATGTAAAAAATCATGCCAGATAAGAGCAAATGTAAACCTTTTCCGCTGGATTATAAGGCATGTTTTCTTATGTATTTTTTCTATTTTTTCCATTGTCAATTATGAGTACAAGAAAATTTGAAAATAAGATTTCCTTTGTTTTAAACCCTTTCTGCATCAATATAATACAATACCATATTGTGATAATAGGATTGCCAGGAGTGTGAAGGGTAAGAGTAGGCAAAGGTGAAAAGGACGGATAAAGACAATGCAAGGTGGTCCTCCCCTCCCATCTCAATCTCACTCCTTAATTGGCCAAATTATTCTAAATGGGGGCATGAATTTAGACCACAGGGATATTAGATTGAAGAACACACCTCCTACCTTTGGAATAATATTAGCCTCAATTTATTGGGAGAGAAGAACTAATGGGGGAGAAAGGACACTGGTCATAAGATTAATGGGTTGGCTGCCCGCAACGTTTTAGAAGCACATGTCTCTGGTGTAAGGGAACATTAAAAGTAACATTATTTATATACATTAAAAGCAGACTCTTCTGCAATCCAGTTTCTTTAAAATGTTTTCTTTTTTATTATTTTTATTGTGGTAAAATTTACATAACATAAAATTAGCAGTTTAAAATGCTCAATTCAGTGATACCTAATACATTCATAATGTGCAGCTAGACCTACTCTCTAGTTCCAAAACATTTTAATGCTTTTTTTTAGAGAGAGGAAGGGAGCGAGGAAGAGAGAGAGAGAGAGAGAGAGAGAGAGAGAGAGAGAGAGAGATTAATTGGTTGTCTCCTGCACTCATCTTGACCAGGGATAGAACCAGCAACCTGAGTATGTGCCCTGACCAGGAATCAAATCTTCCACCTTTTGGTGTATGGGATGATGCTCCAATGAACTGAGCCACACCGGCCAGGGCTTAAAACATTTTTATCACCCCCCAAAAAATCCTGCATCTATTAGACAGTAGTCACTTCACATTCCTTTTTTTTTTTTTTCTACCAGCCTCTGGCAAACACTAATCTGCTTCCTGTCTCTATATATTAACCTATTCTTGATATCTAGTATACGCTGACTCAGTTTTTAACAATAGTTCTTTATGCTTTTTTACTTAAGTACTTTTGACACTTGCACATTTAGATGGTAGTAATACTCCTTTTTATCACATCATACTGTCACTGATTTCATTGTAGCAGGTAGTGAGGTCTTGCATCATGTTTACACAGCTACTTTTTTTCTAATTGCCCACATGTTCCAGTTAGTATTTCTTAATGATCCAATTCATAAGTAAGGTACACGTCATCTGTGATGGGTCTAGGTGAGTGTCAAGGAAACTATCCTTATAACATTATGGCAAAGTTGCCTTGGGCTTCAGTGAAACTCTCACTTTTTGAAATAACTTTTCTAATATTTCATCAGGTGTGTGTCTGTGTGTTAAGAAAAAATACTTGCACAGTTATTCATGTTGGCCCTCTTATCCATATTTGATGCTTACTTTGTGTAACATTCTTCAGTGGTGATTAATTGGATAAAAATATCTATATATCTACATATCTACATATATCTACATTGGTCTATATCTATATCTATATCTATATCTATCTATCATCTCATATAGAATATCTATTATCTAACTAGTTTTACATTCCAGATCAAGAACAAGAGATAGCAGTGATGTCAGAAAAATGATAGGGTAGAGGCCTCTAATAACTTGCCCCACTCCAGAAACACTGACAAACCTGACAAAAATGATCACAACCATCCTTATAAAAACTCTGGAAAATAGATAGTTAAGCAAATGCCTAGAATTTATATGAAAAATAAGGGACCCTAAGTAGTGAAAACACTTGTGAAAATTAGGGACAAAGAAGGAGTACTCACATTTCCAGATCTCAAAATTTACTACAAGGCTACAATAATAAAAACATTGTGACATTGGCATAAATAGACACATATAAATGGAATAGAATTCACTGTCCAGAAACTCTCATGTTTAAAGTCAGTTGATTTTTGACAGGAGAATCAGGAAAATTCACTGGAGAAAGAATAGTCTTTTCAACAAATGGTTCTGGGTCAGCTGATCAACACATGCTGAACATACACACATGCACCCATGCACACATATGCATAAAGTTGACCCTTAACATATCATACACAAAATTACTCAAAACAGGTCAAATACCTAAATGTGAGAGCAAAACTAAAACCTCTTAGAAGAAGATATAACGGTAACTTTTATGGTCCTGAATTTGGTAATGGTTTCTTAAATATGATATAAAAACACATGTAACAAATAAAACTAGATAATAGACTTTATATAGGGTGTCCCAAAATTCACACAAGATTTTCAATTGAATTGAATCGCAAACCTTGCGTGAATTTTGGGACAACCTATATCAATTAAAAACTTTTGTACATGGAAGGGCACTATCAAGAGAGTCAAAGAAAACCCTTAGAATGGAAGAACATATTTGCAAATCATATATCTGATAAATACCTAGTATGTGTAATACATAAAGAATCCTTAAAACTCCAAAAGGGAAAGACTAACAACTCTACTAGAAAATAAGCAAAATTTTTTAATGTACATAATCCAAATAGATACAGAAATGCCCAGTAAGCATATGAAAAGGTGATCAGTGTCATGATTCATTAGAGAAACCACACTGACATCCCATTTCACATCGACTATGATGGCATAATAAACAAATAGATAAAACCAAGGACTGACAAGAATGTGGATAAATTGAAACCCTCATAAAATTAAAATGGTAGTCACTTGGAAAACAGTTTGGCCTTACTCCATAAGTTAAAAAGAAACAATTTTACTTCTAGGCATGTACCCCAAAGGATTGAGAACAGGCATCCAAACAAATACTTGTACATGAATGTTCATAGCAGCACTCTTTATCATTACCAAACGGTGGAATAAATGGCCCGAGCTGGTTTGACTCAGTGGATAGAGCATCCATCAGCTTGTGGACTGAAGGGTCTTGGGTTTGATTCCAGTCAAGGGCACATGCCCAGGTTGTGGGCGGCGATCCCCAGTGAGGGGGCATGCAGGAGGCAGCCAATCAATGATCCTCTCTCATCATTGATGTCTCTATCTCTCTCTCCCTCTCCCTTCCTTTCTGAAATTAATAAAAAATATATTTTAAAAAATGTGGAATAAATGAATAAACAAAATATATCATAACCAAATAATGAAATATTATTTAGGCATAAAAAGGAATGAAGTACTGATATATGCTATAATATGTATGAACCTTGAAACATTTTGCTAAGTGAAAGAAGCCAGACAAAAAAAGCTACTGTATAATTTTATTTACAGGTGTACCAATTGATAATGCAGATTTTTTTCAATAGATGGAGTTACACATATGTTGATATATATGAGATTTGATATGTATGCTATTTTGTTGTATTGACAGCAAGCTTCAAAACTTCATATGTCAAATTTGCTGAAGGTGTTAATATCATAGGTATTTTTACACTTAAACATGTCGAATTTCATGCCAAAAAAACCCCCCAGAATTTGCAGGAAGTTTTAATTCATTATTTTGAAGAAAAGTGCTGCTGAAAGTTATCATATACTTTGGGAAGCTTATGGTGAACATGCTCCATCTCAAGATACTTGAGAACACTAATTTAAACGCTTTAAAAGTGATGATTTCGATGTGAAAGACAAAGAATGTCCAGGTCAACCGAAAAAGTTTGAAGACCAACAATTACAAGCATTATTGGATGAAGATGCATGTCAAACTCAAAAACAACTTGCAGAAAGATTAAACTTTGCTCAGCAAGCAATTTCTGATTGTTTACAAGCAATGGGAAAGATTTTTAAAGGAAGGAAAATGGGTGCCACTTCAACTGAACGAAAGACAAATGGAAAACTGAAAAGTCATCAGTAAAATGTTGCTTCAGTGGCATGAAAGGATGTCTTTTTTGCATCGAATTGTGACTGGCGGTGAAAAGTGAATTTATTTTGAGAATCCCAAATGCACAAAACCATGGGTTGATCCAGGTCAACCATCAACATTGACTGTAAGGCCTAATGGCTTCAGAAAGACGACAATGCTCTGCGTTTGGTGGGATCAGGAAGGTGTGGTGTATTATGAGCTTCTGAAACCAAGTGAAACCATTAATACTGATCACTACTGACAACAAATAATCAATTTGAACCATGCTTTGATCATAAAACGACCAGAATGGGCCAGAAGACATGGCAAAGTAATTTAGCTTCATGATAACGCACCATCACACACTTCAAAACCAGTTAAAGACACGTTAAAAGATCTTGCCTGGAAGTATTAACCCACCCCCTGTATTCACCAGACCTTGCTCCTTCAGATTACCACTTGTTTCAATCATTGGCACATGTACTTTTTGAGCAGCACTTCAAAACATATGAAGAAGTGGAAAATTTGGTCTCTGAATTGTCTGCCTCAAAACAAGAAAAGTTCTATTGGGACGGTATCCACAAATTACCTGAAAGATGGAGGAAATGTGTAGTTAGCAATGGACATTACTTTGAATAAAGCACTTTTGATGTTTCTCTTGAAAGTATAGTGTTTGCTTTCAAAATCTGCATTATTAACCGGTACTCAGATTCAGAGAGATGGGAAAACATTTGCAGTTGTACAGGTGATTGGGAGAGTGATTGGTAAATGGGTACCAGGTTTCTTTTTAAGTGGAAGCAAAAATTATGGAACTAGATTGTGATAATAGTTGTACAACATTGTAAATGTACCTAATACTACTTAACCGTACACTTTAAAATGGTTCGGTGGTAAATTGTTGTTATATATATATTTTAAAATTATAGTTGACATACAATGTGATACTAGTTTCGGTATATAATGTAGTGATTAGACATTTATAATCTCATGAAGTGGTCACCACAAATCTAGTATTCTATTTTAACACAATCATAATAAAAAATATGATAACCTATTTTATCACTTGTATCCAAAAACTATATAAGAAAACATACTCTACTTAATCTCTGCCATTAGCTCTATTAAGCAATAATATGATCTCTAGCTTAAGGTAAAATAGACTTCTAAGACGCAACCTGTGATCTCTTTAAAGAACTATTTAAGAAAATAAGTACATGGAACAAATTTTAATACTAAGACATTTTCAAAATGATGCCCAATGTAACCACATCACGCTCCTGAGAGAGAGAAAAAAAGTGTGTTGCCTTACTTAATATTTTTTCTAAAACCGCTCATACAAAACAACATACATTTTTTTGGTAAATAAAATAAAATTTGTTACTTATAAAATACACAGAAGGATACTCATTTACTAAAGATCAATGGTCCCATGATCTCAGTTCAGTAACTAAATTACTGGGAAAGTTTCTGAAACTATTACAATGAAAATTTCATTGCTTGATTTGCTCTGTCTACTAGCACTTGCCCCTTGTGTCATGTATCCCAGCTTGTGCTACCTCACAATAAATCACCCTCCTTCTTTTCTCTTCCTATAAGATAAGTAATGTGTTTATCTAAAATATATATATCAAGTGTTTAGATTTTTATAAGTATCTTTCAGGCTTCCTAATCTAAGTAAAATAGAATAAGTTGCTGAATATCTGAACTAGAAGAATCCTTAGTGATTTATGGAGTTTATTAATCAGTTATAAAAAAAAAACTGATTGCCAGAGATTTTAAATGTATTATTTTTTTACATATGCCAGCCAATTAGTAGCTCAATTGGGTCATAGGGCATCAGACAATTTAGTGTTTCTTTTTTTCCTCTTTTTACCTCTCTCATTTCTTATATTACTGTTCATTAATAATCCTTCATTTCTTTTAGGTTAAAAAGTATTTTAACATAAAACACCTTAGGTACTTTTTATCAGAAGTTTTACCTAGGATCATCAAAAAATGATGTCTTCAGAGATGACAGTTGAGTTTGGTTGTGAATCAGGAGAAAGAGACAGCTATGCAAACAATTAGGGGAGGGGAGTCCCAAGATGAAGGAAGACTAGATAATCACAGAGGGGAATGATCTTTTAATACCTCAGACAGAAGATCATTGTAGCTAAAGCATGGGGAAAGTGCGGGAAATCGGAGAGAGATGAGGTTAGACAGGTAGGCAGAGCATGCAGGGCCTGGAGGCCATGGAGGGGAGTTTACTTTTACTTTAATTGCAGAAAAAATATATGAGTATTTTAAGAAAAGACATTATACCTCCGATTAAAATTTTAAAGTTTATTGGTGATGTCTTTTCTATGGAGTATGAAAAGGTGACAGCACCTATGAACAGGATTACAGCAGTAGAGATGCCTGGGGATGGAATGGTCCAAACTAAGGTACAGTTTGGAAGTCGTATGAAAGGCCTCCTGAAAGACTGGATGTAGATTTTGAAAGAGAGGCATAAATGATGACGCCTTGACTGTAGATTAAAAGTCTAGGTAGATGTTGTTGCCCAACCAGCATAGGTTGAGCATTGACCTATGAACTAGGAGGTCACAGTTCGATTCCTGGTCTTGGCATATGCCAGGATTGGGGAATGGAACCCCAATGTGCAGGAGGCAGCCGATCGATGATTCTCTCTCATCATTGATGTTTCTATCTCTCTCTCCCTTCCTCTTTGAAATCAATAAAATATATTTTAAAAAATTTAGGTAGATATTGTTGACACTTGTAGATTTGGAAAAAGAAATCAACTGTTAGGTTTTGGCCACGTGCAATTGTAGCTATCAATTTACATCACTGTGGAGGTGTGGAGTAGTTAGCTGGACACACAATCTTTGAGCTCAGGAGTGAGACCAGAGAGGAATATAAATTTAGATACTCTAAGTGGGTTTCCTTAAATCTTGCAACTAAATGAGATCATTTAGGCAAAATAAATAAATCTATATATATAAAAAGAAGTAATATGACCATCTCAGGAGGAGGGGCCAGGTGCGGCCCTGAGCCTGAGAGAACAACACCCAGGGGCACCTGCTCTGAGCCCCTATGGCGCTGCTGGGGGCAGGCCCCCAGCAGACACACACAGGGGCGCCTGCTCTGAGACTCTGCGGCCAAACTGCGGCTAAGCCATCAGTAGGACATTCACTGAGGGTTCCTGGACTGTGAGAGGGGGAAGGATGGATGGAGGGACCCCTGCCCCCATAGTGCATGAATTTCGTGCACCGGGCCTCTAGTAAGTAAGTAAGTAAGTAAGTAAGTAAATAAATAAATAATAGAGAAGATCCCCAGGTACTACTCCCGAGGGTACTCCAACATTTAAAAGTCTGTAACAAAAAAACAAACAAATAAACAAAAAACAGAAAAAGAAATTGGAAGCCTATGAGAAAGTGTTTCAAAGAAGGGAGCAGGGAGCTGTGTCACATGCTCCTCAGGAGTCATGGAGAATGAAGATAGAGAATTAGCTACTGAGTTTGCAAAAGTGTAGGTCATAAGTGGAGTGGTAGGTTGAAGGACGTAGTGACATGAGATGAGGAGGTAGAGACAATTTTTTGAAGTGTTTAGCTCTATGTGGGACAGGGAAATGGGGCACTTGCTGGTAAGGAGCACATGAGCACGGGCACAGGAAGGCATGCAACTGATTGGCTTGCAAAGTTCCTCAAAAAAATCTGCAAAGTATTCATATATTTTTCCTTCTCACAGTTTACAAAGGAAGAAACTGTGGCTCAGCGACTTTGCTGAAGCCCTGTTGTCTGCAAGAGGGGATTCATTTCTGAAACCTGAATTCTAAAGATAGCATCATTTCTCTAAAAAACCTCTGCTTCCAGTATGCAATCTAAGAAAATCAAGCTGATAAAATGCAGTTTTAAAGGTGCTTTTGGTATATGACTTTTGAGAGTCCCAGAAATTCTGTATCTGTGTGCATGTTTCTCAGAACATGACAGAACTGGACACAGCCTTTGAATGTCTTATTTTCTTAATCAGATAATGAAGGACTAAGGCATAATTGTTTAGTATAAGTGCACTCAAGTGTATGTTGGGTGCATTGGTACAACTGCTCATATGAATGCAATGGCCAGATGTTTGTGGTTTCCTATTACAGAGTAGAGATATACTTTGACATTCTGGCCTCAAGTCCATGTCCTTATCCATCTAGGTAACATTATGTAAATAATTCTTACTAGCTCATTTTGAACAGAGATGTATGTCAATTTCAGACCAAAGTGATTAAGAACTGGATATACATTTATCATGTAACTGATGCATGCAGACAAATTTGATGCTTTGGATTGGTAGACATTCTCTTAAAATGGAAAAAATCGGGGTCTATGAACCCATAGGTGGCCACTTAGAGATAAGAAACTAGTATTCAATTCATATGATTAAGATATGAATGAACATCTACTCTATTAAGCCACTAAATTTAGAGATTTAGATCTCACAACAGTTATGGTTACTTTGATTAATACACTCAGCTTATGCTAAATTGCTCTGTATCAAATCCTTTAGATTTGGAATCAAATAGTTTGAGGATATTTGGACATGATAATAGTCATGTGGTGTTCAGAGGATGGAAACTTAAAAAAAACCTAGATGTATTTTTCTACTTTCTGGGCATCAGAAGGTACAGAGTACAGTAAAAAAAGACTGATTAAATAAAACTACCTTACCTAGCAACTGCGCTATTACAATATGTACCAGGCAGGTTTCCTTATTGACTTTGAAATAACAAGTTAAATGAAAGAAATATTTCTCTAAAAATAGAAATTGTTCAAATTAAATGTATTTAAAAATATCTCTTTACTCTGTTGCCATGTCATTTCACTTGTGCACATCAATCTTGACAAACTGGAAGGAAGAATGGTTTATATTGCCCCCTTTAAACTATTCAAATACATAGATGGTCAACTTTTTTTGCAAGGGATAAGGGATGTAACATTATTGGAGATACAGCTATATAGATATACGTGTGGAAAGATAGAAATGCATATTTGTATGCATATAACTGCTGTATTAAGTATATATATATATATCTATGCTTTCTTATTTTGTCAAATAATTCTCTATTGGTGATTCATTTTAAACCTTAATCTTGAAATGCAGAAAGTTCAGATTTGGGTTAAAGATGATCATTACCTGGAAGAGTTTAATTTGCTCTCATACAATTTTTTCTTAAAATGGGGAAATGATAAAATATCGGTTAGTAAAGTCTTACATATGCAGATACATTTCCAAGGCAGAGGGGCAGAGGCCTTGAAGGAGGCCATATGCTCTGAGAGATAATTCTATGGCCAGCAGGTGCATTCCCTGGTTCAGATACACAGATTCTCTTGCTAGAAAAGGAGCAGTAGAGGAACACGCCTCACTCCTCTACTGCGCTCTCTGTATTTCCACACAAAAGCAGTACTTCACATCCCAGAGTTTAACTATGGGTTATAAGTGAGGGTGCTTATACAAACTGATACCATATGTTGCTGGTGTTAGCAAGTATACTTTTCTAACCTTGTTACAAAATTTAAGGAGTTCGTTATTTAAAAAAAATACCAATCCAAGCACCATGTCTTGAATCATATCACTTAGGGAGTCATAAATAGAGAAGTGGTTAGTAAATTTAACAATTGATTACAAAGTAAAAGCATTATATTTGGGTTCTTTTTCAAAATAATGGAGCAGATACACTTAAAGAAACAGCAGTTTGGTTACTGATGGTTTTCTAACTTCTGGTCCCTGTCAGATTCTCTTTTATAGTTGATTCTTCCTTTTGTTTGAAGCACTTTGAACAGTTAACGGTTCCTTGCAACCAATGGGAGACTTAGGCAGCTTTCCCCCACAGTTGTCATTTAAATGTTCTCTTTGCAGAAAACTAATGACTGTATGAAATCTCTAATACAATAAGTGCAAACACATTTTGATCAGAGAGAAGGTCCTCATGGCGGTATATGATACTAGGCAGTAGCTACTGTGCACCAATGGGGAAGAAGTACATCAAACAACAGTTTCCCTCACTCTACAATTTCCCCACAGTACATCCAAAAGGCAGTGCCTCACAGAAAGTAAGAACTTAATGAATGATGTGTTTTGGTTGGCTATTGTTACCAGACACTAATGGTCCCTGAGTAGTCTCTCTGATCACAGTAGACTATTATAACCCTTTATACTGTGATTGGTAAGATAATTTGGGGTAATTAATAGTAAATTATTAAAAATCTCAAGCTTCTATGTAGAAAAATAAAAGCTTGACAAATTAGGGTCACATCTGCCAACTGTAAAGTAAAATATAGCATGGTCAAAACTGCCAGAATTACTTTAATGTTGCCTAAAGTGTCAATTATATTAATAAGCAGTAAGGAAGTGGGATTTTTTTATTATTAGAAAATACTCTGTAATCACAGAATTATGTCGACAATAACATAAAAAATATAGTAATAAAATAGACTATATTAATATATAGTATTGGTTCCATGAAGAGAACCAAATTTTAATCTTGTATTTACTATCAATTAATTGCATATTGTTTGGCAAATAATTCACTAAACATGAATCCTCATTTATTTCATCTGCTAAGTAAGGTGGATTTTTTAATCTACAAAGTTTAGTGATTCTACAGTAAAGTTAGTTTTATCTTTTATGCACCATTTTCTTATCCGTTCCTCATCACTCTGATGTAGATTTTTCAGCACATTTATTGCAATTTCATTTCATCAGTGAAAGTAAAATAAATCTGAGAAACTACAATTGCTTAAGATCAACAATTTCCCAATTATTGGGGTAGAGTTCTAATCCAAAAGTTTTAAATTCAGAATTCTTTTTATTAACTATAGCAATTTTCCTGAACATTTAAGATTCCTACAGCAAAAGATATATATCTTCTGTAGAGCCCACTAGATTCATATGACCAATAACGTATCATTACTATAGTAATTGTACAATGTTTTAAATGTTTGCGAATATAATACCTTTCTATTTCATTTAATTCAAAAGTATTTTCAAGCGTTAAGTTAGGTCATCTGAAGAAAAGAGAAAAAGAAATGTGATTCAGTAACTTTCCCCCCAAGTTAATAAAACAACAAATTTTACTAAATCTCTAATGACATAGAGCAAATAATTTATACATTTAAAGCCAAAGAGCGTGTGGTAACTAGTAGGCATCACTTGTATACATAAGCTTCTCTAGGCTTATCTTGCTTTAATTGCCAAATGGAGCCAATAATCAGAACACACTCCTTGCTCTGCATCGTTCCACAAATCTTGAACCTCCTCAGGCATGACAGCACCAGAACAGGGAGCCAGACAAACCACTTTTTAAAAAAATATATTTTTATTGATTTTTTGCAGAGAGGAAGGGAGAGGGATAGAGAGCTAGAAACATCGATGAGAGAGAAACATTGATCAGCTGCCTCCTGCACACCCCCCACTGGGGATGTGCCCACAACCAAGGTACATGCCCTTGACAAGAATCGAACCCGAGACCATTCAGTCCGCAGGCCGATGCTCTATCCACTGAGCCAAACCAGTTAGGGCCAAACTACCTTTTTAACAGGTTTAAGATAGTTTCCTTCAGTTGGAAAGGTCCTTCCTATCATTTTCCCCTATTGTTTCATTATCTGGAAAGTTCTATCTCACCCATTAAGATCAATACCAGAACATCTCTGCTACAAAGGCGTAGCAGAAGGAATGATCTCCTTTACTGCTATATAATGTGTATACATCCCCCCTCTTCTGTTACCACATTTATGGTATGGTTTTGCATCTTTTCACTTGTCTCCAGTGGCTTTCCATCTCACGCTGGTTAAAATGGAAAGTCCTTACTATGGATGTGAAGGAGCTGCATGGCCTGGCTCCCAGTTATCCCTGACCGACTTTCTTCCCACTCCCTCATGTGCAAGCTTTTGCAGGCACACTGACCTGTATCTGCTACTCCAGGACCTTTGCATTATTGGTCTCTTTGACTAAAAATATTTTCCTTTAGGTATATGATTGATTTATTCTTTTATTTACCCTTTAAATTGTCCTATCAAAGAGGTCTTTTCTGACAATTCACCTGAAATAGACCTGTTCCCAAACACATCCTTTTCTCTATGTTTACCATTTTTAAGTTTTCTTCATAGTACTTCTCTCCATTGATTTTTAAAATATATTTGTGGTTCAATGCTACTGTCCATCCAACCACTAATACAATGATACATTTTTTATGAGCGAAGGGGCTTTTTTGTTTACTGTTGTCATTCACTACCCAGGCCATTTCCTGGAGCACAACTGTAGGTTCTCAATAAGTAGTTGCTGAACAAACAAACGTGTTGCAGTCTCACCTTGTAAACTATAGATTCTATAAAGGCAAGGACTGTCTCACATTTCTTCACTGATTGGGCCACCATCATCTATAGCAGTGGTTCTCAACCTTCCTAATGTCGCGACCCTTTAATACAGTTCCTCATGTTGTGGTGACCCTCAACCATAAAATTATTTTCGTTGCTACTTCATAACTGTAATTTTGCTACTGTTATGAATCATAATGTAAATATCTGATATGCAGGATGTATTTTCATTGTTACAAATTGAACATAATTAAAGCATAGTGATTAATCACAAAAACAATATGTAATTATATATGTGTTTTCCGATGGTCTTAGGCGACCCCTGTGAAAGGGTCATTCAACCCCCAAAGGAGTCGCAACCCACAGGTTGAGAACCGCTTATCTATAGTTATAAAGCCATACTGAGTGTTTCATAAAAGTTTACTGAAAGAATGATACTTAGATTATAAAACACATACTATTCCCATGTGTAATGTACATATGCTACAGATTTTAAAGACACAGACAAATGAAAATAAAGAATGAGCTAGATGGCACAGAGTTGGTGTTTCAGTTCCTGCTGCTTCTATTCCCTTCCAGATCTCAGCTTCTCAAACTCCCATGGACATACTATGCCCCACATTTTATTTTTGCCTCTTAATCCCCATGATGTTACAAAAAATCCTGCTGGTGTCCCTACCTCTTCATAGCCATCCTCTGTAACTTTCATATGTCATGATTAAGAAAACAGCAAATTCACTGAAGGGCAACGTGATACGTGGAATGCTGGCTGGCCATACCTCAGTGAACACCCCTCTTACTGACATCTGAACTCAAAAGTTCCCTGATGCCTTCATACAAATATGAAAATGTAATTAAGTGTTTACATGTATTTTCTAGTTGTTTTAAGCAAGAGCATGGTCACTACAAGGTATTTCTTCATAACAAGAAATTTAATGTACATATCATTTTAATATTTTAATTAAGCAAGGTGAATTCTAAGCTTGCAATATATTTGTTATAGCTTCTTTCAGGATGCGGTAATTGGGATATTATGACAATAAAACCATTAAAAACATAGTGGATGATTACACTATAAGAGTATGCAATTTAAAAAAATCTAGAAGAAAAATAAAGACTTCTGTGCATTTTCAACACAATTAATCACCTTTCTGTCTTGAAGTTTTCAGGTCATAAATGTGCACCAATGAATGAATGCATTTAGTGGAGTATTAAAAGTCTTCACCTAAATTATTTTTAAACATAATTAATTATTAACTATTTATAAGTATTAAATGTACTGGAATATGCAAAAATAAGCACCTAACACCTGGCTATCAGTCTAGAACTGCAGTCACACCGACCTACTTACTCATTTTCCTCTTTCTGTTTCTCTAGATCAAAAAAAAATGCATACCATTAAATATCATAATGCAATGGAAATGGATGATACAACTATTATAGTTAGAAACTGTAAAATATTTAGTAACAGTAAACAAGAACCACGTATAAGACATGACCATGAAAGTAAACTGCAACACATGGGAAGATACTTTATATATGAGGTCACACACACATGCGTGCGCACGCACATGCAGTAATCTGTCATGAACTGGCATCACTCAAGTTGTGAGAAATCAATAGAATACAAGCTTCAGTATTTTTACAAAAGCTTCATTCATACATGCACTTATTCAGCCAATAGATGTTGAATTATGGCAGACATTCAAGCAATGGGAATTTAATAGAGAACTGCTTCTGTAGAAGCTTAAACTATAGAGGGGAAACACAAATTAATGGACAATGACACAAAGTATTTATAACTGTAGACTATGGTACTGATTGAAAAGAGAGAACAATGGTATTATGGGAGAAAAGAGAACACTACTGTTGCCTATTCAACAGGCATCGCCTCATCTTTCTTTTTAACATAACCACACTTTTATGTGGTAAAAGTCTCCCCCCCCCCCCCCCGCCACAGCTCCCTTTCTTCCTGCTGGGATGTTCTTGACTAAGAGTGTGAAGGTTGAGACTCCAGCATGTATCTTACCAAGCTAAGCATCAGGATGGCGGGTGAGCTTTATTTCTTGACATTGTTGAGCCACTGAATTTACCTCCTATGTGAAACTGATAATATTAATAAAACACCTATTTGGGTAATACTCTGTCATTTCAAGCTAGTCACATCCTACAGAGAATAAAAAGAAAAAAAAGAATATTACTTCAACTAATGTTTGGGAAGGATATCACAAATTAGATTTCATTTTCCAAGCTCTTCTTTCATTTTGCAATACTGGCTACGATTTACTATGTGAAATGTGCCAGCATCACATATATTATTGCTAATTCTTATAAAATTTGAAGAGATAGATAGTATCATTTTTTAGAAGAAAACTGATATATATATATATATATATATATATATTAAGTTAGAGTTTTAGAGATTATATAGCTAGTGAATGGGGGACCCAGATTTCTAATCCATGTCTCAAAGACTCCAAAGCCCAATATTTTCCTAATAAATCATGGAAAATATCTCATCACTTTGATATTTAATTGAGTCAAGTATTAACTTATTAGTAGGATAATACAAAATAATGACCCTCAATTAATTAATTTTGGCCACACAATTAATAGTGAGTAGAGAGACTTAGATCACATAGAGATATTTATTATTGTCATGTTATTGTTTTAAATGAATGTACCTTTCAAATAAACTTCAGGATAAATCCAGATACAATTGATTAATAAAGCCTATGAAATCAGGAGTAGTGTAAATAATAATTCCAAATACACTGTTCAACTTAGGAATGTTTTTCTGTTTCTGAGTAGACTAGAATTCAACATAAATTCATATCTTCTCTAAGTAGTCATAGGAAATTTAATAGTATAAAATGCATACATTTACTTCCCAAAAGTTCTCATCACAAAAATATTTTAAGAAATGAGTAGTCATTTATGTATATGTATACATATAAACACACATGTGTATAATTACTAGAAGAAACTATAAATTACCCCCTTTTAATTGTTCATACTTTATAAGATCACATTATCTACTTATTTTAAATGAATATTTTATTTAAAGATTTAGGTGTATATTGAAAGAAGTATTTAAGAATTAAGAATGTATAGCAGTGTAAATTTTACTTTTCATTTCTGCAACTACCCACTGAAATTAGGCTATGGTTTTTAAGGATTTTAAAAACAATTTTTAATGAAAATCTGATTTATCTGGCTCACTCATACAAGCTGTTAAAGCCAATAAAGAATCTGAGAACTGCTTAGGAGTAAGTGACTCAAGGGAACCATGTTTTCCAGGGAAATGATGGGATACAGAGCCTTTCATTTCTGGGTCACTAGTTTGAAGGTGGCTCAGGATGTAAGTGATGGAAAGTCACTGATGTTCAATGACCTGTGTGAAATTGGTTGGTGGTATCAGTCCAGTGCCTAGTGAATAGGTGTCCATTCACATCCCAATTGGCGTTAATTGACATGCATGTTGACAGTTTTATGATGAGGACCAGGGGGTCTCGGCACTAAAAACCTGATTTTGGAGTATAAGACAAATAATACCACGGTTGGAGGAAGGTATGTTTCTAAAGAATGTAGCCATATAGGGTTTGAAAATTGTTTCTCCTAGAGTCCCTTCAAAAGGTTTCTTTGATCCTCAGAATTTTAAATTGCAGAGGTGTCTTTATGACATCAATCTAGTGCAGTGTTTGGCAAACTGTGGCTCTTTGGCCCCTTGAGTGTGGCTCTTCCACAAAATACTGACTTCTGCGCATGGGCCACGAAGTTTCAATCGCACTGTACTTGCGCGCCCGCATGTGGTATTTTGTGGAAGAGCCACACTCAAGGGGCCAAAGAGCCGCATGTGACTCGCGAGCTGCAGTTTGCCGACCACTGATGTATTTCTAACATTGTTCCACATCCTCAGGACATATTTTTAAAAATCCCTGATTAATGAAAATATCGATCAACAAAGCCAATGACTGTTACTTAGAATCCATCCAAAAAACTAGTTCTTAATTTTCTTAGGCCAATTAAGTAATAATCTCCTGGCTAGATCTAGTAATCTATATTATTTATTTTTCTAGATAACAATGATGATATTCAACCAATTTTGGAAGTTATGTAGACTGTACTTTATAGAGGTTCAACAAAATTCTTTGACTCAAATGGTATTAAAATAGACTTTTTAATATAGGAAAGTTTGTAGCTATCTATGTCTGATCTTTCCTAATTGGTAGGCAAGTAAATTGCCAGGGCTGAAAAGCCAATTAAATCAGAATCTAAGATAATCCATCAAACGAATATGTGCTGAATAAAGGCAATGCCTACTAAATGTTTCATATGCTAAAAGTTGGATAGTAATGTCCACTAGACATATTATATTAAATGGGGACCCTCCCTCTCTCTGTCTCCCCACCATTAAACACACACACACACACACACACACACACACACACACACACTACAATTAGAAAACAAGCTATGTGCCAAACATTTATTGAGTACCATTATTTTATAACTTTCCAGAAATTTAGGCTTCTTTATGATAGCTTATTTAATATTGACAAATATCATGAGGGTTGTCATTATTATTTCATTATCTTAAGTGAGATAATAGCCTTAAATAAGAGATTTGTTCTAATGTCTAAATAATAAGGTCAAGTTTTCATTCTATTTTCTTTACTTAAAAAAAGCTATGTTGCCCTAGCCGGTTTGGCTCAGTGGATGGAGCGTCGGCCTGCGGACTAAAGGGTCCCAGATTCGATTCTGGTCAAGGGCATGTACCTTGGTCGCGGGCACATCCCTAGTAGGAAGTGTGCACCAGTAGGGGGTGTGCAGGAGGCAGCTGATAGATGTCTCTCTCTCTCCCTTCCTCTCTGTAAAAAATCAATAAAATATATTTTTTAAAAAGCTATGTTTATTCCACTATGCTAATATAGGAACCTTATTTCAAATTATAATTTAGGAGTCCATAAGCAGTCAATTATTTTCTTTTAGATTTCTTATATGTAAATAAAAAGTTGAGCTGGATGCATTCTGAAGTCCCCGTTAACTGTCATAAGATTCTGATAATATATTAGTTGCAGGATACAGACAATAAGTGGAATCATTAAAGAAGATATTCTACTAGTACCTATGGTGCATCTTAATGGTAGGTCCTGCACAGAGTGCTAAGATAAATTAGAGTCCTCTGTTTAAATGCTAGGAAGCTTAGTGACTTTTTATTAAAAGCAACATGTTTTATGCAAGGAATATATCAAGAATGGTAATGGACAAACATTCATTGCTAAGAGAGAAAACCAGTAAGCAAAACTCTAGTGGGCAGATGAAAAAATTAAATCAATTATATTAAGAA
Organism: Myotis lucifugus; assembly: GCF_000147115.1. Taxonomy (NCBI): domain Eukaryota; kingdom Metazoa; phylum Chordata; class Mammalia; order Chiroptera; family Vespertilionidae; genus Myotis; species Myotis lucifugus. The sequence goes on from NW_005871166.1 coordinate 2,099,490, forward strand.
GACCAAATTTAAGTTTGGAAACAAATTTCACCATATCTGAGGCTCAAAATAATTCCTGGTTGAGATGTGTTACTACTACTTCCTATTTAGAAGGCCCTAGCTAGAATCCCAAGATTGGATGCATATTTTTTCCTCTCCTGTTACACTAGGAAAAGACTATACTGCTGGATTCACATTTAAGGACGGTATTGTGAATGTGGTAGAAATTGGGTTGGGTATTAAAGGATAGAGGAGATATCTTCAGGCATATTAAATATTTTTTTCTTTTAATATTTCTGGCTTGTCATTACAATTTCAGAATTACTGAAATGTCTGGTAAAAAATGTTTTTGTGGCTGTCTTTGTTTAGTAAATTATACTGTGTGTTAACCAACACTAAGAAACAGAATAAATAAATGAACTGTTAAAATCAGCTACATAGAAAGAGCAGAAAATGTTCACATGACCAATCTCATTAGCCAAATAAAGGCTGGTTACAACACAAGATGTCTGATATAAATTTTTGTTAAGTATGTGAAAAACTAGGAAACTATTAATTCTATTCACTTATATGTATTGACTTATTAGTAAATATCAAAACAATGTTTTATTTGACCAAATACTTTAAAAGTCTTCTGATAAAATTGCCTGCAGAGTCCATTGAGTGGTTCTTGAAAAATAATATAAAAATTTTCATCCACTGAGGGTGGCTTTGGGTGGAGAAACAATAAGACACAGTTTAGCACCAAGTATGGTGAGTTAAGTAAAAGATCCCAAGTGGAAATACTGTTTTTGAACAAATTGAAGTGTGACTAAAAGGTAATATGAGTAGTTTGTGTGTCTGTGACTTATGAACTAGCACCAATAGCAATTCCAAGGGAAGAGGACTGACAAAAATGTAAGCACTGTTAGAATACTGAACAGTGTCTAAAACCCTCTTAAAAGAACTATTTTGGAAGAAAAGATTCAATTTCTATTTCAGTTTTTGTATTTCTGCAGTTTCGTAGGTTTTGGAGGTTAATTTCATACAACAGTCATGTTAGATATTAAAAGTCAAAGTAACATATTAATATCCATGTTAATTATTTGCAATAAATCAAGACATCTTTTTAAAAAATTCAGTGATTGTGTAGCTAAAATTATTACAACATAACAGATGGGAGAACAAAACCACTAGACTCGATCATCAAAACCCTTCTTTTCCATGTAGTACCCTAAGACAGATGATACCATCTTTAACATTTTAATGTTAATAACACTAGCAATACTCAGGCTTATTTCAAGGTTAAAATTAAACTTTGCATATGAAATTGTTTTTGTCAAATGCAAAATGCCATAGGAAAATTGTATCATGATTGTAACTATCCCCTAATTGCTATTTTGGTGCTATATCAGGTAGAATGTATTTTCAACAATAACAGGTAATCCATGTCAAGGAGCTTAAATGGTAAATGAATATGTTGTCACAGGTGACCTTAAACCAAAGGTATTCTAACTTTAAGAATGATGAATTTAGTAGTTTAGTGATGTTATCAGCAAGCCATCCTCCTTGTATTTTATCACCTTACCACTCTTATGTCCTAATGATGCTACTACTATTCTTTGCAAGATGACTACAATATTTCTAATCAGCACATCAAAACGTGGTGATTATAAGAGATAGAAAACACTGTTTTAGAATCAGGCTCCATTTTCCAGAAGCTTCCTACTCCTGGGTATATCTCCCCCCCCCCCCAGTCTTATTGAATACTAGAGGCCCATTGCACGAAATTCGTGCACAGGTGGGGGGGAATGTCCCTCAGCCCAGCCTGTACCCTCTCCAAACTGGGACATCCCTCTCTCAATCTGGGACTGCTGGCTCCTAACCACTCGCCTGACTACCTGCCTGAAAGCCCCTAACCACTCTGCCTGCCAGCCTGATAGCCCTCTAACCACTCCCCTGCCGGCCTGATTGACGCCTAACTGCTCCCCTGTCGGCATGATCGTCCCCAACTGCCTTCCCCTGCGGGGCTGAGGGGACTGGGGGATTCTGGCTGGATAAGGGGGGGCTGAGGAGACTGGGGGACTGAGGCTGGAAGCTGTGGGATCTGGGTAAGGTGGGGGTGAGGGGACTGGGGGACTGAGGCTGGATGAGACGGTGCTGAGGGGACTGGGCACCGCCATCTTGTGGCTGTGGGCACTGCCATCTTGTGAGGGTGTGACAGTCAATTAGCATATTACCTCTTTATTAGATAGGATAGCTAGGTTACATGGCAAGACCAAACTAGAAACTGAGAGGAGAAATAGGTTATCATGAGGCCTTAGACTAAATAGGATTTCCTCAGAAAAGGGAAAGGGTCAAATTCTCAGGGAGATGCCCACCTAAACCAAATCATGGCTCTGTTACAAATGTCATCAACAATATGTACCATGTATGCCTATTGATTGGTTCAGGGGCTTTGTTGTTCTTTTTACTGGAAGATAATTCCTTTTCTTTGACTCCAGAACACTGGCAACCCAAAAGTTGTGAAGCTGCATAAAATTTATATATTTTATGTATAAAAATATTCCTACATATTTGTAGGATGGGAAAGGCAGAGCCCAGCAACAGCCAAGGAACTGTTTGGACACACATTTTTTCTGTAGTCCCAATCTACTATTTATATTTGATTGACCAAGCCAATCCTAAATCTTTACCATGATTTTTAGAATAAATGTTAAGTGAAAAATCTAGTAAGTTTTGACAAATATTTAAGTTGAATAAGCACCACGTGGTCATAATATAGAATATTTTCACCTCGCAAAAATGTTTCTTCATCCCTCCTCTTGGTCCCCCTCCCAATCCCGAGCTCTGATAACCCCTGCTCTACCTGCTGCCATTTTAGTTAGGCCTTCTTTAGAATTACAGTCTTTTGTGTCTTTCATTTTCCATAACGTTTGTGATTTATTCATAATATTGGATTTAACATTTTTTCTAATTATTAACATACCATATGCATTAATATCTTCATCAGTTAATGGATATCTATTATGAATAAAGTTAACTTGAATATTAAAGTTTGCATCTTTGTGTGGATATGTGATTTCATTTCACCTGGGTGAATTCCTAGGAATTGAATTGCTGGATTAAAAGTCAGGCATTTTTACCTTTATAAGTATATTTAGTTTTACTCTTTTATTATATGTTTTTATTAATTTTTTTTAGAAAGAGAGGAAAAGTAGAAACATCAATGAAAGAGGAACATCAATGGGCTGCCTCACTCATGGCCACTACTAGGCACCCCTAGGGATGTGCCCTGATCGGGACTCGAACCTCTGAGTTCATTGGTCGATAATCAATCACTGAGTCACACCAGCAAGGCTATATTTAGCTTTATAAGAAGGTAATCTCCAGATGTCTAAAGTGTCTATACCATTTGTGTTCTTAGCCATAATATATGAAAGATTCAGTTAATTTTCTTTTCTTTCTCTCTCTCTCTCTCTCTCTCTCTCTCTCTCTAGAAAGAGCAGGCTTTATTGGGAAGAGAGTGCTGGACAATGGGCATCCTACAAATTTTCTTATATGAAGTCACTCAAATCATTTGCCCATTTTTATAGGGCTGTTTTATTATTATTGAGTTATAAAAATCCTTTAAATATATAGGAAACTAGTCTCTACATATATATACATATAAAATACCTTCTCAGTCTATAGCTTGCCTTTGAGTTTTTCGTCATAGTGTCTTTTGAAGAATAAAAGTTCTTTTTTTCTTCTTTTATGATTTATGTTTCTTTGTGTCCTGTCTGAAAATGTTTGTCTAACAAATATTTTCTAATTAACATTGGTTTACAGCAGTGATGGCGAACCTATGACACGCGTGTCAGGGGTGATACGCGAAATTTTTTGGTTGATTTTTCTTTGTTAAATGGCATTTAAATATATGAAATAAATATCAAAAATATAAATATTTGTTTTACTATGGTTGCAAATATCAAAAAATTTCTATATGTGACACAGCACCAAAGTTTAGTTAGGGTTTTTCAAAATGCTGACACGCCGAGCTCAAAAGGTTCGCCATCACTGGTTTACAGGGTCGAGTTTTAATTTTTTTATGTATGGATATACAATTTTTCCAGTGCTATATTTTAAAAATAGTATTCTTTCTCAATTGAATGCTGTTTGTATCCTGGCTAAAAATCAATTGACTATACATATGTGTGGGCAGAGAGGGGATTATTTCTAGGCCCTGTTCTTTTCTATCGTTTCACAAACAACATTTTATTATAGATTTATTGTAAATCTTAAAATAGTATATCTTCAAGTTGGTCTGATTTCCAAAATTTTCTAGGCCATTTCCATATACATTTTAGAGTTATGTTGTTAATTTTAACAAAAATTCCATCTAGGATTTGGTGACCTTTGTGTTGAGTCTATACGTTTCTTTGGGGAAGATTGACATCTATACAACACTGAAGCTTCTGATCCATGAATATGTTGTATCTTTTAATTTTTAAAAATATTTTAAAATGTCTTTCAGCATTACATTATAGGTCTTATATATATTTTTCCTAAATATTTCATATCCTATATAATAAAAGCTTAATATGCTAAGTGCCCAGTTGTCCAGTCATCCATTCAACCAATCAAAACATAGTATGCTAATGATATGCTAAGGCCACTCAACCACTCGCTATGATGTGCACTGACCACCAGGGGGCAGACGCTCCAACTGGTAGGTTAGCTTGCTGCTGGAGTCCAGCCAATCAGGACTGAGCAAGATGGGCCAGACATGCCCTGGAGCCCTCCTGCAGTTCCTCCCCAGGCCCAATCATGCACCGGTGGGGTCCCTTGGCCTGGCCTGTGCCCTCTAGCAATCCAGGACCCCTCAGGGGATGTCAGAGAGCCGGTTTTGGCCTGATCCCATAGGCCAGGTGGAGGAATCCCACTGGTGCACGAATTTGTGCACCAGGCCTCTAGTATATGATAATATTTTAAGTAATATGGATTTTTTTTTAATTTAAAAATCAATTTTTTCATTTATACTAAAAAAGGATAATTGATTTTAAAATTTACTTTCTATTCTTCAAACTTGCTAAGCTAATTTCTTGCTTTGGGTAGCTTTATTTACGTTCCTTAGGATAATCAATGTAGACAAAAATGCCATCTGCAAATAAAGACTCCTTCATTTCCAATTTCTGAGCCTTTTAAAAACTTTCCTAGACTTCATAAAGTCTAAGACATCTAGTACAATGTTGAATAAAAGTGGCAAAATTAGAAATCTTTGCTCTTTTGAGATTATGGGCTAACTTTCAGTATCTTACTTTTGAGTATATTGTTAGTAGTAGATAATTTGTAGCTGTTCTTTATCTGGTTAAGATATCCCTTTTATTTCGAATTTTCTGAAAGTGCTCAATGATGTAAGGGGATTGAATTTTGTCAATATACAACATTTTTTTATAAATTGAGATAATAATGACTTCTTTGTGTTCTTAGAATATTGCAAACAATGTTAATTTTTATAGGTCAACATTTTATCTCTGAGTTAAATCCAAGTTGGTCAGGAACTAATAGGTGTTTTTTTTAATCTATCATTGGATTCAATTTGTTTAAAATTTCTTAAGGATATTTCTGCCTATGTTCATAAGAGATATTGACCTTTGTGAATGATTTTCATTTTTCTTTTAATGCCCAAGTATTTGCTACTAATAAAAGTTCTAAAAGTGTGAAATTAACAACTGACATTCAAAAAATAATGCAAATTTGATAGACCTAAAGACAAATGGGCAAATCATTTGTCATATTTTAAAGAGCCCCTTTCAGTAACAGAGCATATAAGTAAAAATAAAAGTATAAAAGATTGAACAAACTAATCAACAATCTTGATCTGACATTTGAAAACACTGCATCAAACAGTAACAGAATACACATTATTTAAAATTATCATAGAATTCTATCTAGATAAACCATATTCTGGGCCATAATATCAGTACCAACAAATTTAAAAGATTGAAATTATATTATTTGACTATATCAAATTGAGTTGAAAATATCAGTAACATCTCTCTCTCTTCCTCCCATTTTTTTTTGGGAGGCAGCTGATCAATTTTTGGTGGCCTTTGCCTCGGCAAAAAAAAAAAAAAAAAAAAAAAAAAAAAAAAAAAAAGGAAAATATCAGTAACAAAGATATCTGAAAAAATCTCTGTATATTTGGAAATTGAACAACATACTTTTAAATAAAATATTTATCAAAGAATAAGTCATACAAAATAATCACAAGTTAAATATATGAGAAATTATGTATAACTAGAGTGAAAATACTGCATGAATATTCATGAGTGGAACTTAAAAAGTGACCAAGAAGAAACCTACCCATTAAATGCTCATATTAACAAATTCTCAGATAAATGATCTAAGTTTCTGCCTAAAGAAACTAAAAAAAAAAAAACACCCAAAAACTAAATGTCCATACTGCTATTAGTGTCTATGAGTTTTCATTTGTTTTGTTTATTTGTTGTTTTTTGTTTTATATCCCACATATTAGTGAAATCATGTTTCTTAACATTTTCTGACATTTCACTTAGCATAATATTCTCATGATCCATCCATGTTGATGCAAATGGCAGTAGTTCATCTTTTTTATGGCTGAGTAGTATTCCATTGTATATATGTACCACATCTTCTTTATCCCATCAACTATTGAGAAACACTGTATGACTGTTTCCATGTCTTTGTCACTGTGAATAATGCTGCAATGAACATAGGAGTACATATATCTTTGCAAATAAATGTTTTAAAAAATTTGGCATAGATAGCCTAAGTCCTAGAAGACAGGTTGCTGGTTCATATGGTCACTCTATTCCCAAATTTTTTAAGAACTTCCTTCCATACTGTTTTCCATAGTGGCTGTACCAGTTTACATCCCCACCAGCAGTAAATGAGGGTTCTTTTTCTCCACAACCTCTCCAACACTTGTTATTACTTGTGTTGTTGATAATAGCCATTTTAACAGGCATGGGTGGTAGCTCATTGTAGTTTTGATTTGCATTTCTCTAATAGCAAGTGAAGTTGGGCGTCTTTTTTTAAAATATATTTTTATTGATTTCAGACAGAAAGGGAAAGGGCTAGAGAGACAGAAACATCAATAATGAGAGAGAATCATTGATTGGCTGTTTCCTGCATGCCCCCCACTGAGGATCGAGCCTGCAACCTGGACAGATGACCTGACTGGGAATTGAACCGTGATCTCCTGGTTCATAGGGCAACACTCAACCACTGAGCCATGCTGGCCAGGCAAGTTGGGCATCTTTTGATACCTTTTTCAATCTCTTTAATAATACTTTGTAGTTTTAAGTTATAGATCCTTCACAACCACAGATAATAGTGTATTGGTCATGAGAGGAAAGGGGTTGGAGGAATAGTAAAGGGAAAATGGGGTCAAATATGTGGTAACAGAAGAAGATGTGACTTTTGGTGGTAAAAACACAATGCAGCATACAGATGTTGTATCATATAATTACACACTTGAAAACTAAAAATATTAAAAAATAAAAAATAAGCAACAAGAACAGAAAACTCAATAAACCCACAGCTAGTAAAAGAGGGAAAAAAAGATAAAAACAGAAAAAGAAATTAAATTGTAAATAAAACCAAATCTAGTACTTTGAAGAAATCAAGAAAATTGCATTTTCAAAGAGAGAGAGAGGACACTAGTATCCAGAATAAATGAGGGGACATCCCAACTGTTCCCATCACAAAACTATATTAAGGGAGTATTAGAGAGAATGTTGTGTTAATACATTCTGAAATTTAGATAAAATGCATAGAGATTTCTTGAAATTTAGCAACTGCCAAATTAATTCAATGAGAAATATTTCATCTTTCATCTGAATGTCCCTACATCTATTAAATAAATTGAATTCATAGTTAAAATTTTCTTACAAATATCCCAGTAGCACACATAGTTGTCATACATATTATTATTAAATTTCATTTGGTTGTTTCATAAGTATTATATTATATATATATATATATATATATATATATATATATATATATATATAATTTTTTATTAATTTCAGAGTAGAAGGGAGAGGAAGAGAGAAATAGAAACATCAGTGATGAGGGGGAATCATTGATTGGCTGCCTCCTGCACACCGCATACAGGGGATTGAGCCCAAAACTCAGGCATGTGCCCTGACCGTGAATTGAACCATGTCCTCCTGGTTCATAGGTTGATACTCAACCACTGAGCCACACTGGCCTGGCATATACAGTATATTTTAATTCATAGACAACTAAGATCCATCTAGTCAATAATATTTTTTAAAATATATTTTATTGATTTTAGAGAGGAAGGGAGAGGGAGAGAGATAGAAACATCAATGATGAGAGAGAATCACTGATTGGCTGCCTCCTGCATGTCCCTTCCTGTGATCAAGCCCATAACCTGGGCCTGTGCCCTGACCAGGAATTGAACCATGCCCTCTTGATTCATAGATTGATGCTCAACCACTAAGCCACACCGGCCAGGCTCAATATTATTTTGAAGGGCCTCATGACTTTATCAAATATCTGCCCTAACTTTATTCACTTAAAACAATAATAGTATTTTATTCACTTAATATTCTTTATTTGATAATTATTTTAATTATTTGCAATATTTGAACATCTTTTTATGCCATATCCTTATCTCCTCATAATGCAAAACATTAGGCTTGCCTTTAATTTTTTACAGAGACATAATTTTGTATCTCAATGTACTAAGTCATTGGGAAAAAGGGTGCACTTCTTTGTAAATTGATATATACATATATATCAATTGGCATATCTTATTACTCCCCAAATTCCTTCTTTTTTACTATTTAACATCCATAAAAATTATATGAAGAGAGGACTTAGCAGAATAGTATTTGCACTGATAGAGAATGAACCTGGATTAGAAAACATAACAAATGCATGAGAACTTGTTCAAATTCTGGCTAGATTATTACAGGCATATTAGATAGTGCCATTCAATAACAATTTGGAAAAAGGCGTGTTTAAACTTTGCTAAGTAGTGGTTTTTGAAAGGAAACAAATCTGCCTCTAAATTTGATTAAAAAATGCTTAACTTCAACTTCACTAGCTTTGTTTGCATATAAGCTGGTTTCACTGCTTTGTGATTGTACATTTGCATTTAAATAGATTCATCTTTAAATGATGTGCGACATACAATACAAATGTAGACTAGTGAGGCCATTTTATAGAAGAAATTTTTTACTGACCTGATAGTCTAAAATGCTATAAAGCTCTCTGACATTTTAAAAATTGCACTATGAATTTTATCACATCAATAACTCACAATGAAATTACAATTTGGAATGATTTTTCAATGTGTCTTGAACCTGTCTCTCTCCTTCATTCTTCACCTCATTCTAATGCAGACTGATGAAACAGAAAGGCTCAGCCATTTCCCTAACCTCAGATCTGGGTAGAGGACTATGTAATTTAAGGTAACACAAATGACATTATGTACTTTTATTGATTTTTCCTTCTGAGTAGCAGTGTCTACTTTGACTTCCAATATTGGAAAGCAAAATTCTTTCATTTTTAAAATGATTATGTCAAAGTTACACCCATGCATATACTCAAGAGGTAATCTATATAATTATATAATATATGTACATATGTAATTAATATAATGTATATAATTACTTTGTCTCTAGGTAAAAAAGTGATACTATAACAATGTTAAAACTTTCACAATTAAGGGAATAAACATTTAAAGGTGGACTGTATAAGTACTAATGTAAATATTTGGATTTTTCTCTACCCTGTTTATAAAAATTTATTTTGATACAGTATATGTATTTGCTAGAAGAAGATAAAAAATATAAATATAGAAACAAATGGCAATTAACAATTGCTAATTGTTCAAACTTAATCAAAGATATGTAGGGCTTTCAGTTTTAGAAAACTCTTGGCAACACTAAATTGACAAATATCCATGGTCTTGACCTAGGAACAATTTTTACCACCAAACTTAATTTAATATTCAAAAAAGAGTTACTTGGTGCTTATTTATTAGTGACTATTTTTCCATCATAGTCTAGGCAAAAAATATTATCACTTTTCAAGGTTTTCTTAATCCTAAATTCTCTACTTCTGCAAAGAAAAGTTACATACATTTTTGCCACATTTATGTAATATAGAAGAAGAAGACTATTTTGAGGTTGTGAGCATTTTTCTTCATAAAGGTTGTGAGGAGAAGCAGTTTTACTCAACCTTATCTCCCACTGCTCCACTGCCAGCACACTCGGGATGTTGCATTTATTATCATTTCCATTACAGCCACAGTCGGTTTGGGAAATATTAATTTTGTCTAAATACACAGCTTGCAGATTTTGAATCATCATTTCTGGAAATAACAAAACACACACTATCGGCCTTAATGTTATGTTGCATATTATCTGAAAATGTAGTACTCTACCAACTGAGTTCTCTTGGTTCTAAACTTTTTTGAGTGTGGATAATTCTTTTTTTTTTTCTTCTGCTTAATCAACAAAATACATCTAGGGAACCAAACGGAAACCAGAAAATCTCAAACTCTGACAACCTAAAACCAGGAAACTGTAATGAAAGGCCATCTGGGCGCTAGAATCACAGAAAGCTGGACTCCAGCTTGAATCACTTCTGTCACTAGTCACTGGCAAATTATGTAACTGCTGTAAAGTGAAGATAACATTATAATGCTGTTATATGATTTTTATTGTTTATGTGGAGATTAAAATAATGATTATAAATAAGATTTTTTTTAAGTTTTCTGGAACACTATAATATCAACTATTATCATCATCTGAAGTTAAAGGGCATACATGGATTTAAAGAAGATACATGGATTCCAAGCCCGGGGTGAGAGATAAAAATAATATTTATTCATATATTCTACATTCAACTGTGAGATCTCTCAAAATTTGGGAAGACCTAATACACCGTACATTTATTTCTAAATGAAATAAATGAGTGAGTACATTTATTTCTAAAGTTTACTCAACAACATTGATAAAGTTTTAGTAGTCACTATTTAAATAGTGTTTAGATTAAATAGTACCTGGAATTTTCAGTGCTTATTTTTAGCCTTTTTACTGAATGTTTGATATGCTGTGTTTTTCTAATTCATTTTATTAAATGTACTTTAGTCAAAAGTTTTTGTGAGGATTTAAGGAGGCCAAATAATTGAATGTGAAATATGCTCTAGGACCTAGAATTTTAAGAATAACACATAATCACATACTGACATAATAACTTATGGCCTGTGCATAGTCTCTGAAAATCTGTTTTCTGAGATGTCTTACATCCAAGAAATAGACAGTGAACCTTAAACCACTATGTCAATATTTTAAAAGTAAAGGTTTCACTAAGTACATGTATTTTCACTTTTTCTATATTGACGCAAATGCAGGTCTAAAACATGGTGATTTAGACCTGCCTGTTAACTCATTTATAAGAGAAACAATCCTTCCAAAGTTAAGCGAATTTAAAAATATGTATATTTTTATTGATTTCAGAGAGGAAGGGAGAGGGAGAGAGATAGAAACATCAATGATGAGAGAGAATCATTGATTGGCTGCCTCCTGCACACCCCCGACTGGGGGACCCAGGCAGGTGCCCTGACTGGGAATCGAACTATGACCCCCTGGTTCATAGGTCAACGCTCAACCATGGAGCAATTCCGGACAAGTTCAATTGAATTTTTTAAAACGTGTTCTATTTACAATTCCATTTTCTTTCATTTTTCCTCTCTAATGTGGTATATGTCAAAGTAAATACCTACAGAACTGGTGTGAGAACAAAATGAGGGCCTGAATGTGAGAGAGAGATGCTTGGCAAACAGCAAGTCTTACATAAATCTGAGTTATTCTTATTGGTGGAAGTATTGGTATATACATTAAAGTGTGCGATCCTAGAAATTGTGTCTACATAACTAGTCCAGTTCTGTAAATATGTATGCATTCTATAATTGTTTCAGTAAGGAAAGAAGAGAGAAGGTCAAGAAACAGGAGAGAAAAATATCTAAATAAATGCTTTTGGACCCTAGTTGTGTGTTTTTTTTCCTATGTAGAGCTATTTAGAACGTTTAATCCTTTAAACTTATTTAACTGTCATGGATTTCATAATAAATTTTGATTGCATGTGAGGGATATTTTGCTTAGACTATAAAAATATCCAAAATATAATTTTAATTTATAATATTTGACCTTCAAATAGAAAGTTGAATGTCAACTGTACCAGGCAAATCACATAAGACCTTCCTTCCACATAATATTTTCTAACTAAAACTAATAGCTCAGACCTCATGAATCTTGGTCTTTCTATAAATTGTCAGTTTGCATCCCCACATAAAATTTCAGTGTCAGTAGTGTCGTGTCAAAGTAACTAAAGCATATGACTTATTCTCATTTCTTTCCAACTAAGAGAATTTTTGTGCACAGCATAAACTATTTTAGAAAACTCAAGCAAAAGCAAAATATTTCAAATGATTTCTTCTTCTCAGCAGTTCCAGCATCCTCATATGGTTTTCTCTCTTCCTACCTAAATGTCTACACATTCTCTAAGCTATTCTGAGATGTCTTGATCAATTTACATCAGAAATTTATAAAACTGCTCTTCAACTCTTTGTACTGTTGTAATGTACCCCATGAATCACAGAAGGACGCCTCAAGAAGTCAAATTAAAGAGTCACATTTATTGCAATCCGGGACTATGAGGGGCCATTCCCCAAATTTCATAGTGATAAGATGGTGGCAAAACCAGACTTATATAGGCAAAGATCACAAAGGTATTGATTACATCTCAAGGTTTGGAATGAGGAACCTGGTTTGCAAAAAAAGCAGTTTACAGAAGCAGAAGCAGCATGTTATCTAAATTACAGTTTTGGGACTCTGGATCACTGAATTGACAGAAACACATCTAGCTAGAGCCCTCAGGTCTTGAGACCACTGAGTTGGCAGGAACTCATTATCTAGAGCCATTGAGGCAATTTAGAGTAATTGCGCTGTCCTGGTCTTGGGACCACTGAGTCAACTGGAACGCATTATCTGTGGCCACTAAAACAATTTAGGATAATTGTGCTGTCCTGTTTCCCAGGTACAGAAGAATGTGCTTTCTTAGACCAGTATGACCACAACCCATGGGATATGCACATTACAATCAATAAGGCATTTAATCGAATGGGATGATTTATATAATTCAGAAAATCAAAATAACCTGTCCATTGTTAAACAAAGCAAATAGGTACCATACTTCAGTACAAACCCAAAAAAATATTTACTTCAGTATTGGTTATGTTCACCTTCTTGGATTTCCAAAAATATCTACAGTTCACTAGGATTAAAATTTACCTACCTACTGTGTTGCCAACTTGCCAGTCCCAAGATTAGTGTTTGCAAAATGAAAGTGAACAGTCCTCCTTTCCTCACCTCCTTGGGAGATGTACTGCATGTCTTTTATGTGGGAAATGTTATTAAATAGGAGATGTGTATCCTAGGCAGCTTCCTTTTCTCTTTGGTTTTACGACCTTTCTTTCTTTTTAACAACTCCACAGTGCTCACCCTTTTCTAGCTCCCTAAATTATGTTAAGTCTCTATTTCACCTACTAGTCAAATGTATTAGTTAAATCCTTCTAAATGTTCATTTGTAGATACATTAGGAACACATGTCTTTTATTGAATCAAGAACTAAATGGAAATATCTAACTCTCGATTTTCAGAAAATGTGAACTAGATCAGGGAAGAGATTTTGGAGATGTATTATTGATAAAACATCCATTCTCTTTTTATGACTATACCCTCTACCTTAAGTAGTACAACTACTCTATAGCATAATGAACTGGGCTCAGTCATCATAAAATATCTGGGTTCGGTTCTCAATTAAAATTTTAACTGGGTATCTTTAAGCATTCTATACTTTTTCTCTAGACCTTATTTCTCTTCTTTGTAAAATAAGCTGAAGATTGAATGAGATAATGGATATTATGTGCTTTTGATTGTGAGATAAGAATAAATGATCAATAAATAGCCACCTTAAAGATAATGATAATGGAAATGATGTAAAGATAATGATGGTGATGATGATAAATATGATGCCACTTTGTTTTGATCACTTCCTACTCCTCTCCATTCCTTCTTGCCTATAATCAGTATAAGATGTTAAGTCCTGAACACCTGCATATTAACTTTCCTGTAGTTCTTAGTCTCTGTTTCATCTAAATTACTCAGATTCTACTTTTATTTCATGTTCTGTTCTATTATGCTGTTTATATTCACGGAGGCTATATCAAATCTACTAAAATAGTACAGACAAAAGAGAATTTATATAAATATGTACATAAAAATAATGAAATGTAAATAAAACACATCAACTTTAGGCTCATGAAGCTTTTATGTACAGGCACAATAGATTTTTCACTTAATTCAATATGTAATTTTTTGAATTTGTTATCGGGCACTGCATAATAACTAGGTATTTTGTTGGCCTTGAAAGCACAAGTCCCTGAAGACCGCTGTATAACAGTTTGTCTGTTTTGTCCTCTGCAGGTCCCACAAACCTACATTTTGAATAAAGATCGCTATAGAAACATAGGGTACTGTATGGATGCCTACACAATCTTATTGTTGAATTTATAGAACAACTACATCAATGTTCTACCCCAAATAAAAAATTTCTCTAGAAAATGACCATTATTATAATATCGAATCTTTCCTCAAAGAAAATTATAGAAGGTTTCTAACTCAAAAAGCAGTCCTCAACTTTATTGCTCTGATTAATGAAAAATACTTCCCGTTATTAGGTATTAAAGCGGCTTCCCTGGACCTACCAATGTGAGGTATTAGTTCTGCTCTCTAGGGCTCTACAGTACAAGTCTAATCCATCTTCCACATGACAGCACTTCACATGTTTGAAGACAGCTTGCACTGGCCCACTAAGTCCTTAATCTATATATTCCTGCGGTTCAACTAGGTACTCTATTTCTGTCAACTCCGGTTATTTTTTCCTGACTTTGTTGTGGTTATTTTCTGTCATATTTTCGCTTTATTTTGTTAGTACTTAGTTAAACATTCTCTCCTAGAATAATCCTTGAATGAGCATCATATCAAGTAGGAACTATTAAGATGTTGATAAAAATGTAAAAATCAAGAGTCACTACCTGGTTCTTTAGATATCAACTAGTATATTAGAAATGGTTCTAAACATTGTGGTTTAACACAGCAATCATTTTATTAAGTTTAGGATTCTGGGAATGAGAAATTTAGAAAGGACAAAATAAGGGTGGCTTATCTCTGTCCCATTATGCCTGAAGATCAGTTGGGAGAATTAGACAGCTGGGAAAATACAAATGAATGGAACCAGAAATAATCTAGAAGCCTCCTTATTAACACACCTGTGCCCTGGAAGCGATGACTGAAGGACCTCAGCTAAGGTGGAAGTCTGAGGCACTTAAATATAGTCTCGAATTAGAGTATGGCAGCTGAGTTCTTCAAGGGAAATGGCAGAGAGAACATACTTTAAAAAAAAAAAAAAACAAGGGAGAAACGGAAAGCCTTCTTTTGACCTAGTCTCAAAAGACACTTCCATTACTCAAAGTTTCTAAGTAAAGCCCAGACTGAGGCGGAGGGCAACCATACTCTTTATAGAGAAGTCCCAAGATGATATGGGAGAGAAGTATTTAAGATAGGAGTTACTGTTAGAGTCATCTTTGGAAAATATAATCTGCTCCAGTATGCTCTCTGGCCACAACTCCCTTCCCTCCACATGCAGCATATACTTATCCACTTCCAGAGACCCCAAAAATCTCATCCCACACAGTATTAGACTGAAGTCCAGAATTTTACATCTAAATAAGGACCAGGTAGACTTGAGTCTTATCTGTTTCAATTTTTCCCATGTGGCTCATCTCCATCAAAAGCTGTAAACTAAAGAGATCAGTTATCTTTCTCCTACAACTCAACATATAGTGGTGACTCCAACACGGGACCATTACAATAGATATTGCCATAGAAAAGGGGTAAATAAGAACCTAGTGCCCATCAGTAGATGAGTGGATAAAAAAGCTGTGGTATATTTACACCATGGAATATTATGGATCAGTAAAAAAGAATGATCTCTTATTCTTTGAGACAGCATAAAGGAACCTGGAGAATATTATGCTAAGTGAAATAAGCCAGTTAGAGAAAGACAAGTACCATATGATCTCACTCATATGTCGAATTTCATGAACAAAATAAACTGCTGAACAAAACAGATCCAGAGACATGGAAGCATGGAACAGACTGTCAAATCTCAGAGGGAAGGCAGGGGTGGGTGGGTGAGTAGGAAGAGATCAACCAAAGAACTTGTATGCATATATGCATAACCCATGAATATAGACAATAGTGTGGCAAAGGCCTGGGGTGGGTGGAAGAGGTCAATGGAAACAAAAGGGGGACATTTGTAATAATAACGATTAAAAAAAGAAGATAAAGGGAAAATAAAAGGTTCATAGCAGCCATTGCTCCATAGCAATTCTGCAGTCTAGCTAGGTATATGCTGCCAGTCCTACGGGCCTCTTCATTTTAAATTTCTTTTGTCACTTTTAGTCCAAGCTGATAAATTCTTAAAAAAAATCTGGGTTTTTTATGTATCCATTTATAATCCATTCCATTAAAAGAAAGGCACATCCACAAATCTCTTTGTGATAATTTATCTCAACCCTGGGCTTCCTATGAGAAGTTGTGGGACAATACCCTTAAGATTGAACAGAAGTTTAGTTTTTTAACAGAGCACCTCAGAGGCACATGCTAGAGAACCTTAATAAACCTTTGCCCATCTTAAAGCGTTCATGAGATATCATTTTAACAAGGAGATTGTCAGTCCCACCCTTGGCTTTCTTCTTACTCCGAGGCCACATTTTCCTGATATCACTGTACAGCTAAGTATTTGCCCTGAATCCCTTTACTATTTTGAAATCCTTTTGCATTCTAAAAAGGCTGGGAATAAAAAAAATAGTCTTTTTTTAAATTCAGCAAGTTTTGTCTCCTTTATTAAAATTTTCTAAAGTTTGCTTGAAAACTGAATAATACTTTTTTTTTTTGGCTGATTTCTATTTGTATTTTATCATTTACAGCTAAAAGTACCTTCTGGCACTTTAAAACTTCAGCATAGAAATATCTTCAGCAAATTCAACTAGTTTGTTAGACATATTTCCATCTTCCATGTTACCACAGGTGACAGCATTGCCAAACTTTTTGCCACTATGCTAGTATAACAAGGATCATTTGTATTTTAGCTGAATAATATATTCCCCCCCTCCCCCCCCCCCACACACACACACTTTCCTGTAAGCCTTCATTGCAGCATATTCAAGGCCTGCCAGGCTATACCTGTGACCAAAATCAATGCCAAATGTTTTAGGTTTGGTTATATTGATACCATGTTTTGAGATACACAATTCTATTGCAACTATCTCTTGCTGCACAACAATCTACTCCAAATTCCGGGTGCAAAACAAGTAGTTACATTATGCTGATTCTGTGAATCAGGAATTTGAACAGGCACAGAAGGGATGGCTCTACTCCATCATGTCTGGGACTCAGCTGGGAAAAATCACACAGAAATGCTGGCTTAAATGACTCTGGGATAGAATTTCTGAAGGCTTTTTCAGGCCTTTATCTGCTTCATAGGCTGGAATGATTAAAGGCTGGGCTCAGCTGAAGATTCCAGATTGGAACCTGTACACATGATCTCTCAGTGTGGCCTGAGCTTCTCATTGCATGGCAGCTAAATTTAGAGAGAGGGAATCAAGAGAATGAATAGAGAGACAGTGAATTTTTTAAGAGAGTAAGGCAGGACGCGCAGCTCCTACTGACTTAGCCTCAGAAGTCAGCCAGTTTCACTTCAGCCTCATTCTATTGATTATAAGGGAGTCACTATGATAACCGGAACGGTGAGCTGAGGTTTTTTGTTTTTGTTTTTCTGGGGTTGTGTCTTGTGAAGCCAAAGAATGAAATTGCAGACCAGAAGATTTAAGCAAAAGTGTGGAACATTTATTATAAGCAGATTCAGACTCCCCACATGGGGGCGGGGGCCCAATAATGGGTTTCCCATGAAGCCTTGTAGTCTAGGGGTATATATTTGCTACAAGCCTGCTCTGTATCTACCACTGTGGTCACCTGATTGATTCCCTCAGTTGTTCTTTCCCAGCAAGGAACTTAACCGGAAATATGTTAAAAAAGATTTCAGGTGTTCTCACTATATACCAGCAGTTCTCAACCTGTGGGTCGCGACCCCTTTGGGGGTCGAACGACCCTTTCACAGGGGTCGCCTAAGACCATCCTGCATATCAGATATTTACATTATGATTCATAACAGTAGCAACATTACAGTTATGAAGTAGTAACAAAAATAATTTTATGGTTGGGTCACAACATGAGGAACTGTATTTAAAGGGCCAGAAGGTTGAGAACCACTGCTATATACCAAAAAAGGTAACTATTTCACCACACACCCAAAAAGCTAACTATGTTAATTAGCTTGTCTGGATGTAAATTTCTCTTCTTCCTTTATAGAGTAAGATACTTTCCTCCAAGCAATATTACCCCTAATTATACGAATAAGAATAGTCAAATTAAAATTTCTATGTATTAGCACTGGAAATGGACTTCCTTTGTTGGCAATCACTTAAGTCCATATAACCCATTTTGTCTCACTTCTCTGCAGCTTCTAAAAATGACCTCTAGCTCTTAGTATAGATTAATGTAAAATGCTTTCATTTGGAGAACAGGATTGAGACTTGTAGGTCAAGGATAAAAGAAAATTAAATTTTCAACATTTCAGATTTTCTTTTCTTCCTGTGGTTAATTGGAACTTAGAAAAACACATACATTTTGTGAATAAGGCCTAAGTGGTATTTTTTAATGCCGTTTAGTTTAAAGGTGGCTTATGTAGGGAACATAAAAGAAACACATTACGGAAGACTTCCAGTCAGGTTCAAAGGGATGAAGCATGGTGGCACACAATTTTGAATGAGCAGTGGCAGCAGTTTATGTGCCCACTCATCAAATAGCACACATGGAAACATGCAGTTTTACAGTGTAATCAGCAGACATTTAACGAGAACAGATCTCTCAAAAATATGCAGGAAACAATTAGCCACAGTGTTAGGCAGTATGTGAGCAGTGATATATGAGAGGTACAATGTGAAACGGGGAGGCAGAAGGAAGAAATAGAATTTTCTTGAAGAAGACTTCATGAAAGGAGAATCTGGATTGAGTTGAACAGACTGGATGGTTAGAAAAGAAGACAATTCAGGAAGAGGGAAGAGCATCAATGTGGCACAAATGCAACGAAGTTTGTGGTAGAAAAGGACAGTGTTTGCTACAGTTATATCTGAACTGAGGTTTCTCAACAAATTCTCTCTGGTATTTGCTTACTCTAGGAGATGAAATGGCTATCAGTATACATATATCTTGCATGGAAATCAGGTTGACTTCTTCAACTTTCTTCAGCAATAAAAAAAATTTGAAGACAGAAATATCAGCATTGCCTTTCCCTGAATATATAATTTGGGAAGGTGTCAGCAGTTAAACCACTTTTATGCTGATATTTTTTTAGCGCCTGACACAACGGAGGGTATTTGTCTTGTTAATTTTCATAATTTGAGTAAGGTCTTGGAGGAACTGAATTTTACTCTTAAACTAATTTTAAAGATAAATTCTAAGAAAAACAAAACAGAAGCATAGGATTAATGAGGCTATGTTTAAAGGACCTTAAGAAAAATTTCAAAGAGCCATCTAATCAAAAGACTAATGTGGAATTTGCAGCAATTTTATCCATTCATTAAAGTGCCATCACTAATGACAAACTTGGAAATGCCTCATTTGCCAAAGTTACAAATGCATTATTATTTTTAAAAATTTATGACTCAAATTAATTTCTTCATTTTGATTTTCCCACATTCGTCTGAATTATGGAGACTTATTTACTGTGTTTTACTTTATCACTGTGTGTGACAGCAGTATTTTTTAATAGTGGTATCAGAAAATATCTTTTCATCTCCCTTTTTCTGTTTTAATGATATAGTCACCTAATACTAAAACTTAAAGAATAAAGCAATTTAGAGTTTTTTATTCTATTTGAAAATTGTAGTGCAAATTAGTATATGAGTGATAATTAATTTAACAACTTTTATAACTAGGTTACCACATATCCTTGTACTGAATACTTAATTGTACTAAATCTTATACTTAGCACATTAACTATATTGTCTTAAACATATTCAAAATCTTGGTTTATTTCTAATTTTATAAACAAGGATATTGATGATTTGAGAAATTATATTAATTCCCCAAGGTCCCATAAGTAGTAAGTGGCAAAATGCTGAAAATGAATTCTATCCAGATCTATATCTCTATGTCAAGGAGTTGTATCCTGCACGTGTCACTTCTGAAAAAAAAACAACAACAAACATAACTCTATGGATATCTTAACTTCTATACACCTCGTCCCTGACTATCACTCAGAATTTACTCTTTATTGCCGATCTTACAAAATTTATTTTCTTGCATGTATTAAAATGTACAGATACTGTTTATACATCTAAAACTCACAAACATGTACCCTATAGATGTTTTTTTTATTTTCTGAAAAAATATTTCAAAAGTAATATATATTGAAATTAAAATGACCATACTACTCAGAGAAATTAAGGATTCAATGCAATTCCTATCAAAATACCAATGGCATTTTGCACAGAACTAGAACAGATAATCCTAAAATTTAAATGGAACCACAAGAGGTTCCAAGTAGCCACAGAAATATTGAGAAAGATGAACTAAGTTGTCGATATCACACAAACTGATAGCAAACTATACTACTAAGCTCTAATAATCAAAAGACCATGGTAATGGCATAAAAAGACACATAGATCACTGGAACAGAATAGAAAGTCCAGAAATAAACCCTCACTAATATGGTCAACTAATCTATGACAAAAGAGATAAAAATATACATTGGAGTAACAACAGTCTCTTCAACAAATGGTGTTGGGAAAACTAAACAAATCCATGAAAAAGAAACTGGACCATTCTCTTACAAAAGTAAACTGAAAATAGGTTAAAGACTTAAATGTAAGACCTGAAACCATAAAGTTCCTAGAAGAAAACATAAGAAAACATCAGTCTGAGTAATATCTTTTTGGACACGTGCCCTAGAAAAGAGAAACAAAAGAAGAAATAAATGGGACTACATCGAACTAAAAAGCTTCTGCACAGCGAAGGAAATTTCAACAAAACAAAAAGGTGACCCACTGGGAGAATATATTCACAAATGATATATCTGATAAGAGTTTGATATCCAAAATATACAAGAAACTCATACAACTAAGTTACAAAAAATAAATAATGCAATAAAAAATTGTGCAGAGGGAGTAAAAAGACATTTCTCTAAAGAAATACAGATGGCCAACAGACATATGAAAAGATGCTCAATATCACTAATCATCAGGGAAGTGCAAGCCAATATTTTCATCACCCAGGAAACATCCTTCTTGCCACTCCCCAATCAATTTCTTCCTCTCTTCCACTGCCAAGACCATGAGTCAATCAGTTTTATGATTACCTGTAGAATACTTTTCCCAAAACTTGATTTAAATGAGAAAAAAGTGTATGTACTATTTTGTGTCTAGTTGTCTTGCTTAGAACAATTTTTCTGTGGTTCATCAGGTTGATTGTATTTATAGGATGTTCCTTTTTATTACTGAATAGTATTCCAATGATTAATAAATCACAACATTTTAAATATTATAATTGAATGTTTGGGGTAACATTGGTTAACATAATGATATAGGTTTCAGTTGTACAATTCTATGATATACATCATTTGTATATTGTATGGTGTGCTCACCACCCCAAGCCAAGTCTCCCCCCATCACCATTTATCCTCCCTTTACCCTCTCTATCTCCCTTCACCACCCCTTTCCCTCTGGTAATCACCATAATGTTGTTTGTGTCTATATTTTTTCTTTGCTTTAATATATTTAAAATATGAAATCACAATATTTTAATCAATGTTCCTGTACATAGAAATTTTGGTTGTTTCTAATACATCATTATTACAAATAAAGCAGCTATGAATATTTGCGTACGAGTTTTTTTACAGACATAAGTTTTCATATTCCTTGGTCAATATAAAAAAGTGTGAATGGTAGTTCATAGATTTGGTGCCTTCTGAACTCCTATTAGAAATTGTCAAACCAATTTCTGATGTTATTTTATCACTTTACACTCCCAGAAGCAATATGCAGGTTGTTCTGCATCTTTGTCAATATTTGGTATTGTTAGTCTTTTATTTAAACCACTCTAATAGGTGTGTTGTAGTAACTCATTGTGATTTTATTTTAATTTTCTGGATTAATGATAATGATGAGTATTCATGAAATTATTAACAATTTGTGTATTTTCTTATGAGAGTCAATGACCAAAATGATCAAGAAGGAAAAAGCCAATATTGCAATTATGTTACTCAGTTTAGTCTAAGTGGTTCTGCTTTAATCAATGTTCATTAATGTGAATCTGACAAACACTGCAAGGCAAAAGAACACATGAAGAAAAATTTCAAAGCCCCATAACAAAGTAAAAAACAAAACAAAACAAAAATCAAAAAACTAACCTTTTAGGTAGACCCAAGGTTTTGTGCCTTAAGCCATTCCTTAAATTATTAAATAGAGGTACTGTGTCCAGGATGAAAAAAAAATTTTACTCAAAAAACAGGAGTGTGAAAAAATATGAGGTAGCAGTACCAGAAGTCAAAGAGATATGTTTTGAAATCCTGGAATGAACATACATTTGTGAGCTATAAAAGCAGTGCTTCTCTAAGTCTATAGGCAAAATTCAGCTAAGTTGCATCTGTCGATTAAGGTGATTACCTTGAAAAATAAAACTCAATACCAAATAAAAACATTTTCATTGATAGAGGCATTATGTTTCTACTCTCTTCTCTGCATGCTGCATAATTTATAATTGAGCCTTTATGTTTGTGGTCAATATGATCTGTTTGAACGATTGGTAGGTGTAATATTCTGTAGAGCAGCTACACAGTTTTGTGAAAAATCAATGTCCCTGGCATTTAGGTCAAGTTGGAGCATGGAGTTCAAGCTTTGATCACTTTCTCTGTTCTAAACACACAGTAATGATTGATACAATATTAAAGAAGAAAACCTAAAGGCACCGCTGGGCTCAAATACAAGACAAAAACCTCTGTGTGCCAGAAATAATACAAAATCAAGAAGCAATGAGCTGGGCAGAAGCTGCAGGCTTGCTGAGCTCTAGATGCAAAAGAAAGTGGTGGCCAGGAGGTCAGCTTGGGACCGAACTTCCAAGCTGGGAAATGGGACTAAAATTGATTCACAAAATGGGAACTTTGAACCATACTGACTTCATGATGCCAGAGAGTAAAATTTAGTCCCCTATACCTGTGGTCGGCAAACTGTGGTGCGCGAGCCACATGTGGCTCTTTGGCCCCTTGAGTGTGGCTCTTCCTAAGCCTTGGGAGTACCCTAATTAAGTTAATAACAATGTACCTACCTATATAGTTTAAGTTTAAAAAATTTGGCTCTCAAAAGAAATTTCAATTGTTGTACTGTTGATATTTGGCTCTGTTGACTAATGAATTTGCCGACCACTGCCCTATACCAATCCATTTGGGAATGATGACAAAAAATAAAATATCAAATCTTGTGTCTACATCTGAATCTGCCTGAATATAACTGTAGGACAGAAAATTAAAATTTGATTAAAGACGTTGTTCTTTAATACAGGCCTGTAGGGTTTTGAGTGGAGGCAACTGACATATTTCTACAAAGCAAGAAGTGATCCAATAATGGTGGGGAGATAGAATCAATACTCTACACTCCAAAAATTCCAAGCCAACCACACAAGATAACAAAATATTTAAAAATAATCCAGTGTAATGGTAGTAAAAAAATTATGAATTTAATTATAAAAACATTACACTTAAACTGACTTTTATAATAGATTCTTTTAAAGACTGTAATTACATGAAAATATTCAAAGAGAAATGTGGGTATATATATTTCAGTTTTAAAAAGAAGTACTTTTTAAAGAAAAGCAAACAGAATTGAAACAAGGAAAAGCAAATATAAAATTAAAAAATCTTCAAAGTAATTAATTAGTGAAATTCAATTTATGAGAAGAATTCTAGACTGAACGCATTTGATGAATGAAACAATTAGTGAATGGTAAGTTGGGATTGAGGAATTCATACAGAATACAGGAGAAAGTAATAAAGCAATTTAAATACAAGAAAGCTGGGAATATTATAAAATTCTATGTTTGAATAATAGTTATTATAAAAGGAAAAGAGGGAATAGCAGAAAATTAATATTTAAAGTAATAATAGCTAGATTTTTTCATAACTGAAATAGACATAAGTACTTATTCTCAAAGTACATTCATATTGATTAATTAATAATATAAAGAAAAGAAAATCTAAATCCATTGTCATTTGAAAGAAACAGCAGACCATCATGAAAAATAAACATTTTTAAAGCTATAAGATGAAAATATTTATGAAGGAATAGTTATTAAATTGACTTTACATGTCTTACATACAACCATCAATGCCAGAAAACAGTGTGGTATCTTCAGAATGCTCTTGGAATACAATTAACTCAGAAATTTATACTCAACTGAACAAAATTAGTAGCAAGAACAAAATTAAGACACACTCAGAAAACCTAAAATTATTAGAAAATATCAATGAAAATTGGAATATTAGTGAAAAAGTCTTACAACCAAAAGACCCTCACTAAAATAATTCTCAAATAGCAAACTTTACCAAAAGTAAACTGAGATATATGAGAAAAAGTTAGAATATGAGGTAAAATAGGATTAAATCCATGAGGTAATTAAACATGTAAATTATATAGCAATGGTTTTAAAAACATATAAGCCTAACCAATGGACACAGACACTAGGGGGATGAGGGCATAAGTGGGGGGAGGGGGGGCAATGAGGGGGATAAGGACACACATGTAATACCTTAATCAATAAATAAAAAAACCCATTAACTACATGATTGTATCAAAAGTAACAGAACTACCTAATATTTTAAACAAAAAAAGTAGTGCCAGTGGGTAAATGTTTAATGCCTATTTAACTAAGGCTGTTGTCATAATCAGGAGAAGTATATAAATACTTAAAGTGTAGAGAACTATTAGAATTCCAGTTCCCTAAAGATTTCACAGTTCAAGCTCCTTGCAATATAAAATCAAACTATATTTCTTCAGAGCTTCTTTACAGAAGATACAAAACAAATGCAAATATACCCAAAGACTATATACAAGACTAGGCTTCTGTACAATCGTTGAAACTGAAACTTAAAAAAATACAAATAAAGTGGAATATTATTCAGCCATGAGAAAAAGGAAATCTTGCCATTTGCAACAACATGGGTGGATTTTGAGGACATTATGTTCAGTGAGATAGGTAGGACAGAGCTTTCTCTACTATATAAGTCCTGTATAATAGCAATTATATGTGGAATCTGAAAACACTAGTCATATAAAAATAGAGAGTAGAATGGAGATCACCATGGGCTGGGGAAAGTGGGGAGACATTTATTAAGAGTACAAAACCAAGCTAGTAGATAAGTTCTGGAGAGCTAATGAATGTTATAGAATAGCAATCAGAGTCAACTATACTGTATTCTAAACCTTAATTGC
This sequence comes from Myotis lucifugus, assembly GCF_000147115.1. NCBI lineage: Eukaryota > Metazoa > Chordata > Mammalia > Chiroptera > Vespertilionidae > Myotis > Myotis lucifugus. The sequence continues at coordinate 2,125,180 of NW_005871166.1, forward strand.
TAAAAGACTAAACCTTGTTCTTAAGATTTAGTCTCTCAGACCAAAAAGAAATGATAGGTGTTAACTGCTGCTACTGTAGTAATCATACAGCAAGATATAAATGTATTCTACACCTTGAACTTCCACAATATTACATGCCAATTATGTTTTAATAGGGGGGGGGTAAACATAAAACACAATATGCAGATGGTGTATTGTAGAATTGAAACCTATATAATTTTTATTAACCAATGTCACCCCAATAAATTCAATTAAAATACTACAAAGCTGAAATATAAAGAGCGAACTCACAGAGGAATGAGAACCAGAAGTAAAACAGTCTTTGCATGAGACTGCAAGTCTAGGTTAGCAACACCTCATCAGTTCTGATTACCTCAGGACTTGAACTTGGATTAAAGTGGTTTTCTGTCTTCTCTCTGGGGAAAGGTGACATCATTCTAGGCCAGAGGAAGAAGAGATAGAAAAGGGGCAGAAGCAATACTGGAGGAAAGAAAGGCTAAATTTTTAAAAAACAAATGAAATATCCCAAATCATAGATTCAAGAATACTTACAAATTCTTAAAATAATACAGTTTTTAAAAGATCCATACCAAGACACAGCAGAGATAAACTAAGAAAACCAAAGATAATAAGACATTTTGAAACAGGATTTAGAAGTGGTGGTAGGGGACAAGTTACAAAGTGGCAGTCATACAAGAGATACCTCTCTGTGAGACATGCAAGCTGAAAACAACTAAAAGATACCTTCACTCTGATAAAGGAAAATAACTGCTTTGTAGAAGACTAAACTGCAAAATATATCTTTTAAGAATGAAGGCAAAATTCAGACAAAGAAAATGTTTGCCATAACTGATGCACAATCATGAAAATCTAAAGAATGTGCTTTTGTTAGGAAAATTTCATAATGGAAAATACAAGGAGAAAGAAGAAATTAATAGGAAAAATTTACATGTATATATAAATTATATAATATAGATTAATTACATGGTATAAAACTATAATAATAAAAGGGTAATATGCTAATTAGACCAGGCAGCTGGATGACCTTCCAGACATCCTTCCGGACGACCTTCCAGACAAAGCTGGGGCTGTGAGAGCCTAGGCAAGCCACCACGGCTGCGAGGGCCAAGCCCCTTGCACAAATTTCATGCATCGGGCCTCTAGTTATGTAATAACATTGGTTATATATTAATAGCATATAGTATTTATTATATCATAATTCTTTAAAAGTTACTATCTATATGTATAAAAGCCTAAGCGACCATTACAGCCAGACGACTGTATGACCGAATGACTGGACAACTGGCTGGTAGCTATGACACGCACTGACCACCAGGTGGCAGACGCTCAATGCAGGAGCTGTCCCCTGGTGGTCAATGTGCTCCCACAGCCAAACTCTTGTGGCCGGTCAAACTCCCACATTCTCTCCTCCCTGCCGGCTGGCCCTGGTCAGGACTGGGCAAGACGGCCCCAATAAGCCCAATCGCCAGCCAGTCCTAGGAACTCCAACTGTACATGAATTCGTAAACCTGGCATCTATATATAAATAAAAAGCTAATATGCAAGGTGTCCCCTCAGGAGTTTGACTGCGAGACCCAGAGTTCGATTGCTCGATATGACCACCAGGAGCAGTGCGGAACGAAGGAAGGCCCCAGCTGGCACAGCTGGCAGCCAGCAGCCAGGGAAGGAAGGCCCTGGCTGGCAGTCGGAAGGCCCTGATTGGCCCTGATTGCTGGCCAGGCCTAGGGACCCTACCTGTACACAAATTTCATGCACCGGGCCTCTAGTATACATATAATGGTTTGTAAAGTTTCAAAAATTTTGAAACTTTTTGCAGTCATGTGTGTTCTGTGTATATCAATGTATTAAAAGAATAATGTGTAAGTTGAAAAGTTGAAAATAGAATGTGCTCTAGCTTCTTCTAATATCTAATTAAAAAGATAAATGTTGTTGTGTTACCCATGTAATAAATGACATAAATAAAGTACTAATCAACATTTCATGAGTCACAGGACAGTTCCTTGAATATCAGGTGTTATGAAATGTCTCTGGCCAGTGAGGAGGAAATTAATATTTGCTGACAGTCATCTGTGTATTTTTTGACCCATAAGGCTATAAGATTCCTGAAAACTATGTTTCTTTTTTAAAAAATATACTTTATTGATTTTTTACAGAGAGGAAGGGAGAGAGATAGTTAGAAACATCGATCAGCTGCCTCCTGCACATCTCCTACTGGGGATGTGCCCGCAACCCTGACCGGAATCGAACCTGGGACCTTTCAGTCCGCAGGCCGACGCTCTATCCACTGAGCCAAACCGGTTTCAGCCTGAAAACTATTTTTCTAAGGCAAGCATGTTAAACTCTCAGCTGGCAGGCTGCATGCCTCGAGGAATGTGGCCTGCCGGCCACGAGTTTGACATCCTTGCTCTAAGGAAAACTGGTCAATTATTGGTTATCACCACCCTCAACACTCTCCACATTATCTACCCATTTACTACATTTATTTTTTTCTCTGTGTTTCTTTGGATCATACCACACTCTAGTGAAAGGGCTGTAAAACAAAACAAAACAAACAAAAACCCATAGTCTAGGTGAGATGTGACAAGATACAACTTCACAAGGGTGAAGAAAATACTTTATGAAACTTAAGATATCCTTGCAAAGCGTGTAGATTTTCCAGTTAATCATATACAGTACCACATGCAATAAGGAACTCTGGTTATCTGAATTAAAGAAAACATGATTGAATGATACCCAATTCCTTTCAGTTCAAAACATTCAAAGAAGTTAGACACACAAATCATGAAAACAAGATAAGTTATGTTTTTCAAATACTACTGGGTGAAGATTAAATAATAAGCAAAGTTCATAACTGGAAGGGTTTTTAAAGATGACTAAGGTGTCTCACGTGTACTTTATGAACATAATACATTCCTTTTAAAAGATGAATTTCTCTAAGATAAAAAGGAAAACCTAAATGATCTAATATGAAAATTGGCTCTATCATATGTGTGTCTTATTTGCCCCCAAATATGGCATAACTATTTATGTTGGGGTTCGGGGAGGGAGAGGAATCTCCATAGGGCCCAGAGATAAATTTTTTCTGTGCTCCATTGTCTCTGCTCTTTCCATCTTCCTGTACATTGCCTTCCTCCCCTTTGAGGTTTCAGACCCTTATTCCTTTCCCTTAGCTCAGGGTAGTATATAAGCCTTAATTCCCGGACTGCCTGTGGGTTTCATATTCTTACAGGAATTCCCTATATATGTAATTACATAATATGTATTTTTCTGTTAATCTGTATTATGTCAATTTGTTAGACCAGCAAAAGAACCTAGGTGTGTGTGTGAGTGTGTGTGTGCGTGCACACACACACACACAAATTTCTTTATATTCACATGCAAGAAAGAGGTTTATAAATACATATATGTGTGTGTATATAAATATATATGAGAGAAAAAATGCTTTATCTATATCTACCACAATAAGCAGGTAATATAAAGATATAAGTATATGTGTGTATGTTTGTATATAAATGTGCATACACATACACATTATATATACATACACAAAGAAAAAAATTACCCTTCCTCTATATTAGTCTTTTTTAGTCATTTTATACTAGTTAATATGCTATTCCAAATTATACTTGTTTTTTTATAAATATGAGGTGAGATCTAATTACAACAAATCCTTTCTTATTAGGGTAAACAACAGCTAATTGTGAGATGATGTTAAATCAGTATGATGGAAAGCTTGCAATGAAATAAGACTCAAATCATATCAGTGTACAGATACTATGCTTCATGATCATTTCCCACAGCATTAGAGTCGGTGGTTAATGACATGCATGTCCTGGAGACAGAGCATATTTTATTGGATCAGGTAGGTTAAGAACTGACAAAACATTCCATCATAAGACACTTGTTTGCCAAGCACATTCTTGCTACTTGCTGGTTACTTAAGAAGAACGATACTGATTTCTTTAAGGAGACTAATTGGAAATGAATGAGCTCTCAGAGTTACCAATTTATGAAGCAGCATAAATCATCCCAGTTCATGCACTCTTCACGAGGTAGTGGGTGGGAGTAAGGGGTGGAACTTCACGGAGCCATCTCATAATCACAGTCAAATACATCATGTTGTGGTGATGTCTAAGGTTCAAAGCATGAGTGGGTTGTTTAGATGAGAATCTGCACTATTCTTGCAAGTTTTATTTTAAACCTTAACCTCTAATCAACTAAAAATGCAACAAGGAATTCCACCGTGTAAAGCATATGAGTGAGGTACTGTGGTTTAAAATGTTTAAAGGACTACTAGTATTTTCAGCAACATCTTGCCCAGGATTTCTGGAGGAATGGCACCTCCACAGCACTTTGAAGCTGTTAAAAATGTGCGCTTGTGGAAGCTGTAGTTAGTAGCTTAAATATGACTCATATCAATTATATATTTAACCACATTTTCTGGAGTGTGAAGGGGATATGTCCCAGGAGGACCCCCAGTAATTTTTTAAATTACTTTTATTTTTTACTGTCTGTGTGCAGGTTCCCTCTCAAGTGAATTCAGTTTTTATAATAGCGCATAGTTTGCTTGAGATATGAAGGATCATCTGTTCCTGTGCTGGGTTTTTGTTTTATTTTTTTTCTTTCTTTACTTTTAACTGCCCGTCAGTGTTTGTACGAATACCTGAAGCTGTATGTTGAAGATTACAACTATATGAATTTTTTGGAAAATGGTTTCTTTTACAAAGTTGTTAGACAGGTTTATAACCCAAATATAAATAACCTTAACTTTAGAAGCTTTACACTTTTTTACAAACTAAGGAGTCAATTTTAGTGATAAAGTACAGTGGTCCCTCTTATTTGAGGGAGATATGTCCCAGGACCCCCAGTGGATGCCTGAAACCTTGGATAATACTGAACTCTATGTGTACTATGCTTTTTTCTATACATGCATACCAATGATGAAGTTTAATTTACAAAGTAGGCACAGCGAGAGATTAACAACAAACAATAATAAAATAGAAAAGTAACAATACACTGTAATAAAAGTTATATGTGGTCTCTCCCTCTCATACAACACTAGAGGCCCAGTGCACAAAATTCATTCACAGGGTGGGGGTGTCCCTCAGCCCAGCCTGCACCCTATCCAATCTGGGACATCTCTATCACAATCCAGGACTGCTGGCTCCTAACCACTTGCCTGCCAGCCTGCCTGATGGCCCCTAACTACTCTGCCTGCCAGCTTGATAGCCCCCTAACTGCTTCCCTGCCGGCCTGATTGACACCTAATTGCTCCCCTGTCAGCATGATTGTCCCCAACTGCCCTTACTTGCTGGCCCGATCACCCCCAACAGCCCTCCCCTGCTGGCCCGAATGCCACCAAATGCCTTCCCCTCAGGGCTGAGGGGACTTGGGGACTCCGGCTGGCTGAGGCTGGATGTTGCAGGGTGGGAGCACTGCTCATCCCAGTCAGCCGAGCAGCACTCCCACTGTGGGAGACCACTGACCACCAGGGGGCAGCTCCTGCATTGAGTGTCTGCCCCATGGTGGTCAGTGTGTGTCATGGAACTGGTTGACCAGTCATTCTGGTCGTTCTGCCTTTTGGTCACTGGGCTTTTATTATATAGGATATTGTACTATAATCACCCTTCTTCTTGTGATGATGTGAGATGTCACAATGCCTACATGCTGAGATGAGTGAGGTGAAAAACATAGGCATTGAGAGGTAGGCTTCAGCCACTAGAAGGGTTATTTGAACACAAGCACTGCAAGATCAGACAGTTAATCTGATAACAGAGATGATTACTGAGTGATTAACCGGCTGTTAGCATATACAGTGTGGATATGCTGGAGGAAGGGATGATACAAGTCCTGGGGGGGGGACTGAGTGGGATGATTCGAGATTTCATCATGTTACTTAAAATGCTGCACAACTTGAAACTTACGTATTTTTATTTCTGTAATTTTTCATTTAATATTTTCAGACCATGTTTGACCATGGGTAAAAGAAGAAATAGAAAGAAACTATGGATAAGGGGATACTAGTGTATCTGTAAATTAAGAATGTATCTACTTATGGGATACATATTTTGAGTCTCTTGAGTGACAGCAGTGTCAACAACCAGACAAGCAGCTATTTTATCTACAACTCCATTTACGATCAATTAAAATTTCACTGCATGCATCACACCTTTTTGTTTCTTTGCTGCACTTTCATCTTTGTTAACCAATTCCCTTTCTTGATGATCCACTTTTGTAGACTGTCATAAGATTTTTTCACCAAGAGACAAGTAACACATTGACATGCTTTAGTCCCTATAGTTGAAATAAATAACAGATGTGCAGTAATCAACCACTGAATGGTATTTAAAGAAATGATGTGAGCAGTTGATAATCATGATATACATCTGTTACTTATAAATTGATTTGTGGACTGAATAGATAGCATCAATTTTGTGCTTCATGTCATCACTCACAGTTAATACGCTGTGGTGACTGAAATCTGCACCATGCTGTGGGAGATTATTAACTAACCATGGTAACTAAAACGCATACATCTCAGAATCATATCAAGCGAAGACTACCTTTATCCAATATTCAGTAAAAATATCATTCAAACCTAAGGGAAAATACTTTCTTCAGATCAACAAAAGCTAGGGAAATTTGAACCTCTCTATCAGAATTATATACACAAATATGGAGGGACTTCTTCAGATTGAAGGAAAATGACAGCAGCCTAAGGGAAGCATGCATATAGAAAGAAGATCCACTTGAGTAACTTTGAAGAGCATATATACTTCTATCCTTTTCAGTTATCTAAATGCCAGTTAAAAGTTTAAAAACAAAACAAAAAAAAGACTATTGTAAGATTTATAATATAGGTAATTGTAAAATATATGGACACAATATTACCAAGATTGTTGGTAGTATAAAGGGAATTGAAGTATCCAATGTTCTTCTGAAGTATGATATTACCTATATGTAGATGCTGATAAGATAGTATTATAATCCACACATTGATTTTTAAAATATATATAGCTAAAAACACCAATATAGGAACTAAAATAGAATACTAAAATTCTTGGACTAATTCAAAAGTAGGCAGTGAATGACAGAGTGCAAATGAGAAAAATTAAACAGTGGAAGCTCCAAATCCAAGTACATCAGTAATTCCACTAAATGTAAAACTACTAAATATTCTTATTAGAAGTAGATATCATCATATTAGATAAAACAGGCAGTCCCAAATACAGTCTAAAATACATTAATTTGAAATATAAAGACATAGTTAGCTTTGGTAAAAGGATAAAAAAGCCATTCAAAAAATAAACGTAAGAGGCTGTTTTGTCTATATTAATATCAATTTGTATATGAAGATAAGGAATCTTAGGATAAAGAAAAGTCATTAATAATTAAGGGTCAATGCATCAGGAATATATGACAATCATATGTGTGTGGGAGTAACTAAATAGCTTCAAAAACAATGCAACATATAGATCTTGTATCATAGAAATGTACACTTGAAACTTATATAATCTTATTAACCAATGTTACCACAAAAAATTAATAAGATAATAAATATATTCTCTGGGAAAAAAGAGGGAAAAATAAGGTGCCCATCATTAGATGAGTGGATAAAAAAGCTGTGGTACATTAACACAATGGATTACATGGCTCTAAAAAAGAAGGAAATCTTACCTTTTGGGACAACATGGAGGGACCTGGAGATTATTATGCCAAGTGAAATAAGCCAGTTAGAGAAAGACAAATAACATACAATCACACTTACATGTGCAATCTAATGAACAAAGTAAACTGATGAACAAAATAGAAACAGAGGCATGCATACATGGAACAGACTGACAGCTGTCAGAAGGGAGAGGGGAGGAGGAACTGGATGAAAGAAGGTGAAGGGATTAGTCAAAGAATATCTACACTAATAAAAGAGAAATATGCAAATTGACTGTGCCTTCATGATGCCCACCAGCCAATCAGGAGTATGCAAATTAACCCAACAAAGATGGCAGGTTAATTTGCATATACAGGCGCTGAGCAGACGGGGGCGTGGTAGGACACTTGCGTCATCACCATGGCGACAACGCAGGCGTTTGGCACCGCCCCAGCCACTCCGGGCCTCTGGGCAGCATGGGAAGGCAGAAAGGCGGCTCCGGGCTGGAGCGAAGGTGGAAAGGTGGCTCCAGCCGGAGTGAAGGCAGTGCTGGCAGCCAGGGGAAGGAAGGCCCATTCTTGCATGAATCTTCGTGCATCAGGCCTCTAGAATATACACATAACACACAGACACAGACAACAGAGTGCATCAGGCTAAAACAGATTAAGGTTTGGCCATGTGGAGAAAGGGCTCTGCACAGGAATGGTAGTGCTGGTCAGGCGTGCAAGGGGGAAATGGCCCTCACCCTAGAGCCACACAACTCAGTCTTTCCCTGTGCACCTCTGAGATCCCAAGTCTTCCCAGACTTCTGCAGAGCCCTCCAAGAAGTCTCACCGAGGGCCAAGGCTGGCTGCAGCCAGAAGACTCCTCCACAGGGCAGGAGCTTGGCAGGGTGGGCAAGATGGAGTTGGGAAGGTGGAGTTGATACATTCTCCCAGGCTGATGCTATAGGAGGGAAGTACTCGGTCCAGGAAAGATGGTACCTGTGGGCAATATGGGGGATGGACTCAGCATAGGGACCTTGGCCATTATTCTCCAGTCCTCTACACGTATGACTCCACTTTGCTCTGAGCTGCCGTGTCTCTGCTTGAGCCAGGGATGTGTGGCCGCCAAGATTTTGTGCGATGGTCCTTTAAGAGGGCACCTGGTTTCCTACCAGGCCCCCATCTCTCCCTGGGTGACAGAATCTCCACGGATTTTTTTCATAGCCAGATATTAGGTGTGTGTCTCATCCTGGCCCTGGTGCGCAGGGCTGGGGATACCAGTATGCATTTGAGATACTCAAAACCCTGGGGGACCCTGCAGCTAAGATATTTCTGTGGATTCTCTACTGCTACACAAGGGTGTGGGGTCAGGCCATTTCATGTCTGTCTTTTCTATCAGCCTGGATGTGGTGCTGAAGCCTCCGGAAGCCTGGCTTTGTCAGCTGCATATCAGAACAGAGCAGGACACTGCCTGGCTGGAGGCTGTGAGGAGCACTGGCTTCCCAGTCAGTGACGCGTCGCTGACCCAGTTCCCATCACTGTCTAGGGAAGGACAGAGGATCATCTGTCTCCTCTCTCTGAGCATGTGTGCTACATGCTTCTACTTCATCATTTCTTTCAAAAGACGGGCTAAACTATGTTTCTAAACTCTTTCCTATGACTAAAATATAGGAAGATGAAAAGTGCTCTATTGCTATTTAAATAAGAGATTTTAAACAAAACATAATTGGCATCATTTAAAAAATCAATCTGTAATAAAAATTATTGTTTCTATCCAACATTGTAATTGATGTCACTGTCATTTTTCTTTCTTGTGATTGATTATTGAATCAACACCCTAACCATTTAGTGCCTTATCTCAGAATATCATTCTGCATTTATTTTAAGCATATTACTATTTTTAAAATCTTGTATGCTAAACAGAAATTATAAAAACCTGTTATTCTTATACTTGTCTAAAATTTGCAGGAAATTGCCTTTGAATTATAATGAAAAGTTATAAATTTTCACCATACAGCCTGCCTGAATAAAGATGCATGTACCATTTTCATCAAGCAAATTCCCCAGTATAACAGTAAAAAGTCTAGATAATGACAAGATATAGAAGTATGATTTTTAAAATTTGATTAATATATGCACATAGTTGAGTGGATGGAGTTCCTGCTTTTCCAGACATGTAAGTCCAAAGAGGACATCAGGAAATACATATGGGCACTCTTATAAACAATATTTAACAATATTTTATTTATATGTCTTCTTTTTCTATCTGTAGTTACTTACTTTTTTTTTTGAAGCTGTCTCCTTCTATCTTCTTTTTCATGATCCCTGTGGTAAATAGTCAACCTAAAATTACTGTCAATCTCTTGTTTAAAGTGAATCTCACACAGAGAAAGAAGGTGCTCTTTAGGATGTAGAAAGTGCATTTTGATTTCACAGAGTCAATCCTAAAGAGATTTCCTCAGGTAACATGGAAAACTGAGTGTACAAACTCTTCATTCACCAATGACCATGCTCCCTCCCTTCCATCCCCCAAAGGGGTGATAGCTCACATGATCCTATTGGGGGGGGGGTGTACAACACCAACTTCTTTGGGATGAAGGGGCCCTACATGTCTTTCCTCTGGAAGCCATCGACTCCAGTTCTATCTAATCCATACTCTATTCCACTGTGTTGATCTTCTGACAAGTAGGACTCATCAAGGTTAACAAACATCCTGAGCTCACCTCATAGTCCACAGGATTGTGAGCTGACTAAAAGATAAGTCATAAAGTACACATTAAGTGTCTAGAGAGGTGCAGAGTATAAAAGGAAAGAGGCAGATGATGAAACCTGTACAAATCAATGGGACTGTTTTTAAAAATCAGTGTCAGGCAGCATGGCGGCTGGGAAAATACCATTCTCCCCAGAGGTTGGTGAGTGCAGCGTAAAGACACCACCTTTACCACCAGCAATTAGTCTGACATGAAATGTCTTCAGCAGGAAATGGAATGCCAACAGGATCCATCCTGATCAAAAAGCCATGTATATTGTTAATGAGCAGTCTATATATTTTTTAAAAATATTTTTTTATTGATTTCAGAGAGGAAGAGAGAGGAGAGAGAATCACTGATTGGCTGCCTCCTGCATGCCCCACACTGGGGATGGAGCCTGCAACCTGGGCATGTGCTCTGACCAGAATCGAACTGTGACCTCCTGGTTCTTAGGTTGATGCTCAACCACTGAGCCATGCCAGCTGAGTGCAGCCTATATCTTTTTTGTTCTTATTGCCTTTACAAACTCAAGAGCAACACAGGTTAAATGATGTGAAATAGGAAGAAAGCCTTACCTCTTCTTTAAGTAAGGGAAAAAAGTCAGTTGGTTGTGGATTTGCTGTTAAATTGTTCTAATAGCCATTTAAATTCCTCTTCTTTTCTTATATCTTCAGTTTATAAAAAATACTTCGAAAATGTAAAAGTAAAACACATTTCTGAAAATACGAGTTTAAGTGTTTATGATTTCATTACTTACCAATCATGTCTAAATCAAATATTTCTTTGTAAACAAAGACAGCCCAAACCAAAATGGGAAGGAAAAAAATGTCTCTTTTCTGCACTTTTACTAGAGATACTAGAGGCTCAGTGCATGAATTCCTGCATGGGTGCAGTCCGGCCTGCCCTGATGGAGGCTGATTGGGGCTGGGCCAGCCAGGAGGAGTGGCCACAGGAGGTCAGCTGGCCCCATCTCTGATGGTGGGGAGGCTGATTGGGGGTGGGGCCAGCAGGGGGGCCATGGGAGATTGGCTGGCTGGCTCCGCCCCTGATGGGTGTGGGGTGGAGATTGGGGGGCGGGGCTGGCCAGGGGAGGCTGAGGGCAGTTGGGGGGGTGGGCCAATCAGGGCCCCAATCAGGCCGGTTGGCTGCTGCAGTGTGCATCATAGCGACAGGTTGTTTTGGTCATTCCAGTCTCTTGAATATCTATCTATCTATATATATATATATATATATATATATATATATATATATATCTCATCACCCTACCCTAATAGAAATGCACTGACACTATAATACCAACAGAAACAATGCATAGTAATATATGACTTTATTTTCTGAGTTGTGCATGCATTGTTCCATTTCTTTTTCTCTAGAATATTCACCCTTGTATTATATACTTGGAAAAAATAAAGTCATTCTTCATGTCTCAGCTCAAGCTTTAAAATTCTCTGTGGCTCCTGGCCCTGGTCTGAGCACAGAGAAATGGTTTAATCAATTTTAGCACCTTGAGTATATATATTGTGCTTCAATTTTAACACTTATTACCTCTAGATGTTCAGTTGTTCTTTTATTCACTTTTTGTCTTTGTATCCATTTGGAATAACATAATAGATGGTTGCATATATTAATTATTAACAATATTTTATATAAAAGTACTTCATCATTTGCATTTTCAGAAGAGACAAAAATACTTTAGAATTTTAACTGGCAGAACATGTGATTGGGAAAATGTATTTGGGTACAAAAGAATCTTCCAAGCATCTCTGAAGTTTAAGCTTGCACATAGTTATTCTCATTTGAGATATTCTTTCCTACAGACCCTGATAACTTATCACTGCATCAGTGCCATGCGATCGCGCTGGTCACTGGATTGAATGTGCTTGGTTGCCTTTCTCCAGGACGCACCATTCTATTGCTTCTGATGAACGCAGTATCCCTGTAACTTCCAATCTAGGTCTTCTTTCTGTGCTCAGTCATGCTCTGGGCTTCTGCTGTTAACACTCCATCATTTCATACTATGGCAACTTATAAATGAGGGACTCTTTCTTTATTACTATTGCTGCTCTCCCCCTAGAGCAATACTTACGAACTTTCAAACAATAATTTGATTTTTACTACACATGGACAGTTTTCCATCTTCCCTATTCTGTTATTTCTATTTGGAAAGATGCCCTTGCCTCTCCTAGTAATCACAGTTAGCTTTTGAAAAGGATGAAGATGGACATTTGCAAAGCGGTGTGAGGATCAGGCCTGCTCAGCGTTTATTACTCCCCACCTAGAATGGGCGAGTCAATGACAAGTCCCGGAGCTCCCTGCTCACAGGCCCCAGACATGTCCGTCAGCAGAGGCTAAGAATAATTAGGATGAAAAACATGGCAGCAAAAGAGGAAAAAACTTGTTAGGAAGCAAATCAAAATTTTCTTTCCTTAGATGATTAACCCTTTAAGAGCTAGAAAAATACCTTATTGTCTTTGCAACTCCTACTAAATTTCTGATGGTATCAGAATATTTAAATTAAACTAAATTTGACTTTACATTGAAATAATCTATAAGTATTTTTTCTTCAGTTGTTTCAGAATTTCTATTTTTAATAATTATCATCAATATATACTGAAATCTAATTTTAAACAAGTGTGAATTATTTACTAAGCACATGCAATATATATTATAATGAAAAATGTAAGACCTAAGAAAATTTACTAATATGCTAATACTTTTCTTGACTATAATAACTATCACTTTCCTTTTCTTTACAGACTTTAATTTTTTTATATTTAATTAAATTTATCCAGGTGACATTGGCTAATAAGATTCTATGATACCTCATCTGCATATTGCACTGTGTGCCCACCACCCAAAGTTAAATCTTCTTCTATCACCCTCTCCAACCCCCTTCCCTCTGGTAATCACCACACATGTCTGTGTCTATGAGTTTTTGTGTGTTTGTTAATTTGCTGCTTTCAGTTTTATATCATAAGTAGATTAGTGTACCTAGGACTGAGGGGGGAGGAAGCTGGAGGGTGATGGCTAAAACGTGAGGTTTTTTCATGTGGTGATAAAATTTGCTTGTGGTGATGGTTGCAGAAATCTGAATATACTAACAGCCACTGAATTATACACTTCAAATGGGTGAATTTATATTGTCTATAGAATATAGAATTATATATATTCTATACATCCTAATTGTATAAATTATATCTTAAATGAACTGGTGAAAAACAAACTAACAAACAAAACAATTATTGCAAAGTAGATTAAAAGATAAGGGAGTCTTAATTCTGGAGGATTCTTTAAAAATTATAGAGATATGTCTTAAATATATTTTATGAATATAGTATATTGCTTTTGAACTGTTATATTTTCGAAGATAAAAGTAAAAGCCTAAAATATATAACTTGACATTAGATAAGTAAAAAAAGATGGAGATATAAATGGCCAATAAGCATAAAATAAAATTTTACATTAGTCATTAAGGAAATGCACATTAAATAATTATACTACATTAACATGATATTTTGAAAATGTATTGACATAAAAATACATTTTAAGCACATTAAAGAAATATACTGAATTAACATGATGATATTTTGAAATAAATGTATTGACATAAAAATACATTTCAAGAATTATATTTGAATGTAATCTTCAAAAATTCAGTGTTAAGTGTTGCATTTCGCATACTATAAACTACTTAACTTTCTATGCTATTAGTCATTGATGATCTGAAAGACTGTGTCTTTTCTAATATATATGCAATGTTTCCATTTGTTTAAAGATATAAGGGCACATTGAACAGTCTTTATATGACTAAAGATTTTAGCTTTCAATTCCATGAATTTTCTAGCCTGCTGGAGTTCCTTCACCCATGCTATTTACAAATGGCTCAAATCTGAAGTTGAGTCACAATTAAAACCCAGATTTTCTCCCACTCTCTGGAAAGGTCTGGGCATTAGATATTTATTTCTCCTACTCACCTCAACTACATACTTAATTTTTCTTAGGTGTCTTGCACCTTTTTCTCCCTATCATGTGTCTTCCTAGGTATGGGGAAAGAGCCTCTGAAATTTTCCTAACAGACCACATGTACTAAATTTGTAACTGCTCACATATTTTTGAAGAGTTTGATAAATCATTGTAGATTAACATGTAAAACATATTACAGACTAACATATATTATTTATAGAACAATTTAAAATTTGAGTATTAGCCCTGACTGGTTTGGCTCAGTGGATAGAGCGTCGGCCTGCAGACCGAAGGGTCCCAGGTTCGATTCCAGTCAGGGGCATGTACCTTGGTTGCGGGCACATCCCCAGTGGGGGGTGTGCAGGAGGCAGCTGATCGATGTTCCTCTCTCATCGATGTTTCTAACTCTCTATCCCTCTCCCTTCCTCTCTGTAAAAAATCAATTACAGACTAACATATATTATTTATAGAACAATTTAAAATTTGAGTATTAGACCTGTGTTGAAATATACTCGGCCACGTCTTGCTCTATATAATTGTCATCTGGCTGTCTCCTGTATGTCCCCTACTGGTGACTGAACTCACAACCCAGGCATGTGCCTGACTGGGAATCAAACCTGCAACTTTTGGTTCATGGAATGATGCCTAACCAGCTGAGCCACACCAGCCAGGGCAAGCTTGGGGATTTTGAGGTTGCCTTTCTCTGTGTGATATTAGCCATCTCCCTGGTGCTGAGGCTCATTGGAGACCTTAATGTACATACAGAATTGTCACCTAGAGAATCTTGGTAAAGAGCATGTGGTCAGATGGTGAGATGAGTTGAAGGCTTACCTCAAACTTTCAATGCCTTATTATTGGCACACAAAGATGTACCTCAAATCTTTTTTAAAAATACATTTTATTGATTTTTTACAGACAGGAAGGGAGAGGGATAGAGAGTTAGAAGTATTGATGAGAGAGAAACATCTATCAGCTGCCTCCTACACACCCCCTACTGGGGATGTGCCCACAACCAATGTACATGCCCTTGAGCGGAATCGAACCTGGGACCCTTCAGTCCGCAGGCCAATGCGGTATTCACTGAGCCAAACCAGCTAGGGCTATCTCAAATCTTGATTTGACTCATTTGTGTATGAAATTTACCAATACTTAAAACAGAAAAAATTGTAACCTCAGATATAAGCAACAGGAGGTTATGAAATCCCAGACAAGCCAGATCCAGACACGCGTGTCCCTTCCTGCACCTACAGCTCAATATTTAAGTCATATGCTCAAGCTCATTCTCAGTTGTCATAGAAGTCAGCTAATGCTGAGAAAGCAGAGCTCTTTGATCTCTCATGCAATACTAAAGTCAGTTTTAACTTATTTAAATATTTGCTTATACTTTTCTTCTTTGCTGGTAGAATTGTCTGTGTAACTTAGGTATCTCCATTGCAGAAGCAAAGATAGATCTGGTGATCAATTAATCTCCAAGAGGGTTCCCAATATACCATCCTTAATAATTTGAATCACCACTATAAAAAGACCATCATAATTAGCTATATTGTTTCAGAAAGTTGTAAAGGTTTTCTTGTTTAAAAGTATGCAGTCTCAAAGGAATTATATGCCTCAATTCTATATTTTAAGTTAGAACTTAAAAGTGCATATCCTGAAATTACCACATGGTTTGCATACACAGACAAGACAATTTGAGGATTCCTTCTATAGTTGAATTGAATTAAAATGCGATTTATTTTGCAGGATGTGATATGGAATGATTTTCTCAACCATGGAGTTGATCCTGACATCTAGTAATGTTCAATAATAAATCATATTGCTAAGGAGCCTGGAATTTATAAAAATAAGCTCCCAGAAGTAAGCGGGAGGACTGTGTTCATAAGTCAAATTTTTATAGACAGTTAACAATTCTGGTTGAATAAGAATGTGTCAGTTTTTAACTTAAAAAATACATTTCTATCTTTGATAACAGTTTGTGAGCCTATCATATAATGTAAAGCTTTTAGGATGCTTCTGTGGCATATATTTTAGAAAGCAAGGTCTTTTCTATGCCATAATAGTCTCATGCTTCATTGCCCACAATAAACTGGACCAAGATAAGCAATAATGTTTTATATTTAATTATATTCATCAAATCCTCAAAAGGCCCATAAATATTTAATAGTCATTAGTTTAATGGAAGAATTTAGGATTTTCAATTTCACAGATTTGAATAATTCCAGGCTTATGACTTTTTTTTTTCAGAATGTAAACCTCCAGCATCCTTTTGATACGTTGTTAAACCCCTAATTTCAGGATGCAAGCATTCCTTTTTCCACAGGCTCTGGATGTATGAATTGTTTCAGTAAATGTGCTGCCGAAGCGAGCACAGATGTATGAATTGTTTCAATAATTTCCTTCATGAATGTGTTTTCTAATCTATTCTTGCACTGGAAATTGAAGACAGGTAAAACCTTGATTTCTTCTTAGCATATTCCCACTGCTTGTATATTCCAAAAAGGTTTCTATCTCTTCTTCTGCCTTGAGTCACATTACCATATCTTTCGAATTATTATACACAATGCTCTTTTGCTAGGTTTCAGAAGAGGAGCAAGAGAGGAAGTAGAAAAAATCTTGCCTTGTTACGTAGTTCAACTACAATCAGTTCTGCTATAATGCTTGTTTGAAACACAAATGTGTTTCAGCGAGACTGATATAGTAAGAAACAAATTAAGCATAACACACATTTCACATCTCTTTATGTTCAGTTTTGTCCCAAGAAACCCTAGGAAAACACAGTTTTTGAACCCAACCAAGCCATGCTGTGTAGAAATATACAGATTGCACACATCTAGGACATCTATTCACCTTTTCAATTCATTGTATCTGTTATGAGTCACACTTTTGCACATTGATGTTACAAACTTCCACCTGATTTCAGGCAACCCTCCCTCTACCAAGTCACAATAATTTCATAAGCTCCCTAGATGAAGAATATGCATAACTTTTAGATTTGTAATTTATCATTACAGTCAATTTTATTCTGACCAGAGAGAAACCACTTTTCCCAACTATACAGAAACATGAATACACATGTATTTGCTCTACCAGCTGCAATTAACCTTAAGATAACTGCTACTAAGCAACCCATTTTTATTAAGTTCCAAGAGGTTGACTTGTGTCTCACTGTTTAGACACCCCTGAGCTTTGGCAACTGTGCCCAAACAAGTATGCCTATTGTAAACTCTAGAATAGGTCAAATGACTAAGCTACCCTAACTACAAATAGAATTGTGCTGATTTTATAAATAGAATTGAATTAACATTATCTACACTTTCAAAGAGGCCTTTGAAAAAAAATCTAGGTTTTGGATGACAGCCCAGTGACTATGCTTTGAAATTATATATATTTAAAAGGTTATTCTTTTTAAAAAAATAAGTATTTTACCACCTCAAAAGAATAAAGGTTTCTCTCTTGAGATTGACCCTTAAGGTCATGGATCAGGGTTATTATTTAGCCTGTGCAGCCTTCTTTAACATCCATCTAGCTTCATCTGTGCTTTTTGTTTTTCAAATGTTCATTTTTGGTTTAAATAGAGCAGAGGAATAAAAACATTGAAATTTCTGTCTGCAATAAAGTCCCAGGGTCTCTCGACATGAACTAGGATAGTTCAAGGATATGCCTTTAACATGTTCCATGCTTTTAACCATGAAAATCTTACTCAATCCTCACTTATGAGTTGGGCATTATAACCTTCATTTTTTCATGAAGAAACTTGAGTTTTTATTATTATTATTTTTTAATATATTTTATTGATTTTTCACAGAGAGGAAGGGAGAGAGATAGAGAGTCAGAAACATCGATGAGAGAGAAACATCGATCAGCTGCCTCCTGCACATCCCCCACTGGGGATGTGCCGAGTTTTTAAAACTTATCTTTTTAGCATTGCTACTAACTTTAAGGCCTAGATTGTTTCATAAATATTGCATAATCAATGAGGGATGGGGAATTTTAAAAAGTGATTGGAAATCAGAGCCTCTCTCAATTTTAAATTGCTGATCCTTCATTGGTCAGGTTTGAGAGCTTTAGCATCTTATGAAAGTCTCACTGAATTTTCCTCTAAATAATTAGAAGAGACTTTTTTTATGGTAATTTTTTTGGGGGCTTTGCCTTTCCTGGGAAATGATGTGTAATGTACAGAGTATAAACATTTGGATGTGAACTCTGGGAGGGAAGAGGAAGAGGTTATCTACGCATGCTTCTAGCTTTGACTAAAGGGCAGCTCCTTGCCACTGAGAAGCAAAAGAGAAAACCTGGAAGTCTCGATACTAGCTTCTTCCTCAGCTGAGCAGTACCAGTGTGTTCAGTATTCTTGATACTGAGAGGCTGGAATTTAAGAGCCCCTGTGGTGACAGAAGTCAGAGAAGGTCAGGCATGTACCTTTGCTCTCCCTGTTCTACGGAGTAGGTAATTCTCCTGCACGAAGCTTCACAGGCTTAGAGTTTGGCACAGAGACGGTGCATGTAACGGGCTGGGTTCTCTTCAGACCACCTTGAGTATTTGGCCATATTGGGGCCTACAAGTTGTCTTCAGGGAAACAAACAACTGCAACATTTGCAAGAAAATTAAACAGCTAGGCCTTATAACCATTGTATGATAAATTTTTCTTGTAATTCTCCATTCTCTTGTAAAGGAGTAGTCTTTTAAAAAAATCCTCACCCATTTATATGTGTGTTTTTTATTGAAAGAGAGAGAGAGAGAGAGAGAGAGAGAGAGAGACATCAATCAGTTGCCTCCTATCTGTGTGCCCTGACCTGGGCACCTAACTCACGACCTATGTATGGGCTCTGACCAGAAATCAAACCCATAACCTTTTGGTGCATGGGGCGATGCTCCAACCAACCCAACAACCTGACCATAGCAATGGATAGTCTCTTCCAACCCAACCACCTGACCATGGCAATGGATAGTCTCTTAATTAGTATTTGGTATGTTCTTTTTGTTTGTTTATTTTTCATGTTTGTGGTAGAAATTTTTCACAAGATATCAATCATCTTTAACCTTGTTCAGAAAGGTTCTTTGAATGCATTCACTTAGTATAGGATTTTCCAGATCATCCTATATAATAAAAGCCTAGTATGCTGTGTCTAACTGTTCATTCGACCATTCAACCAGTTGCTATGATGTGCACTGACCACCAGGGGGCAGACACTCTTACCAGTAGGTTAGCTTGCTGCTGGGGTCCAGCAGATCAGGACTGAGCGAGATGGGCCGGGCATGCCCTGGAGCCCTCCCGCGGTCCCTCCCCAAACCAGATCATGCACCAGTGGGGTCCCTCGCCCTGGCCTACACCCTCTCGCAATCCAGGACCACTCGGGGGATGTCGGAGAGCCAGTTTCAGCCCAAATCCCCACAGGCCAGGCCAAGGGACACCACCAGTGCATGAATCCATGCACTGGGCCTCTAGTAAGTAAATGACTAATTTATGTTTGGCAAATAATTCTCGGTGAGCACACACACATATGTAGAATACTTCACTGTTTTTACTTCATTAAAAAAGACCAATGTAGGCCACAACTACTACACTGTTACTGAGGCAAAACAGGAAAAATTTATGTATATAAATTTATATATCACAAGCATTTTAGTTAGCCTCTGATATGGTAACTACACTGGGACACTAACAAACTATTTATTTTTGCAACTTCTGACTGGTTGAAACATTTTATTAATCATGAAGTTAAAAAAATAGTATTTGTGAAATTGATTAAATATATGTATAACAAAATCAGTATACTCTAAAAATGTAGTAATTACCTTACCAGATGACATAACTTTTTTGGTACCAAACATTTCTGATTTAACTTTAGGATTTTAATAGTAATTTCAAAGTACTCAATACTTTGAACAACAAAGGTTTATGGCAGGCACTCATTTTTAGACTTCATACAAAATGATATAGCTATTAGATCCACAAAAATCCATTAAAATCTCAAAATATATTGTGAGTTCTCCTCATGCTGTCATAACTGAAGCCTTCTCCATTGTTCAGGTATGGTGCATCAATGAAAACCACGTAAGGAAAGGAGGTTCAGTGGCAGGCAATTTTCCCATTTATCCTTCTGTGTTCAGAATATATTTCTGGGTTTAAGAAAGAATTTACTTATCACTTTACCTTTCCCCCAATTATGGTTAAATGGTTGGAGAAGAAATGATCTCAGTTGTAGAAGTTATGGATAAAGTTTTAGGGCTATTGTTTCTATAAAGAGGCATTCATGGAGCTGAAATGGGTTTTTCTTTTAAGGTTTCTTTTCTGAAATTCATTTAATAGTATGTTAAAATTTCTGTTTAATGTCCAGGTAAGTGACACTATCTTGCAATTAATTTTCCAAAGATATTTTATAATCTTTCTTTGAAGAATATAGGCTAAAGGATTGGTACTTGGTCCAAAAATATACTGCTGATGCCAAGGACTTTGAAGTTCCATTGGTCATCTTTAAAAATTGATATTGCAAATGGATGGCCTATTTTCATATTCCAAAGATTGTAAAAGAAACCTAAATAAAATGTGTTAATAAGTATTTTTGTAAATTATATAACTTTTTTTTTCAAATTTGAAGACCAACAGTCAGCTTTGAAACTATGCCTTCATCTTTAAGATGCTGATGGAGAGTTAGTTGTAACAATTATTTAATCATAAATGCCAATTCTAGAGTTAGTCTCATACCTGAAACCTCCTAACTGGTTGAGTTTTCCAGTTGGTCTCCCTTCTTCTTGTATTACTTTTCTGTTTTGGAATATTTTCTATAAACTAGCCCATTAATGAGTCAAAATTACATTCCATATAATACTCTTAGGAAGGACAATTATGAGAATGAAAATGAAAAGAACAAGGGAAAATATGACTTCCAGAGAGAAGTTGTATAGAAAATAATTTGGGTGATCTACTTAACAGAATCAAAGTATTTTTTCTTTTACTGAAAGTACTTTTTTTTTTACTCCCATAAATGCTTTTAAGACTTTCTTTGGAAAACCTGTCATTTTCAAAGTACCCTTAAGAGCACATAATCCCTACATAATTTGAACAAATTGCACTTTTCTGAAATAATGGCAATTTTCTAGATAACTAGTTTATACAATAAGGAAATGCCTCAGACTTGCTTCAAAAAGAGAAGTGCATTACAGATGGACACCTTGTGCCATACTTCAGATGGAGTATATTACCTACAACATAGAAATGCATAGATCAATGTGCATTAGATTGTAATATGTACTTTTTTTTCCAGGGAAAATTATGCAGTTCAGAAAACAACTAGGCATTTGGGGAGGAGAGAGTGGGGTTATAAGCCAACACTTCTTGAAGCCTTGTTAGAAGAAAACAAGAGCTATTTGAGAATAATATAGGTACATTGGTACTTTTAAAGGTTACTTTGCACTCTATATGAGGTGAGTTATGAAAGAGAATGCAGATTGATCCTGACCTACTTTAAAAATTATACCTATCACATTTGTAATGTGATTCTGAAGTTATTCTTACATTACACAAGATAGGGAAGAAAAATAATACAAGTGGGAGCAAGAGAGAAACTGAATGGATTCTCCTACACATGGGATATTTCCCTAAAAGTCAGAGACTGCAATCTTTTTCATATTTCCAATAATCAAAATTCTGTTACCATATGCTCTGCTGCAGCATGACCTTATTTAAATTGTTTATAATTATACACCATCAAGCCAAGAATGGTTTCCTTTGGTCATTTCTGCAATTTCTAGACAGAAATGATATCAGACTTTCTACAGCAGATGTCTTCCTACAAGATCAAATCTTTGGCTTGATTATTATCAATGTTTTACTTATAGACATGATTAAATTTTTTTAAACTAATCCTTTGGGAAATAAAAAGTCACTTATAAAAGAATAGCCAAGTGGCAAATCTCTTACATAAAGATAGTCAGTGGTACTTATTAAATCTTAAAAATATACCATTGTCAGTTATAGTCACAATCAATAAAATGCAATAGGAACACTGAACATAAACCCTTTTTCTGTGGATTACTTATTACAAAATACTTTAGGATGGGAAAATATTCATTATTCTTTAAAAAAGGACCTGGAAATGCTATATAAAATCCTCATGAAAACATGGTCACCATTATGTGTGAAAACTCAATAAAAAAGAATTTAGTTTGTAAGTAGGTCACATATTAAAATAGATGAATAGATAATATATAATATGTTATCTTAAGCATTCAAAAGTAGACAAGGATATTATAATATATTATTCTTGACTCCATAACAAGGTAATTTTAAAACATGAGCATCTTGAATACCTTGGAGCCAGATATAGCATAACATGGAGATATATGTTATACAGAATCAGTAATAAAAACACAAATACATAAACAAAAAACCAAAATACTTTTGTTCCAGGTAAGTAATATTTTATAAGATAACCATCTAAAGAGTAATATTATTTTGGACAAGTCAAACATAAAGTGAAAAATAATGTAATCACAATAATATTATGCCATATGTATGGGGCTAGAGCTAAAATTGAAAGTATTAAACATTACAACTATAATAAATGATCAAATTATCTCTATATATAAAAGCCAAGCAACTGGAACAACTGAACAACCTGAACAACTGGTCACTATGACACGCACTGCAACTGGCCAACTGGTGGGATGTGGGTGGGGCCAACCTGCCAACCTCCTGCAGTCCCCCACCCCCCGCCCGGCTGGCCCAGCCCACAATTGCCCCCTGGCTGGCCCAACCCTCGATTGGTCCCCCCACCCTGATCAAGGGCGGGGCCAGCCGGCCAACCTCCCGCGTCCCCTCCCCCCAGCCAGCTGGCCCTGATAGGCCCCAATCAGGATGGGCAGGCCAGACCCCACACATGCATGAATTCATGCACCGTGCCTCTAGTTATATTATTAAAAGGATGGGAAATGAAGACTTTTATCCTCATTTTCTTTTAGACAAGATTTGCTTTACTTAGCAGTAGCTTGTAGTGTTTCTCTGAGTAGAAGCTGAAGTTTGAGTACTTATAAGGCTTACGTCACTGTGCCAAGTATAGTAAAAGCATTTTCTTTTTGTTCTAGCCATTATTCCATGAGTTTGCTATAGTGGACAGAGTGAAATGACTTACTCTATAGGAATTGGTTTTCAATTAGGTAAATATTTCATGAAGTCAAAATTTCTTTACTAAATGTCTTAGAGGAAGGTGTACATGAGAGGCTAATACAAAATTTCTCAAGTTTTTACAGCTGGGTTTTGCTCTGGTGGTAGGCTGTCAATTCTTGAGTATCTCGTAAAATAGTAGACTTGCTTTTTATCTACGGTAGATATTTTAATACCAATTGTATTTGATAACATTTTATATTCAGTACTAGTGACCTGGTGCACAAAATTTGTGCACATTAAAAGGGGATTAATTAGAGGAAATATTTTAATATTGCTATTTGCCCTTTCTCTATAATAGATGTGTCAGAGATGAAAGAAAATTAGTAAAATGTATATGAAAATCTTCCTCCTGTCAGAGCCTGGGGTACACCACAGGACCCAGAGTCAAGTCCCTGCCCACCCACGTGTGCCTCAAAATCACAGGAGATGCAGACCTGGCCGGCACCCCCCCATTGGGCTAGATCCAGACCCGGCCGGTCCCACCCCGTCAAGCCCCGCTGGGCAGGGGGTGCTGCATGAGGTCCCCTGGCCTAGCGCTGTGGTGGAGGCACAGCCTGAGGTCCCTTGGCCCAGCACTGGGGCAGGGGGCGCACCTTGAGGTCCCCCGTCAAGCCCTGCAGGGTGGGGGGGATGGCCTCAGGTCCCCTGGCCCAGTGCCAGGGCAGGAGGCACAGCCTGAGGTCCCCCCTCAAGGCCTGCCCGGTCCGGGGGTGTGGCCTGAGGTCCCCTGTCAAGCCCCACGTGGTGGTGGGGGCACACCCTTAGGTCCCTGCTGATTGCTCGTTAAGGCTCAGTACGGGAACATGGCCTCCGCTATGGGCGCAGCCATCTTGTGTTACGGAAACCCCCCACCTCTGCTGTGGGCGCTACCATGTTTGTGGTGGAGTGGCAGCAATTTGCATATTCCCTCTTTATTATATAGGTTGTATTCTACTGTTGTGACTGGACAGTTATTAAATTACTAGAGGCCCAGTGCACAAGATTTGTGCACTGGTGGAATCCCTCAGCCCAGCCTGCGCCCTCTCACAGTCCGGGACCCCTCAAGGGATGTCCACCTGCCGGCTAAGCCAGCAGACATCCCTCTTGCAGTCCAAGGCTCTTGCAGTGTGGGGCTGTCACAGTTCGGGACCCCTCGTTCCATACTGCCCACCTGCAGCGGAGGTGGGAGACGCTCTTGCCATTGCTGTTGTGCTCCTCAGACATGAGCCCGGCTTCTGGCTGAGTAGAGCTTTCCCTGTGGTAGCGCACTGACCACTAGGGGGCAGCTCCTGCATTGAGTATCTGCCCCTTGGTGGTCAGTGCGCGACATAGCGACCGGTAGTTCCGCCTTTTGGTCGATTTGCATATTACACTTTTATTATAGAGGATTTGCAAAGGATAATAAAAATTCACACCTAAAGGGTCATTTTCCAACTGGCCGTTTAGACTCAGAGGGCGAGTGTGAACCTATGAACCAGTAGATCACAGATTCCAGTCAGGGCATATGCCCTGGTTGCAAGCTTGATTCCTAGTAGGGGGCATGCAGGAGGCAGCTGATCAATGATTCGTTATCTTCATTGATGTTTCTATCTTTCTCTCCCTCTTCTTTCCTCTCTGAAATCAATAAAAAAATGTATATTTAAAAAAAGAGTCATTTTTCTGAAAACAAATTCAAAAACATGAGAACAAAAACATGATGTTCACTCTTTCATATTAGCCAAGTCTTAAGATTTTAGTAAATGGGAAAGTTTGCTATCTTTATGATAGTACTTACAATAATTCTAATGTGCTTATTGATATTCTTTCTTTTGTATGCTTAAGTTATAATTGTAAGCAGCATAGATTTTTTTGATGTAGAAAGACTTAAGTTCTAATTTAACTTGACTTTTATTTGTTGGTTGGCCAGCATGTTTTTTTTTCATGCTTTAGTTTTCATATGTGGCAAAAGGAAAATATTTCAAATTAATAAGATGATTGCTGTTTAGGATTAAAGAGGTAACTATATAGAGCACCCTCGGGTATACTTAGTTAGTACTTAGTTTGTAGATGCCCTCAAATTATTAATTTCACCTTTATTAATTTTACCCATATTATTTTTAATTTTTTCTAGATAAAAACATTAAAATACATAGTCAAATGCTGCTACAGTATGAGTTTCCACCATTTCTTTCATCCCTTTAGAGATGACTTTGGTCAAACTCTATAAGCTCTCTCTATTGTGGTTCTATTACTTATTCAACTATTATAATATATATATATACACACACACACACACACATATATATATATATATGTATATATATATATATATATATACATATACATATATTTTTTATTGATTTCAGAGATGAAGAGAGAGAGAGGGAGAGAGAGAGAGAGTCATTATCATGATTGGCCATCTCCTGCATGCCCCACACTGGGGATAGAGTACTCAACCCAGGCATGTGCCCTGACTGGGAATGGAACCATGAACTCCTGGTTCACAGGTCTACATTCAACCACTAAGTCATGCCAGCCAGGTATACACAACAATATTTTGTCCTCTCTTGTCCCCATCTTACAATTCCTACCGTAAATCATACAATCTACTACCTGGTTTATGGAAAGACCTGGAGACCTGAAATGGACCAAAAAAATAAAAAAGGAACACAAAAGGTCTAAGTAATCCTATTCATCTCTTTCACCTCTCATAGCAGAGGATACCAAAGCACACAAGTGTGTTCCTCAAATAATTTAACAAATACTTCCTTAGATTGGGACTGCATATGTTTTTAAATCACTTTCTCCTGTTCCTACGATAAAATATGATATTTACTATTTTTTTAATAAATACTGGTGAAAGGAAAAAAGAGATGAACTAAAATTTCTCCAATATACAGAGGATGGTTCCTTAGTTTAACCAAGAATATTTAGCTTTTTGCATATGCTACACAATGCTCAATATATATCTTTCTATGATTTACTAGTTATTTCTTTAGGTAGAAAAGAATGTGCTTAGTTTACTCAGAAGAGAAATAAGATTGTTTAGAGCAGGGGTTGGCAAACTATGTTCTGCTGCCTATTTTTGTAAATCAATTTTTATTGGAACACAGTTATGCCCTTTTGTTATTGCCTATACATGCTTTCTGGTTAGCATGGTAGAACTGAGTAGTGCAGTAGAGACTATAGCTAACAGAACCTAAAATATTCACTATCTAGCTCTTTATTGAAAAAATAATTCCCCTTAGTCTAGAAAAATGAGATTCTAAGAGCAATGTTTAGTAATTGCTGCACTATTTAGAAAACTTCCCAGAGAAAATATCATGGGATAATATTCAGCCTCATATAGAAAATATGTGACTTTAAAGGTATGCAACAGATTTTGTAAAAAGCATTTAAGAAAATATACATCGAACCCCCTGGCAATGGGCAAGGAGGGACACCTGATTGGTGGTGTTGCTCTTATATCAATCAGGGGCAGAGCAGACATGCAGTCCTTAGTTCATCCTAGCTTGATGGCTGTCTTGGTGGCCAGAGCTGTTTCATGCCTGAGGCACATTAAAAAAAACAAAGAAAGAAAATATACATCGAAATGAGTGTTAGATCCTGGCTGGGTAGCTCAGTTGGTTAGAGCATTGTCCCAATATGCCAAGGTTGATGGTTCAGGGTACAAAGAAGAATCAACCAATGAATGCATAAATAAGTGTAACAACAAATCAATGTTTCTCTCCTTCTAACCTCTCTCTCTAAAAATCCTATATAATAAAACCCTAATATGCAAATTGACCAAACAGCAGAATGACCGGTCGCTATGATGCACACTGACCACCAGAGGGCAGGGTGCTCAACACAGGAGCTATCCCCTGGTGGTCAGTGTGCTCCCATGGGGGGGACACTGCTCAGCCAGAAGCTGGGCTCACGGCTGGGTGAGCCCAGTGGTGGTGGTGGAGCCTCTTCCACCTCTAACAGGACCCTGAGGGGTCTCAGACTGCAAGAGAGTGCAGGCTGGGCTGAGGGACACCCCCTCCCCCGCACCAGTGCTCAAATGTCATGCACCAAGCCTCTAGTCAATAAATAAAATGTTTAAAAAAATAATAAATGAGTGTTGGCTCCTGTGGCATACCTGTTTAAATCCTCTCAATAGTGAAAACACATGTGCCCTTTAATGCTATATTTAAATTTTGGAAGCAATGAAGTTTTTACAGAGAGGTAATGTGACTGAATAATGAGTTTGATAACTGGCCAGGTAGTTTGGGTTTGAAATTTTGAAGCAATGGTATCTCTTTCCTTATGTGGTCTGCGATCTGACTCCTAAGATAACGCCAAAGAAATGTTAAAAATGTTTTATACAAAAAGCATCAGGAGATTGAGTGTTAGCTTCCAAAATTTCTATGTTGTAATACCCCAAAATTTAGAGCCACGGGTGGTATGAACAGAGCATATAAACGTGAAGCTGATGGCAGTATAGGCAATATCACAACACTTTTGTGTATCAACCTTTATCCTGATTCCATTTTTTAATGAACATTTGGATCAAGCAAAAAAAAAAGAAAAGTAATCAACAAAACACATTGAATGGTCAAGTAAATTAGTTAAAATGTAGTTTTGTCTAAAGTAAATTACAGAGCCTCAGTAAACTGACAATTGATTTGTATTCTGTTCAGGCATTCTGACAGTCCACATTTTCACTACACTGGGAGAACATGTGTCAGCTGGAACATAATTTCTTAGGAATTTGAGGACATTAAATATTGCCTTGCAGATGCTCACAAAATATGTACCCATTTTTGCCATATGGGAGAGACAAATGGAAGTCTTTAAGGATCAACAAGAGAAAAAACAAAGCAATGCTTGTGCTGATTAAACTAAGTGCCAACTTGAGATAATATCCACTTTTTGAAGTGTCAGGAATGATAAGAGAGCTTTAAACATATAATGGCACAAACAAAAGAAAATAGTATAGTAAAATTGATAGTCTATGTTTATTTTTGAAAAATACTGAACTCTGATGCAAGAAATACCATAGTGATCATCTATGTCTTAGTTGTAAGCAGGATATAGAAATGAAAACCAAAGGTAATATTCCAATATGTTACTTTTTCAATATAAGAAACCATTAAATAGCCAAAGAAGTTATTAAATGCACCCAGTCCTTTGAAAAGGACTGTGGGATACAAAAAATATGGAATTTTCTCATCTAACCCTTTTTCATTTAATTAGAAATAA
Source organism: Myotis lucifugus (assembly GCF_000147115.1). Classification (NCBI taxonomy): domain Eukaryota; kingdom Metazoa; phylum Chordata; class Mammalia; order Chiroptera; family Vespertilionidae; genus Myotis; species Myotis lucifugus. The sequence continues at coordinate 2,153,893 of NW_005871166.1, forward strand.
ACATTCTGCTTCTCTACATCTTTTAAATTGTCTTCCTTTCTTGTATTTTTTTATCTTAATAATTGGAATAACCATAATTGTGTTGGTCCTTTAAGTCACTCAGACTCCTTCTTTCTCATTCCTGACAACCAGTGAGCAAATTCTATCAATGGTACCTGATTTATATTTCTCCTTTTCCCCCCTGTCTCCATTGTCACTGCTTCTATTTCAGTCAAGATGATCAACTATGCTTTTATAGTCTACTTAGCAAGATTATAAATCCTTGCATAATTTTGTTCTCCTTCACCAAACCTGGGTAATACAGATTTCAATGAATAATAATACTCTTTTCATGGCACACCTCATTTTCCATAAAAATAATGCAACTATAAAAATGGCTGTATTTGTCTACTAGTGTATATATGTAAGATTTTTTCACTATAAGTATAGAGTTATATGTCATTACTGCAACAGTATATACATTTGAAAAATACCATTACATTAAGGTATTTTTTTTTTAGTTTTTTAAATCTTTATTGTTGAAAGTATTAGATATGTCCCCATTTTTATCCCCATTGACCTCTCCCAGCCCCCACCCCCACCCCAGGTCTTCATCACTCTATTGTCTGTGTTCCCTGATTATGCATATATGCATGCAAGTTTATTGGTTGATCTCTTTCCACCAGCCCATCCTCCCCTGCCTTCCCTCTGAGGTATGACAGTCTGTTCTCCTATATTCATAGTGTCACAATTTACAATAACTAAGATTTGGAAACAGCCTAAGTGCCCATAAGCAGATGAGTGGATTAAAAAGCTGTGATACAACTACACAATGGAATACTATGCAGCTGTAAAAAAGAAATAACTCTTTTCATTTGCAACAGCATGGATGATCCTGGAGAGCATTATGCTAAGTGAAATAAGCCAGTCAGAGAAAGATAAGTATCACATGATCTCACTCATATGTAGAATCTAATGACCAACATAAACTGATAAACCAAAATAGATCCAAAGATATGAGCTTTTTTTAGTGGGATTATGTACCTAAAATTAGAATTACTGGGTTATAGTGTATGAGTATGTTTAATTACAAAGTAATCCCAGTTTTGTCAAATGGTTGTACTAATTTACATCCCTACCGGCATAATATATAAGCAATACTCTTGATTCCAGCTTGCTACAACACTAGATATTGTCAAACTTTTCAACAGGTGACAACAAAATGTATAAAAATATTTTTATGTTCATTTTTCTGATTACAAATGACATGAATATGTCCTATTATTGACTCTAGCTTTTTCTTATTTCTGCCCCAATGTAACCACAAAATGCACATGTGCGAATGCACACACACACACACACACACACACAGGCACACACACATCCATTACTTACATAGTTTTAAATCTGCTTCTTTCAAAACCAAATCACTAACATCTCTTGGAAGGTTTTATTTTTTCTTTCTGATTTCTTCTATATCTGGTTTAGTTAGACACCTGTGCTCACCATACAACAGCTTCTATTTCTTCTATCATAGCATTGAACTATTCCATATGCCAAATGTTTTACTTGTTTGAATATCCAAACAGGAGCATGTGAAATTAGTGGCTATTTCTCTCACATCCTCAGTGCATAATAGGATGAGCACTAAAGCTTCTCAAGTGTCTCTTTAATCTTAAAATACATTTGTGCTGAGTCTAGTAAACTTAAAATATGCAAAATGTTTTCCAATAATGTTATCAATTATTTTTGGTATTAATATTCCTTAATTTGTTGTCTTAGCTTTCAGGATATTTAAAGCATGTGTGAGTGAAATGGAATACTACTGGGCCACGAGAAAGGAAATCTTACCCTTTGTGACAGCATGGATGGGCCTGGAGAGCATTATGCTAAGTGAAATAAGCCAGTCAGAGAAAAACAAGCACCATATGATTTCACGGAGACGTGGAATCTAATGAACAAAATGAACTAACAAGCAAAATAGAGACAGTTTTATAGATAGAGAGCAGGCAGACAGCTGCCAGGGGATAACAGTGTGGTTATATCTAAGTGAGGTGGAGGGAACTAGTGAATGATATGGGGGATAAAGGTGATGGAAGGACACTTGGTGAACACACAGTACAGTGTACAGATAATGTTTTGTGGAATTGTGCACCTGAAACTGGTATAATTTTGTTAACCAGTGTCACACCAAGTTCAATAAAAAAAGAAAAAAAAGTAAATAACGTACGTGCATGAGAAAGAGATCCAAATAATACAGATTTACATATATAAGTATATAATTTAACAGACACATTTTAATCCAAAATCACCTACTTGAGATCAGCATGACTACCAGAATAGGCAACATCCTCCGACTCCCAAATACCCAGTGATTCCTGATTGCTTCGAAATGGGAGTTCTGCGAAAAATTCAGACTGTCCTGACCAATGATTTCTTGCCTATCACAGCCACATGTATCCTCCTCTAACCCGGCTCCCTGGATTACTGATGCAATCATTCCACAAACACTCTTGAGCCCTGGAACATTCCAGAGATAGACTTAAGATTCCATTGTGATCAGTGAAGGCAAGTCTCTTTGTCCTTGAAGAACTTCTACATTATGCAAGCAAACAAATACAAATTATTATTTCAGAGAGAGGTAAGAGCTAGGACAACCGACAATGTTTGCTATTTCAGAAACAGCAATAAAGAAAGGCCTCTCTGATGAAGTGACATTTTGAGATCTTAATGATGAGAAGTTGGGTTCAGGTTTACGTCTTTGAAATTTGATTAAAGAAATCTCTGTTGCCCTGCTTTCCTAGTGCCTTGTACACCAAGCATGCCACCACCAGGTAGTCCCAAATGCCACTGCACCGTACGGACTGTCAGTGCTGCTGGACTGTTTGCATTGGAGAGAAGGGCCCTCTCCTCTGTCCCTCACCACACAATCCTCCAAACACACAGAGGCTTCACCAGATGCCTCTTCCATCAGCTACCCTCCTCCACTCCTTATCACCTGCAGGCAATTTTCAAAATTTTAACAACAAAAATAAAAGTTTCGGAGAGTTTCGGATTCTCTGTGTACAAACCTGAGAAACTAACATCCCTCTCTCACCATTCCTCTAAAATAGCCTTCAAGGCAAAGCGTTGCCACAGTGAAGCAAGTGCATAGACTTTGAAATTAAGACTATCTGATGCAAAGGTTTGCTTCTTTTCTGTCTTTTGTGTATATTTATTGATTTTCAGCAAACGTTATGTTTATTAATTTAACAGCCTTTTATCCACATAAAGAATTGGTTAGACTTCCCTTTTCTCCAAATCTTTAAATAGAACTTTACTTATTTATCTATTTATTTTTATTGAATTTATTGAGGTGACATTGGTTCTCAAAACCATATAGGTTTCAAGTGTATGACTCAATAAATATCATCTACAAACCCCATTGTGAGCCCCTGGCCCCAAGCAAAGTCTCTTATTTGTATTAAAAGAGATGCAATTTAATTATTCACTATGGTTTGAATTACCCACTAACCTTCCAAGACTTATAAAGCTGAAGTTTGCTAAACTCAAAAAAAAACCCCAAAAACAAACAACTCAGCAGGCCAGCTGTGTCTTTAAGTAAGCACCCTTAAATATTCTGCCATAGAAAGCGGGGTTTAGAAATATCAAACAAGCCAATGGGGTCATGGTCCATACTGTTTGAGAACTGCTGGTACCGGTGATAATAAGAACAAGAGAGGCACTGAACTGACTCAAGACAAACAGGGATGTATGTTTCCTAGGGCTGGTGGGAAAAAGTAAATACTACAAACCAGGTGGCTTAAAACAACAGAAACTTATTTTCTTACCTGTTTTGGAGGCTTGAATTTCAAAGTCAAGGTGTGGGCAGAGTTGGTTCCTTCGGAAGCTCCAGTCTTTCCTGGCTTCTGAGGACAGCCGGCATCCTTGGTGTTTCTTGGATTGTGGATTCATCAGGCCATTCTCTGCCTCCGCCGTCACTGGAGTTCTCCTGTGTTTCCCTCTCTTCTTTTCTGACAAAGACCAGTCATATTAGATGAAGGCCCCACCCTCTCCAGAATCACCTCGTTTTCACTAATTACATCTACAATTACCCTATTTCCAATTAGGGCCTGTAAGAGGCAACTCCTAGCCAGGGTCTTGACCCTTCTGGGTGCAGGGAATTCGAAAAACATGCGGGTGACAACAGGCAAACAGGACATGCTTTACTACGAACAGAACAGCCAACTGGCTGGTCAGTGGCAACTTATATACATACTCATACACGCTCGAATAAAAGAGGCCTTGGGCCAATTAGTGACACTTGTGCTTCATTAACATAAACAGCTTACAGAAGGGTGCGCTTGCCCAGTAAGTATAGTGCTACTGCTGAGCTATTGCCCCTGTGCATGTGTAGGGCAAAAGGGCTTTTCACCTAATACTGCCCGGTCCTCACCTGCACACATGCGCATGGCGAAGAGGCCTTGAACCTCCAGCGAACCCCACAGGGCCACATTCTGGGGTATTGGGGGTTAGGACTTCAACATATCTTTTGGAGGCAACACAATTCAATCCATAACAAAAAACAGTTGTGTATTCACCCAAGACCTCTCAGGATAATATGAATCAAAATTTTCTAGGTAGCAGGATAATGTTGCTGATTCCTAGCCATACCTCAGGACCCCTGAATCACGTTTTTCAAGGCTACTGAGCCCACACTGGGGATTTTTAAAAACTTGTACAATGTTTTAAAATCGCTATTGTAAATACATGTATTAATGTTTCTATGGCAATGGTTTGTGCTATTCATAACATAGAACACCTTTTGACATTGAACTTGGGTACAATAGAATACTGAATTTTAAGTTAGCCTAGTAGCATTGAGTATTGCTTATAGGAGGTTGCTATGTTACAGAAGGAAATAAATTCTTTGAAATTGATTTCATCTGAAAATGAAGTACTGTAATAAATGTCTTCTCTGTTTCTATCCTATTTTTATACAACTCTGTATTTCTGTTCTTATTCATCTTTATTCTTTCTTTATCTGTTTCTCTTCTGTTTCCTTTGTAGCAGTGAGAATTCTTTTTACAAATACACATTCAATTTGACACATTCATGTGCATACTTACTATGTATTGGTTTTGGTGCTGAAAGCTTTGGAAATAATGTCCTTTAAAAAATAGCTACTTCGAAATGTGCAAAGAAGTACTTATCAAACATTAATATACATAAGAATCAACTTGGGATCTTGTTAAAATAGATTTTGATTCCGCAAATTTGGGGTGGAGCCTGAGATTCTTCATTTCTAACAAGCTCCCAGGTGGTGATACTTCTGCTTTGTGATCTATGCTTTCAGTGGGAAGTGGCTAAGAAATAAAAGGGAGGTACATGCAAAATGCTAATGCAACACAAATGGGAAAAATATTACAGAAAAAAAGATGTAGATTTTGGACATCAAATATTACTAGAAGTTAATTGCCCAAAAGGAAAAAGAATACTCTTGGCAATGGGAATGGCATAAGTAAGGCTTCTTAAGTAAAGAGCAATGACCAATAATTACTGTGGTTAGACACATGCTTTTAAAAATACACTTATTGAAAAAAACAGATTCTTAGAACACAACTCAGAAACAACGATTTAGAAATCATGAGACTAAAGACATGAGGCTCACTTGTAAGTAAATTCAAACTCCTTCATATCTGCCACCTCAAATTTGGGCTTCAGGTTGCATGCCTGCAGGGAGGGATATATGCTTGAACACACCAGTGACCAAAGGGGTGAAGAGCATCCTGTCCTTTTTCCAAAAATTTAGATTTTATTTTTCAAAAGTGGTGTTCGGGTTTTTTTCAATGCTATGTTCTTATTAAAAGAAAAATTGAGCATACCTCATATAAGTGCCATTATTTATTTAATAAATATGCAAATATAGTCATTGCCTATACTATTTCATTTTAAATCACAACTCTCTAACTGACAGAGGCCCGAGGAGAGTAGCCTTATGAATAGTCCAACAGCGACCCACTTTTTGTCTGATTTTAAATGTTGATACACTGATTGCTTTTAAGTGTCTTAAAATTGTTTTCTGTCAACATAAACATTCTCTTAATCATAAATCCTAATTGCTTAGTGGAGCTTACATTAGAGTAAGACAAAGGTGCTAAAAGCTGTTTTAGGAGCAATGCTTTTCTTTGTGTTTCATTCTCTCTCTCTCTCTCACCCTCTCTCCTGCTGAAATAGGGAAAAAAGAGACAGCAAACTTGAGCTCCTGAATTATATGATTTCCCCATGCATCCCATTCACCTATTTACATTAGAATAGCAAACGTTTATATCCTATTGGCTTACACAGTGAAATTACTTATAGTTGTCATTGGTTGTCGATTTTATGATAATTGTAATGGAAAGGTCTCCAATCCCTCCAAATGTGAAAGATGTTTAAAGAGTGAGATAATGAATGCTCAGCAGTTGAGAGGATATAACCAACAAGGGAGAACTGAAGCAGCAATAACAAAGCTGAATTGTTGCAATGTGACTGTTCTCTTCCAATAGCCTTATCTGCGTCTTTTTATGCTCCAGATAAACTATCTTACATAGTAGTGAATAAGTAATAATGGCTCATATCCCAGCTGTGAGCAGTTTTGTGGTTAGTAAAATAGGGAGCAACCAGGGATTTCCAATCTCAAATAACATTGTGTATGACAAGTGAAACTTTAGTAATCTTCAGTGAATAATTATATAAAAGAAGAACAGAAAATGACGGCCACATGGCTCAATTCTTTACTATAATCTCATCTGTGTTTAAAACTTGAGAATCAGAAACTTAATAAATTAGGGAATTCACATGAGTTACCTCATGATATTAGGCAAGCTGTTTAACTTCCTCAAACCTTCATTATCCCCATCTATAAAGCGGGAAGTTAAGTGAGACTTTTGTCTAGATTTCACATAGGACATCGTGGTAGATAAGATTTGGTTACAGCCTCTTCCACAAGCACTGGTTCCTTCTCTTCTCCTCACGTGCTCAGCGTGGGAGGTCCCAGGACTCAGCTGCAGGCTCTCCTCTTTCCTTGGACACTCTCCCTGGAAAAGCCCTTCTTGCCCATTGTTTTAGGGACAATCATATCTTGGAGACATGGCGGGTTCAGCGCGAGAGCAATGAAATAAAGTGAGCATCGCAATAAAGCGAGTCCTGCACTGTGGTGGAGGATCTTCCTTTCAATTGGTAAGAAATGTAGCATCATGAGTTCAATCAAGCGAACTGCAATACAGTGAGGTATGCCTGGACTACAGATAGAATATGGACCCCGGTTTTTTTTTTAATCTACAACCCAGACTGTTCTCTTTCTTGAACTCTAGCTTTACTTATTGAACAATGGCAACTGCCTGCTTAACTCCCATAAATGTCTCATGAGCATCTTCGACATTACACATTCAAAACTGATATATAATTTACCCATTCCCCAAACCACTAATCCTCTGTTGCCCCAGCAAATAAGACAACCCGATTCCCATCAACTCATGTTCAATCCATTGACAAATCCTATCTTCTCAACTTTCAAAATACCTCTGAAACTCACTAATATGTACTTAGCCTTAGGTTGTCATCATGCCCAACAACCATCATCTCTCACCTGAGCTGCAGCAATAGTCTTCTCATTGGGCCTCCTGCTTTTATCCTCACCCAGCTGTAGTCTATTCTCTATTTAACAGGAAGAGTAATTATTTAACAAATATGCCAGATGGTGCAACTTGATGGCTTATCTTTAGAGCAAGCATGTCAAACTCGCGGCCAGCAAGTTTGACATGCTTGTTTTAGAGCATAATCATGTCATGTCACAGCTTCCATGGCCTGGCACTCTCTCTGCCCTCATGCCTTAATATTTGTCCTCTCCTCATTCCATTTTATTCAAACAGGCAAAATTGAACGAGCTCCCATCCCAAGGCTTTTGCATTTCTCGGCTTTTTCATGAATTAGGGACAATGCTGTATGTCTGGGACATCTGGGATAGCTGCAACCTCTATTCATTTTATTTATTTTTTATCCTCAAAGCAGTCACATTGGGATTTTTCACAGGGTAGTAGCATATTTTCCAGAAGCCAAAGAGGGACAACTTTAATATGTTAATGCAAGCTTCTGGTTGTATTATGTTTGTTAATGTATCATGGACCAAAGTAAATTCCATGATCAAACCCAAGAAAAATGTGGCGGGGATGATAAAAGAGCATGGGCATGTGAATGCAAAATTTAATGATGGTGTGACTATAACAATGATTAGTTTCCTATTATTGCTGTAATAAGTTACTACAAACACAGTGACTTAAAAGAATGCAAAAAAAATTATCTTGATGTTCTAGAGATTCAAAATTAGTCTTACAGAGTGAAAATAAAATCGAGGCTAATAGGGATTCTTTCTGGAGGAAGAATCTGTTTCTGGGAAGAACTTAGCATCCATGCCTTTTCCAGCTTCTAGAGGCTGCCTACGTTCATTGGCTTGGGATCCCCTTCTTCCATCCTCAGAGCCCACCACTGCTTCCTCTACTTCTATCATCCCATTTCATCTTCTGACTTTGACCGGCCTTCTGTCTGATGAGGACCATTCTAATCACATTGAGTCCATCCACATAATCCAGAAATTTGCTTCATCTGAAAATACTTAATTTAACCACATCTGCAAAGTCTCTTTTGACATATAAAGTCACATACTCAAAAGTTCTAGAAATTAGGTAATACATATCTTTGGGGCCCATTATAAAGCATACTGCACTTACCACATAATGTATTCTCATGGCCTAGCAAGAAATTCTGGCATAAAGTAAGTGCTCCTTAGATATTTGTTGTATGAACAAATTATTGGAGTAAATTTATTTAAATACCTATTTATGCTATAAAATACTCTGAAAAGAAACTGTGTATGCAAGATAATCTTCAAACATATTGATCATATATGATATATTATGAATTGAAAGAAAAATAAAGGCATTATCTATATTGCAATACATGCATTTAATTGTTTGCAGGTTTATGTATGTGTGTATTGTGGGGCACAGGAGAAATTGAGTGCTTAATAATACTGATATAATAAAATTTTGAGTTTTGTATAGCAATAATATAAAAACTATTTCAAATATGTATTATTGACTAATGTGCAATCAATTATTCTAAGCATTTTACTTGTATTAACTCACTGGGTCTTTGCAAGAATTCAGTGAAGTAGATGCAATTAATATCCATCATTTGGTGATGAATATATGAAACAAAATTGTTTAAATGATTTGCTCAATATTTCAGGGCTACTGAGCAGGGAACAATGAACGAAACCCATGTAGTGGTTTCAGAATAAGCTACATTAATCATTAAGGATTAGTACCATTCTGAAAACAAAATGTGCTAGAAGATAAAATAATAATAAAAATAAAAATATCACATCTCATTGGGATTACCAGAAAAAAAAACTTCTTAGGGTGTGTTCCATTTATATCTAGACATATTTTCTAGAGAAAAAATATTCCAAGTAGAAAAAATAGCCTGAGACAAATACAAATAATTCACAGAGGCAAGGGGGCTGGGTGTCTCTAAGAGATTATTCTTTTTTTTTTAAATATATTGTTATTGATTTCAGAGAGGAAGGAAGAGGGAGAGAGAGAAACATCAATGATGAGAGAGAATCATTGATCAGCTGCCTCCTGCACACCCCCCACTGGGGATCGAGCCCACAACCTGGGCATGTGCCCTTGACCAGAATCGAACCTGGGACCATTCAGTCCTCAGGCCATTGCTCTATCCACTGAGCCAAACCAGCTAGGGCTAAGAGTATATTCTTGATTGACTAGAGCAGTGGTTCTCAACCTTGGCTGCACACTAGAATCACCTGGGAATCTTTTTAAAATCCTGATTTCTGGGCCTCATCCTCCAGAAATTGTGTTTCTTTGTGACTAATGTTGTGGCCCCACCCCATAAGAAAGAAACAGAATTTCCGGTGGATGGGGCCTAGAAATCAGGATTTTAAAAAGATTCCCAGGTGATTCTAATGTGCAGCCAAGGTTGAGAATCACTGATCTAGACTATATTCCCTGTAGGAAAAACTCTGCTAAAAAGGTAGATTGAGGGCAAGTTAGAGGAGAACTTGATGAGAAGACACACCTGCTGTCAACTGGTAAACCATGGGAAGCCTATTTATGGGGGAAATCGTAGTAAATTGGCTTTTCAAAGTTTAATCTCAAAATGGCATATAGGATGGCCCAGAGCAGTGGTCGGCAAACTGTGGCTGGGCAAACCGCAGCTCGAGAGGCACATGCGGCTCTTTGGCCCCTTCAGTGGCCAAAACACCGGCTCTTCCACAAAATACTGACTTCTGCGCATGGGCCACAAAGTTTAAATCGCACTGTACGTGCACGCCCGCAGGTGGTATTTTGTGGAAGAGCCACACTGAAGGGGCCAAAGAGCCGCATGTGGCTCTAGAGCCAGTTTGCCGGCCATGGCCCTAGAGTACTTATAACATGCAGGTAGAAAAGGGAAGTATTTTGCACAATGTTTGATACAAACTTTTACATCACTCTTTTCAAAGGTGAGATATTGTGAGAATTAATAGGAATGTTTCCACCTCCTTTTCACCCTCATCTTTCTTCAGTGGAAAAGTGCCAAGCCATGGCAGAGAAAAATAATGGAGATGATTTTGATAACATAATTGTGTAAGCTTTCATTATCCCTAACCCCATCTCCACCCTTATCCCTCCTTAGGTTGGCTTTTTACTTCAACAGCCTCTCTGTTTTCACTTGATCTAGTTTAAACTGGGTCTCTGTTCCTGGAAGTGAGAACTAGCTAGCACACTTTTTTAATATTGGGGGAATAAGTGCTATACTGCAAAATTTTTTAAAGAATAAAGGCAGTTCAGAAAGAAGAAACATTAGTAGAAATTAAAGGCTTAAAAGAAATTGTGAACAAGAGGAGATGTTTACATGTGTCTGAATAGTATGGAAGAAAGACAATCAAATCCTCAATGGGTGCTCCATTCACTTACATTTTAAATAAAAGATCATTTTTGTTTTGTTGTGCTTTATTTAGGTCTTTCATTCCTTTTGCATTGAAGTACTTATCTTTTCAATATGATTGTTATATGTGTCATACATGACTTCATATAATTACAGTGGGGCCTTGACTTAAGAGTTTAATTCGTTCCGTGATGGAGCTCGTAACTCAAATTACTCGTATGTCAAATCAAAAGTGAACGAGTGAGATACGTGATGCTGGGCTGATGTTGTGGCGTTCACTGTGACGTTCGCTGCGCCAACTAGCGGTGGGGTACCTGAAGCTGGCTGGTAACCTGAATTTTAGCTCGCAACTCAAAGCAAAAAATCAGCCGAGAGACGGCTCATATCTCGAAAAACTCGTTAGTCGGGACACTCGTAAGGCAAGTCCCCACTGTACATTACTTTATGAATCTTTATATACAGATGATAACAGTTTTGAGGAAAGCCTTTCCCATAATTCTCAGAAAATCACTTGGTGAATTCCAGGTACCATCTTGCATTAACATATATATGAACAAATACTTTATTAATTTTGAAGTTGTGGTGTTTCACAATCATTATCACATTGTTCTTTAAAATAATTACCAATAGGTTGGCTTTCACTAACACTGTAAAATATAACAATTAATACAATAATTTGCTTTTTGAATTGGTAGTTTTTTTGCTGTTAATTTAATAATAATATACTATATATTTAAAAAAGGGTATCCACACTGAAATGTAAAAATATTGTTGGGAAATTGACTTATATTTCTATGAATTAATTTGGAAATATTTTTTAAGAATCTGAAAAGTTTTGCCCTAGCCGGCTCAGTGGTTAGAGTGTTGGCCTGCGACTGAAAGGTCCTGGATTTGATTCTGGTCAAGGGCACCTACCTCGGTTGCAGGATCCTCCCTGCCCTGGGCCCTGGTCGGCTTGTGCAGTAGGCAAGCAATAGATGTGTTTCTCTCACATTGATATTTCTCTCTGTCTTTCCCTTTCTCTTCCACTCTCTCTAAAAATCAATTAAAAAACATACTCAGGTGAGGATTAAGAAAAAGAAAAAAAAATGCAAAGTTTTAAGGGCTTTGACCCAACTATTTTACTTGTAATTTGCATAACAACATAATTCAAAATAGCAGAGAAAGGCAGAGAAAATGAAATTAATGTACAAAAATGGGCATTGCAAAAATTTTATGTCAAAAATATTGGAATAACCTGAATAATAAAATTGCTTAAAATATGTTCTATTTATAAAACAAATACTAGCAATAAAATGATGTTTTAAATCATGAAAAATATATATGCAGAATTTCAATTATAAAAAAGGAACATCAAAATAATATGCACATTATAAATTTATGTTAAATATACAATAAGAAATTGAGAGAAACACACTGAAATGCACTTTCTAATTTTTTGTCTTACAAATAAATAGTTCTAATGCATATTAGATTCAACATATAATTTAATCAGCTGGCCTTAGATCTGCACATTTGCTGCAATGATTTAGAGTAATATTGGCTAGAACTGGAGAGTCACTTGGGAAACAACAAGTTTGAGGGGAAAAATATTTCAGTTAATGTAGTTATTTCCCCAGTTGAAGATAAAGAAATGAAATGAATTTTCCGACTTCAGCATGGTTGAATAAACTGAGTATCATTAAGTCGGAAGGATGGAAAGAGCTCTGGAGATGTCACACATTTTGCCCCTTGTTACATATAGTGTCCTCCTCAAAAATGAGGATGTGTTCTATTTTGTATCATAATTCTCTAGAGAAAGCACTGCTATAACTTCCCATTTTAGCTAAGATTTTTTCAATATTTCAAAGTTCTTTTAAGGAAAAACATTTCTTAAAAACCCCTTATCGGATGTATCATTGGCTCTCTCATACAATGGGCTCTCTTATCATTTTGTTGATGGTTTCTTTTGCTGTGCTTAAGCTTTTTATTTTGATGTAGTCCCATTTGTTTATTTTCTCCTTAATTTCCTTTGCCCTAGGACAATGATGGCGAACCTATGACACGCTTATCAGAGGTGACACGCGAACTCATTTTTTTAAATTGATTTTTCTTTGTTAAATGGCATTTAAATATATAAAATAAAAATCAAAAATATAAGTCTTTGTTTTACTATGGTTGCAAATATCAAAAAATTTCTATATGTGACACGGCACCAGAGTTAAGTTAGGGTTTTTCAAAATGCTGGCACGCCGAGCTCAAAAGGTTCGCCATCACTGCCCTAGGAGATGTATTGGTAAAAATATTGCTAAGAGAGATATCTGCCTATGATTTCTTCTAAAATTTTTATGGTTTCACAACTTGCATTGAAGTATTTTATCCATTTTGAGTTTATTCTTGTGTATGGTGTAAGTTGGTACTCTAATTTCATTTTTTTTTGGCATGTATCTCTCCAATTTCCCAACTCCATTTATTGAGGAAACTGTCTTTATTCCATTATGTGTTCTTCTTCCTTTGTCAAATATTAATTGAGCATATGGCGTAGGTTGATTTCTGGGTTCTCTGTTCTGTTCCATTGATCTATATGCCTGTTCTTGTGCCAGTACCAGGCTATTTTGAGAACAGTGGCTTTGTAGTATAACTTGGTATCTGGTATTGTGATTCCTCCAACTTTGTTCTTCTTTCTCAAGATTGCTGCGGCTATTCATTTGGTTCCATATAAATTGGTGGAGCCTTTGTTCTAGATATGTGAAATATGCTGTTGGTATTTTAATGGGGATTGCATTGAATCTATAGATTGCTTTGGGTAGTATGGACATTTTAATGACGTTGAGTCTACCAATATGTACACGAAAAGTCACTTTAATTTTTAAATACATTGCTTAAATAAAATTTTTGTGAGTTTAGTATAACCACAGCCAATATTTTGTTATTTAAATGTTTACAGTTAAGGAAAATAGGACACTCAGTGAGCTCCATGATATATTTGTAACCAATTCTCTTGATTATCACAAAGTAACACATAATTTCAGATTTAATTTTAATACCAGGCCTTTATCTTTTAGTTCAATTGGTAAAATAGCATGCTAATCTCTTTATAGTACATATTACTTCCATGATCAAATTTAAAAGGGTAAAATTTTAAAAATGAACGTCTCTTGAAATTATCGTGTTAACAATACACCTAGTATAGTAACTGCTGAGCTCAAAGGTAGACCCTCACATGGTTCTCCCCGCTCCTTCCTTATTGGTTTCCTATTCCCTTTGGGCTTTCTTCTTCTCCTTCTGGATGAGGGGCTTTCTTCCCTTTATTTTGTAAATATAGATCTTCTGCTGTTTACATTCTATGGAAGTGTACCTTTTCAGCTTTTCAGCTCTGTGCTTCTTCCATGGTCCCCCTAATTTCTAAAATTTCTAGAATTTCCTAAACCTGTCTTTTTCATCCCTAAAAATTCCTGTTTCAATTCTATGGTATGGTACTGTTGTGGGAGTGGGGTTTATGGTGAGAGACTCTCAGCTTTTTCAGCCCAGTTCAATGTGGGTATGAGCTCATTTTCCCATTTGTAGGATTGGGTCAGCTAGTTTCTGGATTTCTTGGAGGGATTTGCTGCAGCTGTACTTTGGTGCATTCCTCGGAGGAGGGAAGTTCAGGAGCCTCCTATGTTGTCATTTTGGTTGACTCTCCCTACCCTACATTCTTCAGCCAAAACAGACATAATTTTAAATCCTGTCACAGATCTATGGACTGTCTCTAACCTATATACAGTTCAGTTTCTTTATCTGCAATCATAGAAAAAACAGAACCCCCCATCTTGTAGGGTTTTTTGAAGACTAAATGAGACAATGTAAAAAATAGAGCAATTATTACTTATTAACTGCTAAATAAATATTAATTATGATGTTTATTGTCATGGTTAATGTACCCTTCACTTCTAAATGTGAATTTTCTGAATTATAGGTCAGAATATTCTCCTTAGAATATAAATATAAATATTATTTTTCACTTAAAATTTTCTGATACTTTATTATTTTTATGTATCTCATCTCTGTAAAATTCTCTCTACTTATTTTTATTATTGTCATATATCTCATCAAGTTGACATATCTAGAGCAATCATAAATATTTGCTTTTAAACTCTTATTCTAACAAAAAATAAAGTCACATTTATGAATACAAGAAAAAAAAGAGAACCTGGTCATACATAAATTAACTTCTTTGTAAAAATTGATTTGCAATAATGACTAAATGTGATTCATTAAATAAACAATCTTCTTCAGCCTTAATAAATTTTAAATGTAATTTAAAATTAGTTGAAAATACCATAATATTATTGTTTTTAGAAAATATAGATATCAAGCAAGCCAGCAAAAACTGTGTTTGTTATGTAAAAAATAATATATAACTTAAATTTCATCTGCCTAATTCACTGTGATTACTTTTAAAAATGTTACTTACTAATTTTTAGAGAGAGAGAGAAACATCAGTTAGTTGCTCCACTTGTTTATGCATCCATTGGTTGGTTCTTGTATGTGCTCTGAATGGGATAGAACCTGCAACCTTCACACATCTGGACAATGCTCCAACCAACTGTGGTCATTTTTATTTGGTGACTATTTTCTAGTCTGTGAAATGCTAACAGGAGGAACAAAGAAAGTTTATCATGGTCACCATATACATTGGAATAATTAGATGTGACTAATTGTTAAAGCTCTGAGCATATGATCTTAGATCTCAGCCTGTAATATAAATTGTTTCTTTTCATATTTTTATCTGGTGAAAGGAATTATTCAAATCTCTTCCTCTTTTGGTAATGTCAATACTACACTGATCATAATTTTGCATTCCTTTCTATTCTAAGTGACTTTTAGAACCTTGAACCTATCCATGCTTTAATTGTATTGTGTCACTTCATTACCAGTATTTTTTGTCTTGTTTGTTGTTAATTAGATGAGAAAAGAGAGGATTGAATGAAAGCACTTGAAACAACTGAAGAATCTGAGATAAGCAGCCTATTTTATTACATCCTGTATAATGAATATACTGGACTCTCTGTTAAGAGAACTGTGTGATTTCAGCATAGTTTAGTAAAAATCTGTATAGTTCTCTGTACCTGTAAATAATTCATTCAGAAAATGAATTTCCAGCAGTCAAAAATCAGCATATTATAACCAATCACCCCGTCACAGCAGGGACTCAGTTGAAGAAAAACTTTATAGAGCAAGTGGCACCACAACTGATAAATAATAATGACAAACAAAAGGCTAATGAGAGTTGAGCATTGCATCCCCTCAAACCTCTAGAACCAAAATAACATGCTAAGGAATTAACCAGAATACACTTGTTATTTTATAATGGAAACATACATGTGGCAAATTGGGACTTCCAAGATATATTTTTACTACAGAGCCCATGACGTGTAAATACGTGACTACAGATGGACAATGAAATATACTAATACCATCAAAATTAGGGAAAAGCAATGAAATCTAAGATGTAGCTTATGATATCCTACATGAAGTATTAAATAACACTACAGTTTACACACATATATCATATAATAAAGTTGATAAGGTGATATAATAGGAAGAAATATAGAAAAAGAAAAAAATTAGATTGAAAACATTTTATATTCAAATAGACCATGTATGCAAGAAATTAAATTGAAAATAATAAAAACTCCCCACTTCAGTAAATAATATTTTTCTAGTTCTCTCACTTAGATGTCCTGATAAATAGTGTTACCTATTGCTGCCACCTTTTATTTATCTACAGTGCCCTAATGTTAACCAGATTCTCACTAAAAGAAGATAAGGTTCTTAGAAGTTGTCTGGGTCTTGAGTCAGGGAAAATAAAGACAGAACAAGAACATTTTACTCCTACTTTAAAATTTTAATCTTACTATTGCCAGACATCAGGAACACTTTCAGGGATACAAATGAGTCAGTTTAAAAGAGCTTCCGTAAACAAGGAGTGATTATCTATAAGAATTCAATAAGAAAACAATATTTCTTTGAAAAACCATGAATACAAAGAAGACATGATACTAAAAATATGTTAAAGAATAGGTATATGCAAATGAATTTCAGGTGTTTATTTATTTGACATTAAAGTAATTAGTTCTACTTTCAGATGGGGTAGCGAAAATCTAAGCAGGTGAAGTAAGTCAACAAAAATTTTAAGAACAATGCAAAGATCTATATTGATTTTGTTAATCCCATGGAAATATGTTTCTCTAACTACTGGATACACATGGAAAAAAATTACTTTTTTAAGGTTTAAAGTAATTCTTAAATTGACTCACTAAATGTTGGTTTGAGTGAATGGATTTTATTAAACACCCTTAATGCCCTCTCCAAACAGTCGATTAGCTGCCTCCTGCACATCTCCCACTGGGGATTGTGCCCGCAACCCAGGTACATGCCCTTGACCGGAATCAAACCTGGAACCCTTCAGTCCGCAGGCCTACATTCTATCCACTGAGCCAAACCGGTTTTGGCGAAAGTAATTCTTAAATTGACTCACTAAATGTTGGTTTGAGTGAATGGATGTTATTAAACACCCTTAATGCCCTCTCCAAACAGTAAGTCTTTCTCTCCTTTCTCTCTCTCTTTCTCTCTCTCTCTCTCTCTCTCTCTCTCTCTCTCTCTCTCTCATACACACACACGCAAGTAAGAGATTATAAAGGTAAAATCTACAGTATGTTTAGGGGATGTTGGGTTACCCAGGCTGAAAGATAAAGTGTCACTTGGAAAGTTGCAAAGTTGCATTATATAAAAGATAGTCAATAAAGTAAAGTAAATTCTGGGTAGAATCTTCCTGGAAGCTCTACCTGGTGGGTCTTAAAGATGTAATCTGAGGTCTGTAACTGTAGTATAAAATTAAAGCTGTCACAGAATGCATGAGATAATCATGATGTTTCACTTCATTAATATAATGCATTTGTAATCCTGAGAAAAAGAAATCAATATATTGCTGAATATTTTATGTAGTTTATGTTAGTGGGAGTCTTTGCTTTATTTGTATAGATATATATGTTTACATAGACCTGAATTATTAAATTAACCTGAGTTATGAAATTTACATACATAGTTTATCGTATTTATAAACAATACCTAAGTGCATAGGAATATTTTGCTCATAAAATTTATATATTTGACATGAATGGGCCTAGAGATTATGATGTTAAGTGAAGTAAATTGGACAGAGCAAGATATATTCCATATGATTTCACTTATGTGGAATCTAAAAAACAAAAAAATGAGCAAACAAAATGAAACAGAAACAAACTCATGGACACAGAGAAGAAATTGATAGGTGACAGGGGGAAGGGGATGAGAAGATGGTCACAAAGGAGAATGGATTAATAATGTACAGTATAGGAAATATAGTCAGTAATACTGTAATAACTTTATAGATGGTTACTAGATTTATTATAGACTTAGTGGAGATTAATTGTAGATCATTACTTCATAAGGTATATAAATGTTGAATTACCCCTGAAACTGATATAATGTATGTCAACTATAACTAAAAATAAATTTTAAAAATTTTATGTATTTTTCCTGTTAGATGTTTTCAGTAATTAAAATAATCACACAAATTAAATGTTTGATTGTAGCTTAAATATGTAAATAGAGGTAAATATTTAAATAGATTTTAATCTCTCAATGGTATAAATTAGTTGAAAATAAATTGAAACTAAGAAAAATGACTAATCCCATTTTATAGATAACTACTCAATTAAAATAATATTAAATACTTAAAGGAAACTAAATTTAAAGTTTTATCTATAATAATTGAAAATATTAATTAAAACAAAAGTAACAGAAACTATTTCTTACTGTGTAAAAATGCTTTCTTCAGACAAAAAAAGACCAAGAGGAATTAAATTACTTAGTTTATCACTTGTTATAATGAGTATTCTTACATTAAATGAATATAATATTTTATCTATTTCATTTTGATGTGAGTAGCTTCAAAGATATCTGACAATTTTTTAAAATGCTGAGGTTTCTAATTGTGATCTTTTTTTCAACCCAAATCTTCAAAATCTTCAAATTTCTATTCTGTGTATAAGAACATACTTAGCTAGCCATAAAATGGAGAGTGCTAAACTTTGCTCTGAACCCAGCTAAGTGGCAAATAAAATAGGAAAGACAGATACATTTTTAAGTTACATATAGTTTTATTAATGCAACTATTATGGATTAAAATTTATGTTAGAATCTTGTTCAATTATACAAAATAAAACTAAATATTTCATAATTAATTCAGGAAGGAAAAAATAAATAAAATTAATTAAATAGTATCTGATTTTATGTTTTAGATATTTTACATATCACAACTGATATGGTCATTCTAAGAGGAATGTCATTTCCCCCCTCTCTCCCTCCGTCTTTGCTTTCTTTCTTCTTTTATTCAGTCTGTCCATCTATCATCTATTTCTTCATCTTTTTTTTTTCTCCTTCCTCTTTCTGCGTATCCCTCCTTATTTCTCCTTATTCCTACTTTCTCTTACTACCTTTTCTTATTTCTTTCCAAAAATAATTTTTGTTAATGTACAAAGCATTAAATTTTGTATGATCAGTTGATTTTCTTATTTTTATTGAACGAATATCTCAATGTCCAAATATTCAAGGTTTGGGGTTAAGATTTATATTGAAGTTCTTACACATAAAGGTATATTTATTTCTATAACCACCGATTCCACATCAGAAATATCACATCTTTTAAAGTTGAATGCTTTCTCTGATGGAATTCCCCCGCCTTGTATAATTTAGAATGTAAATGTCAACAAAAAATTGGTTGACTTTATTATTTTATTTAGCTCTCTGAATAGCACACACACCAAAATTAAAAGAAAGAGAAAACTAATTTTACTAATACTAGACAAATGCAAAAGTCTATGAAGTACAATTGCCAAATGCTATAAAAATCTAGATCGAAAGGAGAGGGGTAAATTGACCACTTCAGATTCTAAGTAATGTAGGGATTTCCTACACAACAACTGATTCATTCCAAAGACAAATCTACAAATCTAGCTGTACCCAGGCAGGGATGCTGGGATAACTGGAAAGTCAGAACATAGCATTTTTGAGATTTTATCCACCAGTTCGGAATGACCATATATGCTGTATATCCTCAGGCCTCCTGAGAGTTTAGAGAAGTTCCCTTTTGAATGGAAAATAATTAAATAAAATGTATCTATATATCATTTTGTACATTTTGAATATTCCCCTGAGTCTGCCCAGAGTAGATCAAACTGCTCTAAGGATGTTTTTAAGTCAATAAACCATAGTAGGCCCAGCTGACTTCTTTCTTCCCAAACTGTTGGATTTATTGATAGGTTATAAGAGAACAGACATGAACTAATCTGTATAAACTTTTAAAACTAAAAAATAGGAGCGCATTAAGGTTTTTTTCTCAACTTTGTCCACTTTCCTATACTCTGATTTGTGAGTATACCAAGACAAAAGTTGGCAAGCGCATTTCTTCTTTGCTGGCTGACTGTTAGCTTCTACCAACAGGAGGCAGTAGAGGAATAGTGAAGCCCGGAAACGGGAGATGCCACACTTTCCCCTTTGCTCTCTCCATATGTTTTTGCTCCCAGTTCCTCTTTATGCCTCCTATTCCTTCAGTGTTACCACGGCAACACTGTCTCACTCCCAGGTGAAAGTTCGTCCAAAAGCAGCATTTGATTCTAGCTTGCAGTTTTTTCAATACTCAGAGAAGGAGACCCAGCACGCACTATCAGGGACAAGGCACCCTCAGGTTTCTGGGCTTGTGCAGACCTTTACCGGGTCTCAGAGAGTAAGTGGGAAGGGAGCAACATCTCCCTCTCACAGAGACAAGTTCCTGCTTTGGGGACTTCTCCCTAAAAACATCTAAATTTTAATAATTTCCATCTCTTTCCTTTGTCCCCACATCCCTAAGGGAATACTTTTTTGTATAGTTGCTATTGTTGTAATTTCTTAGTGTTTCATTTTTGCCTTTCAAGTTATCTAATATCTAGTTAACAATTCTTTATAGTAAATTCTTGTTGTATTTTAATAAGTGATATGATATAAAATGTCTTTATAATAAGCATATAGACAGCATTTCCTCACAGTTTCACTTACTCCTAATTGCCTTAAATCCAGATAATTTATTTCTGCTTCTGGTAGCACTTGGTTTATAATGCATATTTAAAGATTTCTACAACCACTTCAACACTTGAAGTTGTTGAACCTTTATCATTGTACAAATGTCTTATGAACATAATTGAAAATACATTGTTCTTAAAAAATCAATAAAACTTGTCTCAATAATACTATCAATACAACAAAATACAGCTCGTTTTCTACATGACTCAGAACAGGAACTCATTTCCTTAGATTTACTTAACAAAGATGTGCCTTTATTTTGGGTTACAATATAAAAGTAAAATTTATTTAAGAAAAATTATTTTAAATTACTCCCCATGATGCCTAATATAATTATTTATAAAAATCTATTCTTTAGTTCTGTTTAGTGGTTATAAATTTTAACTGTATGCCAATTCCTATACAAAGAACAAGAATTAGGTATGTCTTGATCTTTAGGAACTTACTAAAATTTATTTTATACTTAAAAGTAATCTAAAATAGATATAGAGTCTGTTATGTTATAATTCATTTGGGTCATGTTATAAGTTATCCTTTTAGTCTAGTATAGGTGGGATAAACAATTCAGGATTATCTTTTATTTCCACAAAAACCCACAGCAAGATCTATTTTGGCAAGTAGCTTGTTTGCCATCTATTTAATTGTCTGTCTGTCTATCTATCTTTTTGTTTAGAGAGAGAAGACCATTGGATTAGGGAGAACCCTATCAAGTCATTGAGTACATAAAAATATCTTCAAATTGGATATCAAAATGGATGTTCAATTTATAATCCAAGAAAACTTAGTAGAAAGACATGGGGGATTGCTCAAACATATTTTTACCCCCTCTCCTAGTCACTAACACATGTACAGAGGTGACTAGTGTTTGGTTGTAAGCAACCTCCTTCTTGTATCTCCATGGGTAAAGGAATCTTTCATATACCAGCTCAGAGATTTCAGAAGAAGATACGATATAGTTCTGGTAATATCTACCATTATAGTAGAGGTAAAAGATAGGGGAAAGTGCAACCTGATGAACTGGGTCTCAAATTTGTTTTAAAATATAAAAACAATTTCTAATTCATGGACTGCAACTCTGTGGTAATTATTCCTAAACTGGAAGGGCCTCAGGCATCAAAATATTAATATATGTCATTTTCATTTAGAAGCAGTCTGAAAAGGTGAAGGCAAGTATGTGGAATCAAGTTTACTGTTTGATGATACCTAGGAAAGAAAAAAAGAGCCAATGTTTATAGAGGATCTATTCCAGGTTCTGTAAGAAACATGCCTCTGATTCATCCTCATAGAAAGGAAACAGCATGTGGTCAGGCGGTTACTCAATTTCCCCAGAGCAGCAGGACGTGGGGGGTAGGGAGAGGGCATGAGAGCTGTGTTCATGGCTGATAGCACATTTTCCAGGAAGATTCCCCTAAACGAAGGGAGGTGGAGACAGCTAGAAAGGTCTCAGCCCAATATTTTAATGGCCCAATGGGAGACATTCAGACCTAGGTGATGTATGCGGAAACAGGTGACCACATAGGACTCAGCCAATGAGAAACTGGAGGAGGGACTAAATAAATAGGCTATGTTCCCTGCCCCACTTGCGTTCCTGTACAATGGGCGCCCGCTCTCAGAAGTGTTATTAAAAGTCTCATTTTTGCCATGTTTCTGTTTCCCAGTCGTCATTTGAAATTCAGACAGGTGAGCCATTTCTCACAGGTTCTTTGAATACATTTTGCTTCATTTACAGATCACGGCAACTTTGTGAGGCATGTTATTCTTAACTCACAATTACGGCTGAAGAAACAAAAAAATGAAAGGTTCAACTAATTTTGCTAAGGTACACATCATACAAAGTTGGGACTAAACTAAGGTCAGACTCTAAGCCCAGACCATGAGTTTTCCATTGTTGTTTGCCAAGCTGTAAAATTAGAAAATATATATATATTCTAGGTTTTTTCCACTCTGAAATGATGATTCCTATTCTTAAAATATTTCAAATAGGTATTAATAAAGTTCCTAAATCTTTTCCTACTCTAGGCATGTTGAATTATTCATATCTTCGAGTATATACTTAGAAGAGTAGATCATGAATTGGACTAGGAAAGGATATATATTTCTTATGCATTTTTCCTCAGATTCCTAGACATGTTTTCACATTGTAGCGAGCAAAGAGATAGGATAGTACATGTAACTTTAAATAGGATTGTACATGTAAGTTTGTCTCTACAGTTTCCTTTATCTGTAGGATCCTTTGCTATTAGCAACATAAACATATATAACTGCTTGGAGGGCCACGCAACAAAGGAAGTCTTCAATAGCTAGAGACATACTCCATCATTTATTCTTCATTCGCTTTTCCTGTATAGGCACCTATGCACTTATGTGTCTCATTTCCTCACTCACAGAAAAAGCAGAATGACTCTTAAGAAAACTATAATCTTCTGTGTGTTTCCTACATGTCTTTCCTGCATCTCATTTCCCCTTAACCAGTAATTTATTTGTAGTGTCTCACAGATCTCATGTAGAGTTCATAGTAGTGCATTATTATTACTCTTAATATTTGTCTTTGTCTCCATATTTTTTGTGACACCAGAAAATCTTCACACACACATACACACACACACACACACCAGGTTAACCTGCAGGGATTTTTGTTTACCAGGTTCCTGGTATACAATTAAAATGAAAATAACACGTTAAAACAAGTGCACATTGCTGACTTCAATCTGCCTCAACAGAAACCATCTGTTAAAGTAAAACACACACTGATGCTCCTAGTTGTGCAAGTTGTTAATGCCTGTGGCAACAGAAGGGAAGTCTAAATTCAGAAAGTAATATTGAGTGGGAAACAGGGAATGTCTTTTGAACAGGTTAACAATCATTTCAGCTTCCTGGCCTAACAATAGACATTCAAGATGTTATGGTGCTATTTAAAACACAACACTGGAAAAAGTTCTGCACTGATTTAAAAGTCAAATGTCTGTAATTTTCTACAAAGACTAAGAAAAAAAAATCCTAGGTGTTCATGTGCCCTTTTTATATCTCCTAATATGTATATCTTCCTGGATTGCTCCATAAGGTCACATTAGATGAAAAATTTAAAGTTCTCTCAAAGGTTCCAAATATCCCCTGGGAAAAAACAAAACACCTATTACTATTTTGTTCATCTCATTCTTTGGATGCCTTTGGCAGACCCAGACCTCTGTTAAGACTTTCTTATTTCTGTAATGCTGGAAAGCTCTAGCTCTCTGCTGACCACTCCCGAATGTCCTTTTGCGGGAATGCTTTCTGGCTTCCTCGCTGACAAATATATGCATTATCCATTTTTTTTCTTTTGGTACTGCCTCTTTCTATTTTCATACCACCTTGAAAATATGTTGATCCCCATACTTACCTTTAAGAATACAGATCCAAAATGTGTGGTATTATCCCTGGCTTACTTTCTGAGTTCTGACATTTTCAAGTAGTAGATATTTCTACCTTATGATAGAACTGGTACCACTAATTATATAAACTTAATAACTTATGTCAGATTTTTCTTTATAAAGTTAGATGCATAATAATTCCAAAGGTAACTTGAGCTCCAACATTGTCTGAATGGGCTACACATGACATCTAAATCTTGGTATTGGCCTTGTCTTTAGTCTGGTAGTTACCAGCTTCAATACTTCTGGACATCACACCTAGTCATGCAATTGTTCACAATAAAACAAGGAATCAGCTTTTCCTATAATTATTTTTTTGTAATAAAAGCACATAGCATTATTCAAAACAAGCCTTGTAGAAATCCCACCAGTAGATTTCCCCTCACTTGAATTTGGTCATAACTGAGATTAATTTTCTCATCTAATCCATTTATCATTAAGGACCATCGATATCCAGGATTGGATGAGACTAATCATCTGGGGTTGAATGGAAGCAATAAATACATCCATCACTATATTTTATCCTTTACATCCCACCTGCGAAAATATCACTAATCTTTCAAAATGAGTGCCTATAAATATGTTCATGCTTACTACTATATCTTTTGTTGTCCTCACAACCTATAAAACTCATACTTTGCACTGACTTTTAGACTGACATGTCTACATATCTTGGCTAACTTAAATATCCCTTTGTTCTATCCTATATAATAAAAGCCTAATATGCTAAGTGTCCAGTTGTACCTTCAAACAAAGTATAATATGCTAATGATATGCTAATGCTGCTCAACCGCTCGCTATGACATGTACTGACCACCAGGGAGCAGTCGACCGGTCGACCAGTCGCTTTGATGTGCACTGACCACCAGGGGGCAGATGCTCCAACCAGTAGGTTAGCATGCTGCTGGGGTCCAGCCGATAAGGACTGAGCAAGATGGGCCGGACATGCCTTGAGGCCTCCTCCCGTCCCTCCTCGGCTGGCCAATGTCCCTCCCCTGCCTGATCATGCACCAGTGGGTCCCTCAGCCTGGTGTGCACCCTCTTGCAATCCGGGACCCCTCAGGAGATGTCGGAGAGCCAGTTTAGGCCCAATCCCGTAGGCCAGGCCAAGGGACCTCACTGGTGCATGGACTCGTGCACTGGGCCTCTAGTTAATTTATAGAAACCAACTTTACATTGAGTTAGACATAAAATCTGCAGGCTCCACCTGTCCTCACCCCAGGCTAATGTTTACTGAACACTCCAATCTCTTTGTGGCCCCACCAGCAGTTGTCATAGATAGTTCATGAGGAACTTATGCTGTAGCTCTGCTCTTGTCTTTTCATTGTCTGATTGACCAACTCTTCACTCCATAGGCAGGTGACAGTGTTTTCACTAACACAGTTAAACTGACAGCATTACCATTAAAAACAAATCTCAAATGATAATGAATAAATCTTTTTAAAATATAGAACCTAAATAGATAATATCCAGATATCTAGACTTCATTAGGAATATACCAAGACCAAGGAAATAATAATCAATGCAGACTATTTAAAGACTATGAGATATGTTAAAAGCAAAAAACACCAACAAATATTTACTTACTTCATAAGCTATTTAGTCCATGATGGTAAATACGTATGGAAAAATATAAGTATATTATCTGAGATCTATTTATTTCTTCAGACATTTCCACTCTCTGGTAATTCACAACTTTAGAGAAATGTATTTTATTCATTTTTACTTCTGAACATTTTTATTTAAAAAAATCTAAGTTTTATGGATAAGGCCTCATTTATTTCATATCAGATCAAACCACTTGGAAATGAAGATTTGTGAACCTGTATATTATGTATACCAAGTTGTCTGATTTTATGACAGAAAGCAGTATTTTTCACATGTCAATTACATAAAGTTTACATAATTATAACATCCTGCTGAAAATCTCTGAGAAACATACTCATTTGCTATGTGCAGATGAAAATTAAATATCTGTCAAAATAACAGCTATATAGACATATATTCAAAGAAAAGAAGTTCTGTGTTTTAATCAAATTCCTTTGTTCTTTTTATGCTAATACAAATGTTTCTGGGTAACTTTATTTTTTCAGAATTATAGACATCTTTTTACTATGAATCTTTGAGGAGAAAAATAAGAATACAAAGAACAATCCATCTAGGTTTCTTGTTTCAATTATATCAAAGTATAAACACAAGTGATCACAATATAAACATAATGTAATATAAACCCAAGTGATTCTCTAACTACTTATAGCTTCATTTACACAAAATATATTGCTTTATAGAGGGAAGAAAATTAAGTTATATTTAAATCTTGGAAGTCTTAGTGTTAGGATTTAGGCTCCATTACCTTCTTTATGGAACTATGGAATTTTCTCAGGCAGTTTAGAAGTTTGAGTACATGAGATGAGAAGACATGGGATTTCAAGTTGGGACATAGCAGAATAAACAGTTAACAGTCATGTGCTCCTCTTTAAGAAACAGAAAACATTAAAAAGTCATTTGGGAGAAAATATGAATAATTTACATATAAATACAAACAAAATATGAAAATAAATTGTTCAGATAAATAATCTATAGCTTGATGAAGTGGCTGGTTGCCAATAGTACAACACTCAGTTTTTCTGGGGTGAGGAGATGAAAAAGATGAAGCAGGACAAGACACCATGAGCGAGGAATAGTAGCCTAACTATTTCAATCAAGACAAACTAGAATTAAAAGTTATACAATGAGTTTGATAGAGGAGGGGCACGTAATAGAAATAGAATCAGAGTTGTTTAATAGGTACTCACTATAAAGAAGAGATTTTCTTACAGATCTTGGGAAACTGAAGGCCGTGTTACAAGAAGGAGAGCAGGCCCTTGAGATAAGGCAGCCCAGGAGCCCAGATCAAGGACAGCACCTGTCTGCAGGGAGGCAGCGCTCCAGGCTAATCTTTGTAAAGACAATGAAAGAAGGCGGGCCCTGGGAACTCACTAACTTGAGATTTTTTCCCACCCACTAATCCTTGTTTAAAATGAAATGTCACAGCAGTTTTTCAAGGTGCTATACCTACTGCTCTCTCCTCTTGCCAACAATTTGAATAATTACTCATGAAAGATTCAACCTTGTCTCTGCCTATTGGCTTTGTGGCAACAGGTAGCAACGGACCCATGGTGTCCAGTATCAATTTCAGGAACTAACCAAATTAGCTCAAACCAGAATGAACCAAAACAACAAAAAAAGGCCAACAAAAATGCATAAAAAACATTTAATAAAATATATAACTATTATGAAGTCTGTGCTCAATCAAGTATTCATCACTGACAAGCCTGTGGACAGTTCTGCAAATCACGAGTGCACACCATGCTCATCATTTGTTCTTTTTCTCCATTTCACCAGATTTTCCTTATACACTTGACCTTGTTTCTTTCACAACTGAATGACCAGAATAAAGGAAACAGGTTAGGTATCTTTTCTATGTCCTGTTTTCGTTTCCTTTGTACACATACCCAGAAGTGGGATTGCAGAATCAGTCAAAATATGTAAACACCTAAGTGTTCATCAACAAATGTATGGATAATAAAGATGTGCCCCTCCCCAACCCCACCCCCCAAACACACACACACACTGGAACACTATTCATTCATGACAAAGAAGGAAATCCTGCCATTGTGACAACATGGATGGACCTTGAGGGCATTACCTATGCTAAATGAAATGATAGACCCAGATACACAAATGGTGTATAAAAGAGCTAAGCTCATACAGATAGATTGGAGCAGTAGTTGCTAGGGGCTGGAGGATGAGGGAATTGAGGGGATGTTGATCAGAGGGTACAAACTTTCAGTTAGAAGATGAATGAGTTCTGGGGATCTGATGCAGGGTATTCTGGTCACAGTTAATGGGACTGTATTGTATGCATGAAAATTGCTAAAGGGGTAGATCTGAAAGATTCTCACCACAATAAAATAAATGATGATTATGTGATGTGATGGAAGTATTAGCTAATGCTCTGGTGATAATCACAATGCAATATATAAGTGCATCAAATCAACATGTTTTACACAAACTTACACAAAGTTATATATCAATTATAGCTCAAGGTGTGTGTGTGTGGGGGGGAAAGGGGGGTGGGGACGGCTTTTAGAAGCTTCTCAAAATACTGAATGCTGTATGGTCCAAGTGTATGGAGTGAGTTAGTAAATTTAGCCTCCGGCAGACAGCAACCAAAGGAAGCAGTGGGGAAAAAAGAACTTTTAAAAATCTTGTTCTTGCTTTTATCGTTTTCAGTGTCCCAGGCTAGTCATTGCCTTCTCTCACTGCAGGGAACCACCAGGTTGCTATGTGCATAGAAATAATGAACAAAAGCTGTGCCAGGGTTAACACAAAACCAGCTACATGGGGGCATCCAATTCTTTACTGTTTCTTCCAAAACTTCTATATTATAAATTATAAACTTGAGTGATGACATCCTTTTGGCTAAGATATAATAATTTAGTACTAAACATATGTATATGTACATATGCAATATCTACATGTATATATATTTAAATATGTAGTTATATTTATATGTTCAGACTCACAAATAAGTTGAGATTAAATAATGTTGATATTGAAAATATATACATATTAGTAATGAAAATAAACCTTAGCAATAGGGACTTTACTTAGCATACTCTTATCAAGACATAAAGGAAGATGAGCAACTAAGTCAAACTTAAAGAGAGAATATGAGCCTTAGCCTGTTTAGCTCAGTGGATACAGCATCAGCCCGCAGACCGAAGGTTCCCAGGTTTGATTCCAGTCAAGGGGACGTACCTGGGTTGCAGGCTCCTCCCCAGCCTGGGCCCTGGTTAGAGCGTGTGCTGGAGACAACCAATTGATGTGTTTCTCTCACATTGATATTTCTCTCTGTCTTTCCCTCTCTCTTCTACTCTCTCTGAAAATCAATGGAAAAATATCCTTGGGTGATAATTTGATTTAAAAAAAGAGAATATGAAACAAAAGTAGGTGGTAGAACAGTAATAGTCTTTCTCACCAGATATCAAGACCTGCTATAAAGCCATAGCAACACAATAGTGTTGAAATGGAACAAGCACAGGAGAGCAGCCATTTGCAGCAAAATAAAAACTTCAGAGGCAGATGTACATGTGCATTAAAACAATAAAACATAAAATGGACACTATAAATTAACAGAAAAATGATGGGTTCCTTAATAGATAACATTGGGTTATTAATTCATTACCAAGAAAAAGTACAAAACAGGATCTTATATGGAATTATGAACTACTTAATATTAACTGTTTAAACAGTTAATTAAAATATTCTCATTTAATTCTACCATGAAAAAGTATAAGATTTTATATCAATGACCAAGAATGAGGAATAACTTTTTAAACTTTTTCTATAATAAATAACACCAAGGACAAAATTAAGCAGGTTATAGAAAAGAACATACTTGTAATATGGAAAGTCAACAAGAGATTCATTATTATCTATAATACAAAATCAACTTATTCAAATCGACAAGAACAAGACAGTAACCTCCAAAGAAAATGGACAGAGTATATAAACAAGTAGTTTATAAAAATGAATCCCCAAATTCAGCAAAAGATGTTAAATTTTCTTAGCAATAAGAAATGCAAACTAGAAGTTAGCTTTTATTTTACACACTTTAGATCATTAAAACTTAGAAAACGTATAATATCAAGTGTTGGCTATTTTGTAGAATTAAGATGTCCACACATCCTACTGATGGCAACCACTCTGGAGAGGAAACAAGCATTACTTACATAATCAATGTTAGTATATTAATGCACTGTGAAGCCACTATTCTCCACTTGGATACAAAGCACAAAAAAATATTACACTGATCCATAAGGGGACATGCAGAAGCATGTTTGTGATTCAATATTACTTATAGCAGCAGGGGGGGAGGCAAATATAGTCAGCCATTACTGGGAGTGTGTAGAGTTATATCATGGAGAATTATGAAGCAGTTAAGTGCAACAGATATATGTGATTTAGCCAAATAAACTATACTAAACCATAGATTAAAATAAAGTAAAAAATAAAACTCAGGCCAGAAATGTAAAACTCAGACCAGAAAGTAAGATAAAATCAAGAGTAGGATTAAGCACAAAAATTTGAGCAAAAAGTAAATTATTCTTACTTATTATTAGTGGAATACATATTAGTCTACCAGTGCAAAGAAAAAAAAATCAACTATGCAATTATACACTCATACAATAAAAATAAAGGTAAATTACTCCTGAGAATTGATACCTACTCTGGAACTGGGGCAGAGAGCTATATCATATACTCATCCTCATAAAGAAGATCCATTCAGTATTGAGCTGCAAGGTTTGCATTTTATGAAGAACTTGGCTCAATCAATAAGCTAACATCAATGGAATTTCAAAGTAAAGTAGGTCAATCTGTAATGAGGACTATCATGGATTCAACCAAGATTGCTATAGGTTTATTCCACGTTAGTTTTCAGCACTCATTAGAGGAATGGTTAGAATACACAATCTTAGAAAAACACACCCTAATATAAGGTGACAGGAGAAGATTTGACTTTGGGTGGTGGGCACACAGTGCAATATACAGATCTTCTAACATAGAAACCCACACCTGAAACCTGTATGTTCAGGTGGACCAATGTCACCCCAATCAATTTAATAAATAAATATTTAAAAAAGAAAATCTCTATACACATACTTTCACCTCTCTTCTAGACATTTAATATATATTGAATTTCAGTGAGATCAAAAGTTGAAAATAAGAGTAGTACTCATCTATATATATAAAACCCTAATATGCAAATAGACTGAACAGCGGAACTACCGAACAACCAAACAACAGGTTGCTATGACGTGCACTGGCCACCAGGGGATGCACATGGAACATGGCAGGCATCAGCCACAGCAGGATGGTGGAGCAGGTGAGCAAGGTCACCAGATCAAGGCAGGGTTCTGGTCCTTGTCATTGGGGTGAGCCTCTGGTGGTTACTGAAAATTCTTTGCTCCCATGTGCCACAGTCCCTCCAGGCACTCGCACCTGCTGCTGGCACCCGGCGCTGGCCCTGATTGCTCAACGCTGTCAGCGGGTGTGAATGGCAGCTGTTGGCCCTGATTGCCCCTCAGGGCTTCTCCACCTTCCCCTGCTCCTGAGGGGAGATCAGGGCAGGCAGCTGCCTCTCGCACCTGCTGCCAGCAATGGCCCCGCTTGCACCCGCTGCTGGCAACTGGCACCAGTCCTAATCGCTTGGCGCCATCAGTAGGTGTGTGTGGCAGCTGCCAGCTCTGATTGCCCCTGAGGGCTTCTCCACCTCCCCCTGCTCCTTAGGGGCGATCATGGGAGCAGCAGTGGCGGGAGTGGGGCTGCTGGTAGACAGAGGACCTGGGGCCGTCGCAGGAGGGGCCGGGCAGAGAACCATAGGATGGGCCGAGACCCGCCCCTGTGCCCACCACAGCCTCATGGCCCACAGTTCCTTTCAAGGTGCACAAATTTGTGCACTGGGCCCCTAGTGTTTTAATATTAGCCAATAAGTGGAGAAGACTTGATATTATGTTTTGAAGATTGAAAGCCCAGAAAGTGTTATCTCCCAAATGGAATATACCATTGATAACTACTGACTTCCCAAAAGGTCATCAGAAAAACTTGCTGAAAATTCAAAGATAGGTCCTACCACAGCCAGAAAAAAACACGTTTTCAAAATATAACAATTTTAGTTAATTCATAGTCTAATCTTTAAGAATAAGTATGTCCTAGAAAAAATAGCTAATATGTATTCTCAGTTATTGAACACAGAAACAAAAATGTATAGCTAGTCCAAGTGTAGTCTAAATTATGATAGGGATTTGTATTGGTTTCTGTTCTAATCACTCTGCTCAAAACTTTGTCAACTGAGTACAAAGGAAAAAACACAGAATCATTTCAGGAAGCAAATTTGTTTTGTATTTTAATGAATACAAGTATGAAAATTGAAATAAGGAAGTACCACTACACACCTATTAGAATGGCTAAAACCAAAAAGCTGATAATAAGCCATTCCTTGAAATGATATGGAACAGAAAAACAACAACAATAAACAAACTGCTATATATTGCTTTTGGAAATGAACAATGAGATAGTTCTTTAGAAGAGATTGGGAGTTTCTTACAAAGTTAAGCATAGTCTTACCATGTAATTCAGCAATTACTCTTCTAGGTATTTTCACAATTTATTTGAAAATGTATGTATATGCAGGAACCTGCATGCCATAATTATAGATGCTTTAGTCATAGTCACCACAACCCAGTAACCAAGATATCCTTCTATATGTGAACAGATAAACTGTGGTGAACCCTTACAATGGAATAGTGTTTTGCAATAAAATAGAAATGGGCTGACTTCCAGTTTCTGGTTCTGTATGTAAGGAGCTTGGAAACTGACACAGGTAAAGGTGAACATACTGAAAAATCAACAGCTATTTTTTGAATCCAAAAGAGTGTAGACATCAAGGAAACCACTGTGTCTAGACTGCATAGACACACAGGTAAGTACATGAGGCACAGCTTACCCCAGAAGAGAGACTCTCAGCAGGAACTGGATAGGAACTAGCCTCCCAGTAGGAAAATCTAAACTGTAATGGATAAATTGCTGCGTGCTCAGTGTGAACAATTCTGAGAGTTAAAAACTCTAAGAAACCCAGCCATAAGGTGACTCCAACTATTTTTGAGATTTACCTCCACAAGCTCAACCAAGTTATCACAATAAATAATTGAGATAAAGCCCCTTGTGCTTCCAACAAGAGAGGGGAAAGGATATCATTTTGATATATGAGAGAACATTCCATACTTTCTGAGAAGCCTGCTCTCAGGGGATACTGGTTAACCAGAGCCTAATCTGTTGAAGGATTATCAGAGTCTAAATAACCTTGGGGAAAGGAAATACCAACTCCATAAGTCTCTTGGCCTTCTGTATGTCCGCTTTGGAGAAGTGTCTATTTAGGCCCTTTGCCCATTTTTAATTGGATTATTTGTCTTCTTTTTGTTAAGTTGTATGTGAGTTCCTTATATATTTTTGATATTAACCCTTTATCAGATGTATCATTGCCAAATATCTTCTCCCATACAGTGGGCTCCCTTTTCATTTTGTTGATGATTTCTTTTGCTGTGCAGAGCTTTTTAAAAATGGGCAAAGGACCTAAATAGACACTTCTCCAAAGAGGCATGCAGATGGCCAAGAGACATATGAAAAAATGCTCAAAGTCACTGATCATCAGAGAGATGCAAATTAAAATGACAATGAGGTACCACCTCACACCTGCCAGAATGGCTACCGTCAACAAATCAACAAATGACAAGTGCTGGTGAGGATGTGGAGAAAAGGAAACTCTTATACGCTGCTGGTGGGAATGCAGACTGATGCAGCCACTGTAGAAAACAGTATGGAGTTTCCTCAAAAAATTAAAAATGAAACTGCCATTTGACACAGTGATCCCAGTTCTAGGTATATATCCTAAGAAACCCAAAACACCAATCAGAAAGAATGTATGCACCCCTATGTTCCTAGCAGTGCAATTTACCATAGCTAAGATCTGGAAACAGCACAGATGCCCATCAGTAGATGAGTGGATAAAAAAAACCAACAAACCTGTGGTACACTCATGGCATGGAATACTATGCAGCAGTAAAAACAAGGATCTCTTACCTTTGAGAGAGCATGGAGAGACCTGGAGAATATTATGGTAAGTGAAATAAGCCAATCAGAGAAAGATAAGTATCACATGATCCAACTCATATGTGGAATTTAATGAACAGAATAAACTGATGAATAAAAACCAAGATACAACTACATGTTTTCTATAAAAAACCACTTGAAAGATAAAGATTCTGTAAATTAAAAGTGAATAGATAGAGGAAAATATGTTATGCTAAGACTAATTTTAAAAGGCAGGAAAAATATATTAATTTCAATCAGAGCCTACTTTAAATCAAGAAAAGTTATACTTGATAAAGAAGGGCATTACATAATGAAAAGAAATAAATTCTCCAAAAAGACATAACAATTTCAATGTGTATGAACTTAATAACAGTGCATCAAACTATGTGAGGCAAACATTAATAGAACTGCAATGAGTAATAGATTAATTCTCTACACAGTTCAACTTGTCTCTATCAAAAATGTACATTCGAAAATGCAGAAAATCAGTAAGAATATAGTTGAACTCAATAACAAAATTAATCAACTGGATATAATTTACATCCATAAACAAACTTATCCAACAAAAATGCTTCTCAAGCTCACAAGGAAAATTCTCTAAGATAGACCACAGTCTGGGCCATCAAAC
Source organism: Myotis lucifugus (assembly GCF_000147115.1). Classification (NCBI taxonomy): domain Eukaryota; kingdom Metazoa; phylum Chordata; class Mammalia; order Chiroptera; family Vespertilionidae; genus Myotis; species Myotis lucifugus. Next base: position 2,188,693 of record NW_005871166.1, read on the forward strand.
ACACTGATTCAAATAAAGATAAACCATACAATGTCTGCTCTCAGGCTAAAATGGAATTAAATAGAAATCAATAATAGAAAGTTAAATGAAAATTTCTGAAAAACATGGAACTTAAATAACACTCTTCTAAACATATGGGTCAAGAAGAAATTATAAGATAAATTAAAAATACTGTGAACTATATGAAAATGAAAATACAGCATATCAAAATTTGTGAAATGCAGAGAAAAACATGCTCAGAGGGAAATTTATAGCTTTGAAAGTACATACTAGACAAAAAATGTCAAGAGAATAAGAAGATAAGCCACAGACTGGGAGAAAAGATACATCTGATAAAGGACAATTATCCAAAATACACAAAGAACTCTTAAAACTCAACAACAAGAAAACAAGCAACCTTATTAATAAATAAATCAAAGATCTTAACAGCCATCTCACCAAAGATCTACAGATGGCACATAAGCATATGAAAAGATGTTCCCCATCATATGTCATCAGGGAAATGTAAATGAAAACTTCAATGAGATATCACTATACACCTCCTTGTATGATCAAATCTACCACACTGACAGCAGCAACTTCTGGCATAAAGAACTAGAGGAACTTCATTCATTGCTGGTGGAAATGCACAATAGTACAGCCACTTTGGAAGGAAGTTGATGGTTTCTTATAAAATATAACATACTCTTACTATGCAACCTAGCAATCACACTCCTTGGTATTTTCCCAAAGGAGTTAAAAGCTTACGTCCAGACAAAAACCTGAACAAGAATGTTTATATATAACAGGAATGTTGAATAACAAGAATGTCACTCAGAATTTTCAATACTTGGAAGCAACCAAGAGTGGGTGAATAAATAAAAAAAAAAGCTGTAGAACGTCCAAACAATGAAATATTACTCTGAGTGCAGAGTAATGAGCTATGAAGCCATGGAAAGACACGGAGGAACCTTAAATGTATATTACTAAGTGAAAGAATACAATCTGAAAGACTACATACTGTACCAACTACTATATGCCTTTTTGGAAAAAGCAAAATTATGGGGACAGTATAAAGTTCAGTGGTTGCACAGATTTTCAGGGTGGTAAAAATACTCTGTATGATATAATAATGATAGATAACAGTCATTATACACGTTTCCAAACCCATAGAATGTACAGTATTACGAGTGAAACCTAAGGTAAACAAGGGCTATGGGTGGTTATGATGTATGAGTCTAAGTTCATCCTTGGTTAACATATGATATGGAACATCTTTTCATATGCTTATTTACCACCTGTAGATCTTTGGTGAGATGGCTGTCAGGATCTTTGATTTATTTATTAATCAGGTTGCTTGCTTTCTTTCAAATTCATATGGAACCACGAAGAACCACAATAATAATAATAATAATAATAATAATAATAATAAATTTAAAACTACCATTCTGTTAAATGTAGTTGATAATAGGGGAGTCTATGCTTGTGTGGGGGCAGAGAGTACATGGAATATATCTGTATCTTCCCCACAATTTTGCTGTGAACGTAAAAATTTATCTAAAAATATAAAGTCTAAACAAAAAGAAATGAGCTGATAAGCCATGAAAAGACATGGATGAAATTTTAATACATCTTGCTAATCAAAAAAAGTCAATCTGAAAAGGCTATAGAATGTATGCTACCATTTATAAGACATTAAGGAAAAAAGGAAAAATAGAGATATATCAAATACTTAGTGGTTACCAAGGGATTAGGGAGAAAGAGAATTTTTGAATAGACAATGCATAGGGATATTTCTTTTTTGATCATATTGTAATGATGGTTGCGTGACTCTGCATTCGTCAAAAGTCATAGACCTTAAGAGCATAAAAATAATGTTAATATATGCAAATTAAACATTATTAAGAGATTGGGAGAAAGCTAGGATAGAATGTATGATGCAATGAAACAATCCAACTGTATTACAAATCTATGAAAGAACCTCACTGTAGAAGGTAGTGGAAAAAGTACTACCTAAGTAACCTTAAAAATGAGGGGAGTCTGTACGGCTAAAGAAAATATAAATAGCACATAAGTATTGTACTCTAATAGGTAAATTTTCCCATGGGGGTACAAATGAACAATTCTGATACCATAATGCAAACTAGAATTTAAAAATCAAAGAAATAAGTAGCAGATAGTGGGAGCCAAGTTTCTCATCATTGGGGTGTGAAGTTACAGATGAGCAAGGAGAAGAAGCTAGAATAATTTTTTTTTCATAGAAACGTAGGTTTATTTCAAAAAGTATAGTATTAAAAAAACTACAAGAGCAATGATAAAATTAATGTTTTCTTCCTGACACTTGGCATCTCTTCTCTGCTACTATCTTTCCTACTTTGGGGGAAATCTTGTTCGCAGTGATTACTTTCAAAATTGACCCAAGGTGAATGTCAGTAATTCTGGATCTGACAGGAGACTTATTTCCTTTCATACTTGTAAATAACTGCTCACACTATTATATTGGCTGGGCCGCAAAAATATTCGTTGTGGGCCACATGTGGCCCGTGGACCACGAGTTTGACATGCATGATTTATAGAACAAACTATTTTTTTCCTGAAATTTCTAAGTTGGCAATGACTCAACCAACATAATAATTCCTATTATTGTCCTTTGTTGCATTGAATCTATTTTACACAGTTTCCTTTCTTCCTTCTTTCCAGTTTGGACGTTGCTCATTGAGTCAGACTTCCTGGTTTGCTTTTGATGAGTGTGATGCCCCCTCACAATTTCATCGTTCTGGAATTCGAGCTCTCCACAGGTGTCCTCAAAGTCTTCTCCTCCACCTCTGGCGGTCCCTTCGATGGTTTTATAGGGGACGATGACATTTCCTCGAGCTCCAGATGTTCTCAACACTTTCACCTCCATGATGCCAATGCTCTCACTCACATGAGTCACGGGCTCCTCAAAGGTAAAGATGCCCGCGTGGTCATCATCAAAGATAGTCACGGTGGCCATAGAGGGAGAGCCAAGGCACGCAGTAAAGGCTTAGAGTTGAAGATACCAAGGTGAAGTCCTGCTTAGCTCAATAATTACACATAGAAATAATGATATATACAAGTGCATATACAGGTTAGTCCACACCCACACACATTTCCCTGCTTGGTTAGTGAGAGGGCCTAGAAGCAGGACCGTCTCAGTAGACATCTCAGAAGCAAGCATATTCAGCACTGAGACCCTGGTTTCTAATATCATACTCCTACGCACAGAACCAAGTTTCCTTGTAGAAGTGGCCAATTCTGGGAAGGGGACAGAAGTTATATTGATGGGCCTGAAACATTTTGTACTGCCAAAAAGTAAAGATTTTTAAAAATTCCACAATGTTGAACTTCCTCACCTTTAAAGAAAAAAATTCGTATGGAACCACAAAGAACCACAAATATCTAAAACAAAATTCAGGAAGAAAAAAAAGCTGGAGGAATCACACATTCTGATTTCAAAATATGAAGCTACAATAATTAAAACAGTATAGTAGTGGCATAAAAACAGAAACATAGACCAATGCAATAGAATAGAGAGCCCACCCAGAAATAAATCAATGCATGCATGGTCAACTGACCTTTGACAAGGATGCCAAGAATACACGGTGGAGAAAGAATACTCTCTTCAACAAATGTGCTAGAAAATTTGGATGTCCACATTCAAAACAGTGAAATTTGGATCATATTCACCATACATAAAAATCAACTCAAAATAGATTAAAGACTTAATTATAAGACCTGAAAACATAAAACACCTAGAAAAAAAGAGGGGGGGGGGCAGCATAATGGCACTGATCATGGTGGTAATTTTTTTCTTAATATACTGCTAACAGCACAGGTGACAAAAGCAAAAAATAGACAAGTGGAACTACACCAAACTAAAAACCTTTTGTTTAACAAAGAAAAATTAAAAATCAGGAATAAAATGGCAACTACGCAATGGGACTAAATATTTGTAAGTCATATATCAGATAAGGGGTTAATTTCCAAAATGTTTAAGAACTCATACAAATCAATTGCAAATAAACTAATAACCTGATTAAAACAGATTTAAAAATTGAACAAACATTTCTACAAAGAAGATACAGAAGTTGACAACAGGTAGATGAAAAGATGTTCAGCAAAACTAATCATCAGGGCAATGCAAATCAAAACACAATGAGATATCACTTCACACTTGTTAGAATGGCTATTACAAAAAGTAAGTGTTGATGAGGGTGTGGAGAAATTGGAACCCTTGCATGCTGTTGATGGAAATGCAAAATGGTACAACCACTGTGAACTATAGCATGGAGATTCCTTTAAAATTTGAAAATAGAACTCCTATGATCCGTCAAACCCACTTCTATAATCATGACCCAAAATAGATCTTAGCAATCCATTGTTTATTGCAACAATTTTCACAATAGCTAAGTTTAGAAACAACTTAAAAGTCCAATCAACAGATAAATGCATAAAGAAAATATTGTATACACACAATGGAATATTAATCAGCCTTTTAAAAAGGGCATCCTACAATATGCAACAACATGAATGCAGACCTATGTGTATTATGCTAAATGAAATAAGCCAGTCATGAAAGGACAAACACTGCATGTTTCCACTTTTATTATGTATCTAAATAATCAAACTCATAACATCAGAGAGCAGAATGGTGACTGCCAGACGCTGGCAGGAAAGGGCAATGATGAGCTGCTAACTGACAACATAAAGTCTTAATTATGCAGGAAGAATAAGTTCTAGAGTCTAGAGATCTGAAGTATAACACTGTCCTTATATTTAATAGCACTGCATTGTACACTTTAAAATTTTGTAAAATTTTAAATTTCATGTTGTCTTATCACGATAAAATAAAATTAAAAAGCAAGAAAATAAGTGGGACTGCAAAGTAAAAGCAATAAGTAGATCAAGGTAGTTTCCCTTTATTTAAAATATTACTTAAAGGGGTTTAAGCACAGAATAGCAAGGTTGCAAAATATAAAATAAATAATTGTCAATAAAATAATAGATAAATGAAGATGAAAAATCCACAATTTAAAAAATTCCACAATGATTCAGGTAAGTCAAAGAATCATAGGAGCAAACTAAAAAAGCTTTCAATGGCCAAAGCTAAAACAATTTTAACAATAAAAATAGTATTACTGATTTTTAACTCAAGGTATAAAATAAATTTTATTATTCCTACTAATATTAATAAATAATTGAATAAGTAAATGAATAAGAAGGAAGAATAGGTTAATACCCTCTTTTAAATGATTCTTAAACAATTTACGTAGGTATGCCACCCTCAAAGTTTTAGGACTTAATTCACTACTTCTTAAATGTGGGCTATACATAGTGATCTCATTTCAAGGAGAAAGGTATAAAAAGGGGTTATAAATAAAATTGGGAGTAAAGAAACATGGAAAAAATCATCTCAACACTTACTTTTTGTAGTAGTCATTCTAACAAGTGTGAGGTTATATCTCATTGTGTTTTTTTAAATTTTATTATTATTATTTTTAATTTCTTTATTAAGGTATTACAAATGTGTCCTTTTCCCTCCATTGCCCTCCCCACCCCCCACTCATGCCCTCACCACCCCTATTGTCTGTGTCCCTTGGTTAGGCTTATATGCATGCATACAAGTCCTTTGGTTGATCTCTCCCCATTACCCCCACCCTCCCCTGCCTTCCTTCTGAGGTTTGACAGTCTGATCAATGCTTCTCTGGATCTGTTTTTGTTCATCAGTTTATGTTGTTCATTATATTCTATAAATGAGTAAGATCGTGTAATATCTATCTTTCTCTGACTGGCTTATTTCACTTAGCATAATGCTCTCCAATTCCATCCATGCTGTTGCAAATGGTAAGAATTCCTTCTTTTTTATGGCAGCATATTATTCCATTGTGTAGATGTACCACAGTTTTCTAATCCACTCATCTGCTGATGGGCACTTAGGCAGTTTCCAAATCTTACCTATGGTGAATTGTGCCACTATGAAAATAGGGGTGCATATATCCTTTCTGATTGGTGTTTCTAGTTTCTTGGGATATATTCCTAGAAGTGGGATCACTGGGTCAAATGGGAGTTCCATTTTTAATGTTTTGAGGAAACTCCATACTGTTCTCCACAGTGGCTGCATCAGTCTGCATTCCCACCAGCAGTACACAAGGGTTCCTTTTTCTCCACATCCTCGCCAGCACTTGTCATTTGTTGATTTGTTGATGATAGCCATTCTGACAGGTGTGAGATGGTACTGCATTGTCATTTTGATTTACATCTCTTGGATAATTAGTGACTTTGAGCATGTTATTATATGTCTCTTGGCCTTCCTTCTGTCTTCTTTCGAAAAGTATTTAGGTTCGTTGCCCATTTTTTCGTTGGGTTGTTTATCTTCCTTTTGTTAAGTTTTATGAGTTCCCTGTAAATGTTGGAGATTAAACCCTTATCAGTGATAACATTGGCAAATATATTCTCCCATGGAGTGGGCTTTCTTGTTGTTTTGTTGATGGTTTCTTTTTTTGTGCAAAAGCTTTGTATTTTGATGGAGTCCCATTTGTTTACTTTCTCTTTAGTTTCCATTGCCCTAAAAGCGGTATCGGTGAAGAAATTGCTTCGGCATATGTCTGAAATTTTGCTGTCTGTGGATTCCTCTAGTATTTTATGGTTCCCTGTCTTATGTTTAAGTCCTTTATCCATTTTGAATTTATTTTTGTGTATGGTGTAAGTTGGTCGTCTAGTTTCATTTTTTTGCATGTATCTGTCCAATTTTCCCAACACCATTTATTGAAGAGACTGTCTTGACTTCATTGTATGTTCATGCCTCCTTTGTCAAATATTAATTGAGCATAGTGGTTTGGGTTGATTTCTGGGTTCTCTATTCTATTCCATTGATCTATATGTCTGTTCTTGTGCCAGTACCAGGCAGTTTTAAGAACAGTGGCTTTGTAATACAGCTTGATATCTGGTATTGAGATCCCACCTACTTTATTCTTCTTTCTCAGGATTGTTGCAGCCATTCAGGGTCTTTTTTATTCCAGATGAATTTTTGGAAAGTTCATTCTAGGTCTGTGAAATATGCCGTTGGTATTTTAATAGGGAGTGTGTTGAATCTATAGATTGCTTTGATCAGTATGGACATTTTAATTATATTTCTTCTATTAATCCATGAACATGGTATGTTCTTCCACCTGTAGGCTTCCTCTATCCCTTTTTTCAGTGTCCTGCAGTTTTGTGCATATAGTTATTTTACCTCCTTAGTTAAGTTTATTCCTAGGTATCTTAATTTTTTTGGTGTGATGGTAAATGGGATTGCTTTTTTAGTCACTCTTTCTGTAAGTTCACTATTGGTGTATAGAAATGCCATAGATTTCTTGGTGTTAATTTTGTATTCTGCTACATTGCCAGATTCATTTTTTAATGAATTTTTTGATGGAGTCTTTAGGGTTTTCTATGTACACTATCATGTCATCTGCGAATAAGGACAATTTTACTTCTTCTTTTCCAATTTGGATGCCTCCTTTTATTTCTTCTTCTTGTCTAATCACAATGGCTAGTACTTCCAGTACTATGTCGAACAGGAGTGGTGAGAGTGGGCATCCCTGTCTTGTTCCTGTTCTTAGGGGAAATGGTTTTAGTTTTGCCCATTGAGTATGATGTTGGCTGTGGGTTTGTCATATATGGCTTTTATTATGTTGAGGTATGATCCTTCTATTCCCACCTTGCTGAGAGTTTTTATCAAAAATGGGTGTTGGATTTTGCCAAATGCTTTTTCTGCATCAATTGATATGACTATGTGGTTTTTTTCTCTCAATTTGTTTATGTGATGTATCACGTTTATTGATTTTCAGATATTGTGCCATCCTTGCATCCCTGGGATAAATCATACTTGGTCATGGTGTATGATCTTTCTGATGTACTGCTGGATCCGATTTGCTAGAATTTTGTTGAGTATTTTGGCATCTATGTTCATGATGGATATTGGCCTGCAATTTTCTTTCATTGTGTTGTCTTTACCTGGTTTTGGTATTAGGGTGATGCTGGCTTCATAGAATGAGCTTGGAAGTGTTCCTTCCTCTTGAATTTTTGGAATAGTCTGAGGAGAATAGGTTTTAGTTCTTCCTTGAATGTTTGGTAAAACTCCCCTGTGAAGCCGTCTGGCCTTGGGCTTTTGTTTGCTGGAAGCTTTTTGATGACTGCTTCAATTTCTTCCCATAGTTATCGGCCTATTGAAATTTTTAGATTCTTCCTGATTGAGTTTTGGACGGTTGTATTTTTCTAGGAATATGTCCATTCTCATTGTGTTTTGATTTGCATTGCCCTATGATGAGTTTTGCTGAACATCTTTTCATCTACCCATTGTCAACTACTATATCTTCTTTGTAGAAATGTCTGCTCAATATTTAAACTATTTTAATCAGGTATTAGTTTATTTGCTATTGATTTATATGAGTTTCTTAAACATTTTGGAAATTAACACCTTATCTGATCAAGGTTAATATCAACAGTGATGAATTATGTCAATAGAATGTATCGTAAATATGGTGTGATGGAAAGGAAATGCATTTTACTTCAGTGGTCATCTTCCTGACAATATAATACTTGCCTAGTCATGAGAAAAGCATGAAACTTATCCCAGTTGAGTGGCCTTCTACAAAATACCCTCAAAGCTGTCAAGATGAAACTGCTAATTGCCAGAGGGGAGGGGATTTGGGGGTGAAAAAGATGAAGATATTAATATGTCCAGATTGGTAGTTATAAAATAGTAATGGGGATGTAAAGTTCAGCATAGAGAATGTAGTCAATAATAATGTAATAACTATGTATAGTGCCAGGTAGGTACTTGAATTGTTGGCAGAATCACTTTGTAAGTTATATAATGTCTATCCACTTTGCTGTAAACCTGAAACTAATATAATATTAAATGTCAATGGTAATGGGAAAAATAAATATAAAAAACTGTCAAGGTCATCAAAAACAAGGCAAGTCTGAGATTTGTCATCACCAAGAAGAGCCCAAGGAGACCAGGCTACGTAAAGAGATTATCTTACTGTTTCAAAGAACTATAGACTAAATTATAGATCACAGTTAGAGCTTCCAGAAACTCCTACTAGCTTCATGACTGGAAACCACCTCAACAGGCAAAAAATTACTTAGATAAAAGTTCCAATCTAAACATCTTCACACCTTTTCTGTTCTTTTAACTTACTACTTTAATGTTACTATAGTAGATAAGGCCATTCTGAAAAAAGAGACTAATAATATAGAGCCCTGTTAACTATGAGCACACATTTTATGACTAGTCAACTGATCACCATAACTCTTTAACACGTATTATCTCCAGGAGGATATGTGTCAGGAGAGTTAAGGCAGAGTCTTTGAAACACATAAAAAGTTCCAGACAAGCTTTGTTGATCCACAAAAACTCATTTGTGTTCTGTAGTGACAAAGCTAGTAGCTGATCTCATTTAACACGTACATGTATTACAGACTAACTGATAGTGAGACTGCTATCTATTCGACTCACTGCCTGCTTACAAACAACATCTGGGGAATCTTAAGGATGGAAAATTTCATACCAAAACAGAAATGATGAAATTATATTCTCACTAGAGGCCCAGTGCACAAAATTCATGCACTGGGGGGCGGGGGGTCCCAGCCTGGCCTGTGCCCTCTCACAGTGTGGGAGCCCCGCAATCGATTGCCCCAAAGAGGTAGACCCCACCCACCCATCCGGGGCTCCTCAATGGACTGCCCCAAAGAGGTAGGCCGGGGCCGGGGGTCCCAGTCCCACGGCGGGACCCCCAGGCCTCGCCGCATGGAGCAGCTGCCAGGCCCCACCTCCATGCCATGCACGCAGTGTCAAGTCCCCACCCACCATCACGTCCCTGCTGTGCACGCAGCCTCCTGGTGATGGATTGTGAGATTGTGACGGCATGAGGGTATCACAGCATGAGGGCTTGACTACCACCTGGGCTATTATTAGTATAGAGAGTTTTGAATTTTGATCATAGGTAGGAAAATATCTGCATTGTTGATACAAAAGCAAATACAAAGGTGCTGATGGAGAGAATGAAGTCATTCAGCAGATGTGATTGTACATGTGGGTCAGTAGGTTTTTAAATGAATTAGTGACCTGGAATCTCTGAGTCATGTGTGAAGTCTTTTCTTTACTTCCTTTTTTTCTTCACTTTAATCTCTTAAAAAATGTCTGAACTCAAATATTACCTTAACTTTAAATTTTACTATAATAAATAGAATTCTAGCAACAATGAAATATTACTCAGCTATATAAAAAAGAAAAGCCAGGGATCCACACAACATAGATTATCATATATTTATAATGACAAGTTAATAAATAAAGATAGAAAAAAGTGTGTGATTTTTAATTTCATTGAGGTTCAAAAAGGGCAAAAGTAATTGATAGTGTTCAGAGACAGAATAGTACTTCTGGGTGGGAGAAAGGGGCCCAAGGGAGTTATTCCTCTGCAGTTCTGGGTTATTGTATGTCTTGATCTAGGAAGTTTTTTCATAACACAAACACACACGCACTCTTCATATATATATTTATAAATTAAAGTCCACATCAGGGCCTCAAATTTTTTATTATTTTTATTTTCTTTACTGATTAAGGTATTACATATGTGTCCTTATCCACCCCTTGTCCCCTACCCCCCCCCCCGCCCCCCCGCTCATGCACTCACCACCCTAGTGTCTGTATCCATTGGTTATACTTATATGCATGCATACAAGTCCTTTGGTTGATCTCTCCCCCTATAGTGAGAAAACTGAGGCTTATAGAGCTCTGTCTGTGTGCAAGTGGCAGAATGGGATCAAACAATATATAATATGAAAAAAATAGCAGCATTATTTACAATAGTTAAGATCTGGAAACAGCCCAAAGGCCCATCAACAGATGAGTAAATTAAAAAACTGTGGCACATTTACACTACGCAGCTGTACAATATGGATGGGCTTGGAGATTATTGTGCTAAGTGAAATAAGCCAGTCAGATAAAGAAAAATATCATATGATCTCACTTATATGTGAAATCTAATGAACAAAATTAACTGACAAGTAAAAATGGAAACAAAAGCATGGATACCTGAAAAAGACTGACAGCTGTCAGAATGGAGGAGGGGATGGGGGCTGCATGAAAAAATGTGAAGGGATTAGTCAAAGAACATATATTCATAAACCATAGATACAGACAACAGTGTGGTGATGGCCAGAGGGAAGTGGGGGAGGGGGCTGCGTGCAGGGGGGCAAAGGGAGAAAAATGGGACACCTGTAATAGTGTCAACAATAAAATAAAGTTAAAAAAAGATATGTTTGAAAGTGTTATTTAAAAGTCACATTCTTTAATGTTTCCGAATAAATTATTTAAATGCTTTATCCCAAGTTTAAAATTAAATTTGAACTTTATCTAAAGTTGTAAGTATAGTAAAATCGTCACCTTGTGTCGCCAGCTTGTTAAAGACATGTGTAATTTAGAGAGGTCTGCCCAATTAAGTGATATTTGAGAGATACCAAGTGGATTTTCTTTGGCAGAGGTATTTGTATTAGCTCAGGACCATTTGCTATACAAATAAATTTTGACATTCCCTAGTTACAGCATTTCAAATAACTGAATTCTGTTCAATATAAAGATTATATTACCATAATTCTTTGAATTCATTTTTACAACACTTTTACACATATCTTTTTATTTTTCAATTACATTCATACTGTCAATGCATACTCAATTTTTATCAATCTGTGGGATAGGATATTTGTTAATGGCCTAAACACCTATTTTCCCTATTATTTATGTATCAAGGGTTTTACCCAGAAAAGCATTTTTATGTTCTATGTTTATAAATACATTATTAAAAAATAAGTTCAGAGAACTTGAAGACCCATATATTTGAATAGAAAATATTGTATATTTGAATCAATTCAACATCAGGTAAATATTATTAGATGCTCCTAGACTGTTGTCAGCTAATGTTTTAATTGCAGGAGCCTCATTAAATATGGTTGTCTAAGTCTGCTCAGGCTTCCATAAAAAAACACCATAGACTCGGTGGTTTAAGCAATGTAAATGCATTTCCTCACAGGTCTAGAGACGAGAAACCCAAGGTCAAGGTGCCAGCATGGTCGACTTCTGGTGAGAGTATCTTTCCTGGGATGGCTACTTTCTCATCGCAGGATCTCATGGCAAGGAAAAGAGAAAGACAGCAAGTTCTCTGGTCTCCTTTTCTTATAAGGGCACTAATCCCATATGATAAGGACGCTGCCCTTATGACCTCATTTAAACCTAATTATCTCTCAAAGATTGGTCTTCAGATATGATCACATTCAGGGTAGGGTTTTAGCATGGATTTGTGGTGACACAATTCAGTCCAGAGCAATGAGTATTATAGAATTTGTGGTAGATGCTTTAAAAAGCTTTTCCTGTTTTCACTTTGTACCTCAGATGGTCATTTCCTTTAAATTATATCTTGTGCTTTTTCATTATTCATTTTTAATTTTATTTGTCATGCTTCTACAGTAAAAGTACTCCAGGGTTCTACAGAAAACAATTTGATATGCACTTCATGAATTATTGAGAACTTTTAGTTCATATTCTCAGTTTAATTGGCATGGATACACAAGGGTGTACAAACTATTGATAAACTGAAACAGATTTATTAATAAACTGGGACCCTGGCTGGGTAGCTCAGTTGGTTGGAGACACCAAAAGGTTGCAGGTTTGATTCCCAGTAAGGGCACATATTCAGGTAGAGGATTCGATCACCAGTTGAGGGTAGGTAAGGAAGGTAACCAACCAATGTTTCTCTCACATCGATGTTTCTCTCTAAAATCAATAAATATATCCATAAGTGAGGATAAAAATATAAATAAATAAATTATGTGAAGAAACTAAGTAGTATTTATAATTTAAAGCATTCGGATTTTAAACTGACTTTGAGTCTCCATTTTAAGTGCTTGGGCTTTCAGATGATATGCTAATAAATTTATAAATGTACACATGAAAGACATAAATTAAAAATACAAAAAAATAGAAAAAATCTTCATTAAAAATGCGTTTTTTATTGAATCTATTGGGGTGACATTGATTCACAAAACCATACAGGTTTCAAGTGTACACCTCAACAAAACATCATCTGCACACTGTATCATGCGGCCATGGCCCCAAGCAAAGTCTCTTTCCCTCCTCATTCTCCCCTACTTTGCCCACCTTCACCTACCCCAACCCCATGCAATCTTTTAACTTGCTAATCTATAGTTCAATTATGTAATTGGATATTAATCACACAACATTAAAATTTTCTTTACAGATTAAACATGGAAAGCTCTTTTTACATTTTGTTCAAAGCTAGAACAGATACATACACACATTTATACTGAAGAATGTTTAAGAAGACACCATTTGACAACTGAAGCCATTAATGCCATAAAGATGATTTAAAAATAAAGTTCAGGAATTGTTATGTGGTGATGTTGCTAAGGCTCATTTGATTCCTACAAAAGTAAGCAATAAAAGAGGATTATATCTCCCAAGATAACGTAATCCAAAGTTAAGAATAAGAAAATGGCAGAATAAGAACATTCTATATGGCAGACTCAATTTCAGTTATCATTTACATATCTATATTTTTAAAATATACTTTCCACTTTTTTCAAGTTAAGCATTATTACTTCAGCATTGCAGAGTAAGCAAAAAAGTGTTTTCATTCATGAGATTTCTATAACTTCTTCAAAAGTAATAATCTAAAGAAACATATTTGTAAAGTGGAAGTTTAACAATAAATCCCTGGTGTTTTACATTTAAACGTTATGTAAGTATATAACAATTCTCAATGCAATTAAAAGTAAACAGTATATCCAAGTAGAACTACAATTGTATGTAATATGGCTTCATAACATCTTTGAGATAATTTCTACAGCCTTTCAAATTCACTATGGGCATTTTCACCTTTGGGACATACTGTTTTTCGGGTCTGGAACATTCTTCTGCTCTTGGCTGCCCAATAACTGCTATTACTTGAATTTCTTTGAAAGTGAGGTCTCCTTTTGATTAAGTTTGGATATGTCCTCGGTAACTGTTCACAGGGATAGAAAGGTAGGTGCCCTTGCCTCAATAGAGGAGAGCTCTGGGGAGTTTATGCTACATTTTACCTGAGAACACAATTTTGTTCTACTCCTTTCCTTTCTCTACGCTGCTGTAATTTCCCACTAGATCAAAAGCTCCTCAATTCTTACCTCAGGCTTTTATTTATTTATTTTTTACTAAAGAATCTGACCCATTATAGTTTAACTTTGCACAAGAATTAAACCAACTTCTGTTTTCTAGCTCATTACCACCTACCCTTAGATTCCGAGGCAGGTGCTTATTATTGATGAGACCTGTGATACAATTTATTATGGTTCCTTGTTTTCCTCTCTGCCAGATAATGATTTGTGCTTATGATTCTCCTTAGTCCATTTGCCGTGAAGCTTCCCAAAGGCCACCATTGTCGTTTTCTTGTTCTCGATGTCTTTGTAACAGATTGCCTTAAAAATTACTTCCCCACTATTATGTTAGAGTTTCTGAAGGCAACCAAAGTAGATGTGTGTTCAGTGTGAGATTTTTATTCATTTACTTCTTTACAAACATAAACAATTGAATTTCATTTTGTTATGTATTTATAGTGTGAGTGTATAAATTTTAGGGAAAAGGAACTATTTCCACATTAAATTCACAGTTTTATGTAAAATCCAATGTTATAGGGTTGGAAATATATTTTTTGACACGAAATGTGAATGATAATTAAACTGACTATAGAATTCAGGTTAACAGTTTTTAGCTCCTCAACCTTTCATATTTCTAACATTTATATCTGCTGTTGTCACTGTTCACAGGCTGTATGTATATGCCTGGAGGTGGAAGGGACAGTGGAGAAGGGGATTGGGTATGTGTGACAAGTATAGTTAAAAGGTTTATCTTTTTACCTAATTATGGTAAATATTTATATCCATATTTAAAGGGATAGTGTGTTAGTCAGGCACAACCAGATAATTCCCTTATTTTAAGGTCACCTGAATTGTGACCTTAATTACATCTGTAAAGGCCCTTTACCTCAATACCTAGATTTGTGGTTGAATAACTGGCACGATCTGGCCAATACTTATCATTTGTGGATTTATTGATAATAGTCGCTCTGACTGGTGACGTATCTCATTGTAGACCCACTTAAGCTTGTTTGAGCAAAAGGGATCTTACAAGGGGCTTCAAGAAAGGGGCCAGAAGATCAGAGCATCAGGCTTGGGGGTTAGTGGCAGGCCACAGCACCCAACTACACGTCAGGGACCTTTAGCAGTGATCCCTGCCCCGTCCATGTCCCAGCCCCCAGCCCTCATAACAGCACATTCAGCTTCTGAGAGGAACTCTGCTCAGTGGAGACAGGGGGAGAGAGTCCTCTCCTTCAAAGTCAGGTCAGGTGGAGTCCACTTGATCTGAGGCTGCCAGGTGAGCTAATGGCCAGGGACATGTCTCTTGTCTACCCAGAAATGGGCCCCTCAAGCTGATAACATCAGTCTTTGAGGTGGGGACTCACTAGGTTTTCCCTGGAAGAAGAGACAGTGACCCTGATAATTGGGGGAACAAGAGATAGGAGGAGTAGAACATTGTGGATGTTAGCCTTTTAACTGATTTTAAGATAAGCCACAGACTTGGAGAAGGTGTTTTCAAAACACCTTTCTGGTAAAGAACTGGTATCCACATATATAATAAAAACACTTAATCCTCAAAAGTAAGAAAACAAACAACTCAATTAAAAAATGGGCACAAGCTCTGGACAGAAGATATACAGATGCCAGGGGATCCAAGGTGGTGGAGGAGTAGGTGGACGTTATTCTCATCCCCTCCCAGAACCAAATGCAAATGACAACAAAATTACAGACTAATCATCCTGAATAACCAACTGAAGACCAGCTGCCCAGAAGTCTTTTAGCCAAGGATTCCAGAAGAAGCCACATGGGGATGGAAAGGATGGACAGAGAGGTGTAAAGGCCTGGCTCCACACCTTGTGTGGTGGCAGAGAATTCACAGGAATATCTCAGCTGCAAAGGTGCCCTCTGAAAAGTGAGGGGTCTCAGCTATAGGCGCGGCTCCCCAGGACTGGGCACCAGAACCAAAATGAGGTGCACACATAACAACTGGCTATGTAATTCAGTGGGGATTCTGTTCACAAGAGAGTGACAGGTGTCTGGTGGAAAATGAGCTATCCTCTTAAAGCGCCAGTGCACAAATTTTGAACAGAGGCATTTATTCAAGGCTTCAGCATTAAGGATGACAGCACAGAGACAACTGGAGTCACAATGGTAGAAGGCTGGAAGGACAAATGTCAAGGCCCCTGTGTTGAGTCCATCTCTCATATCACCTATAGACGTGTTTTTCCTGGGCCAAGCACTCACCTCCATGAGGCATCAGCCTCAGCATAAGTACTAGCCCCACACTCCCAACTCCATTTAGCCCCATCCTGCCAAACTGGAGCTCCGAGGATGAGTCTGTTAGATGCAGCCAGCCTGGTCATAGTGCAGACATTCTTGAAGGGCTCTTGAGGAAACCAGGCAGACACAGGATATGGCGAAACAGACAGAGAGAGAGATAGTTCTGTGGCACTAGGGGAAGGGCCATTCTCCCCTCACACACCTGACCAGCACTACCATTCCTGTGCAGAGCCCTTCCCCCACATGGCCAAATCAATCTGTTTAAACCAGATGAACTCTGCTGGCCTCACTGATGCGTCCCTGAGACCCTGCACCACATTAAAGGCCCCACAAGACAGCTACTATGTAAGGCCACCATACCAGGGCTGGGAGACATGGTACATCTACCTAATACACAGGAACAAGTACATAGAAGCAGCCAAAATTAGGAGACAAAGCAAAAGGCCCCAAATGAGAGAAGATGAGGAATCCCCCCCAAAAAAATGCTAAATAAAAGGGGGGCAAGCAATCTACAAGATACAGAGTTCTAAACAATAGTTATAAAGGTGCTTAAGGAACTTATAGGAAGAATGGACAAACTCAATTAGAATTTAAAGATATAATAAGCATAAAAAAGGTCATAGAAAACATTCATATATATAAAGAGCCAGGGGCCGTCACAAACGAAACAACCAAATGAACAACCGAACAGGCTGAGTGGGGCGACAAGGCCAGTAGGGGGTTAGTGAGGGACAACTAAACGACTGAACACCAGGCTGTGTGGGGAGACCAGGATGGCAGGGGGGTTAGTGAGGGGCGACCAGGCCAGCAGGGGGGCCAGTTAGGGGCAATCAGGCAGGCAGACAGGTGAGCAGTTAAGAGCCAGTGGTCCTGAATTGTGAGAGGGATGTCCAACTGCTGGTTTAGGCCATATCCTGGGTATTGGGCCTAAACCAGCAGTTGGACATCCTCCGAGGTTTCCCAGATTGGAGAGGGTGCAGGCTGGGCTGAGGGGACTCCCCCCTACCAAGCACGAATTTCGTGCACCAGGCCTCTAGTCAAAAAGAAAAAAGTCAGAATGGAAGAATACACTATCTGATATAAAGAATACACAACAAGGAATCAACCACTGACTAGATGAAGCAGAGGATATGAATCAGTTATTTGGAAGACAAGGTAGCAAAAAATACCCAATCAGATCAGAAAAAAAAGAATGAAAATATTAAAAGATGATAATAGTTTGAGGGAACTCTGGGGCAACATCAAGTGTAATAACACTCGTGTCACAGGGATAGAAGAAGGAGAAAAAAGTGACAGCAAATGATTGAGGACATATTCAAAGAAATCATGACTAAACACTTCTCTAACCTGGTGGAGAAAATAGATATACAAATCAGGAAGCACAGTCACAAAGAAGATGAACCCAAATAGGTCTACAACAAGACACATCAAAATTAAAATGGCAAAGGCTAAAGACAAAGATAGAATCTTAAAAACAGCAAGAGAATGGTAGTTAGTTACCTACAAGGGATCTCCCATGAGGATGTCAGCTGATGGCTCAAAGAAAAGTTTCAGGCCAGCAGCGATTGGCCATAAAATATCGAAGGTGATAAAAACAAGGACCTACAACAAAGATTACTCTACCCAGCAAACTATCATTTAAAATTGAAGTTGAAATAGAGAACTTCCCAGACAAAAACAAACAAACAAAAAACTAAAGGATTTTATTACCACACAACCAGTATTACAAGAATGTAAATGTCTTCTCCCCCACCTCAAGGTCTCCTCAGAAAAGAGTAATGACTTCACTTTTCACTTCCTGCCAAGAGCAAAAACCTCACTTCATGGAGCAGTGAACTCACTTCCTGAAGATAGAGCCCAACAGAGCTTGGTACCCTGGTTACCAGGCAACCACTTTCTAAAACAGCCCCGACCAATAACTTGGATAGGGACATTTTTTACTAACAGGATGTTTTGTTGTTATATGCACAAGTCCAAAGGCAGTGGCTTCCAAAAAATCAACCCTGACAGTATTTTGCACCGCTGCTGCTGCTGCTACTGCTGCTGGAATCCAGACTCAGCCCAGAAGCCTGTGGCCCTTTCCACCAGGGGATCCAGAGGTAACACAGGGAGACACAGAGTAGTTTTGTTCAGGCAAGGGCACCTCCTGAGCAGCCCGATTAACCCTCCCTGTGTGAGTGAGTGTGAGTGTGAGTGTGTGTGTTTGTGTGTGTGTGTGTGTGTGTGTTTGTGTGGAAGGGGATTCATGTGAGGAGGGCCTGTCTGAAGCAATAGGCTAAGGAGAGGGGAATCAGAAGTCTAGTTGATCTGTAATGTTCACACCCCAGGTCAAGGCTGGCTGGGTGAGCTTGGAGTGTGGGTAGCGTCCTCTGCCTGAGGTTTATCCTGAGCCCTGGAGGTGAATCTCATTTCCTCTGGGTGAAGGTCTGTGCAGACACAGAACTGGGCCTGATCTGGGAGCATAAGTTCTAGTGGGCAGAAGCAGCAGCAAGTAGGGCCAGGAAGGGCTTGAGGCTTCCATTTGGCTGTCAGTCACTGTCATTGCAGAGCTCACTACAGGACTTTGGGGAGCCAGTGGTTGATAGAGACCCCAAACCCAGTCTCCACCAGTTGGGGGCAGGTATGCCACACCACTGAGGGCCAGAGAGGAATGAGTGTGGCCACTTTGGGGTCTGGGGAACCAGTGCCCATGGATGTTCAGAGAAGGTCTCCTCCCCCAAAGCCTCCCAGCTCCACAGGCCTCCACCCTGGAAGCCGCTCAGGCTCCATAGGCAGCTCTCGATTTCCGACTCCGACCAGGAACACCAGGCCCATGTTAAACAAATTGGGCCATAAAAAGTTCATTACAGGTTTAAGATTTAGATTCCATAAACACATATTGAATACTTCCTGTAAGCCAGTTTACTCAAATATTCTGCATCACATCCGATCCTTACATCAATCTATGAAGTAGTTGTTGCCAACTCAATTTTACAATTAAAGAAACTAAACCTTGAGAATCATAAAAGAGCACCACTTTATCCAGATTGCAAATACAAAAATCAAACACAAGTATTTTGATTCTTCTCTCCATGCCACAAAATGCTAAATCCATGCTAATAATTCCTGAATTCTGTGAGACCAGAAACAAAAGCTTTTTTAATTCAATAAGTGGCTCTTTTATCACTTTCCCTATGGCAAAACAATTGAATCCGATGCTCCACTGTGCTAAATTAAAACAACCTAAACTTTTCCATCATACATTTAAAGAACACTTAGTGCAATTTATTTTAGAAATAACTTAGCTTTATTTTTCTCTCTGAAGTTAAATCGAATGGAACTGAAACTTGCTATGCCATAAATGTGCAGTATGGTGGATTTAAGATAGCACAGATCTTTTTTCTTTAATAGAAGAAGAATCAATCCTTTTTTTCCCTTTCAAAGAGCTGTGTCTGATAGTCTTTAGGTAGTGCTAGACTAAAGAATGTCAGCTTTCTTACCAGACTTTTTCAAAGCAGTGTCTTAAACTGCTCAGAAGCAATTTTGGTAAACATGGCATCTTAATGCTGCAGTCTTTGTTGGCTCAATACAGGAAAGTTTCACAGATTGAAACAATCAATAGAAAGCAGCAAGCTAGTCGGCCGCTAATGCCCACCCTCCTTCTAAGCCCCATTAAAAGCTTACATCAGCAAAGAAAGTCATGACAACAGAAAAATCAAAACTAAAATGGCAATCTTCTGCTCTTAGAGTATCTGAGGCCACTTAATGATCTAGTTAAATCTCTCCAGACTCCACATGGCTCAATTATTGCGCTCAAGTTTTGGGGACTATTTTCTATTTTATCCACTGACCTGACATTGACTTATATTGATAGAACATCGTCTAATCTTGATTCCATTTCATACTATCTTCTACCACTTTTCAAAATAGTCTAAAAATATCCTAGTATCAATTGCTAAGATAAAATAGGACAGAGTGACTCTGGTCTTGGAACAAGACTCAGTTCTCACATTCAGAAAGAAAATAACCACCTTTACCCCTGCAATGAATAAAGTGCTTTGCCATGATTATTAACTAAATGCCATATAACCATAGTACTATGCTTGTGAAAACTATGGCAATGATAATAAAATGTAATCTTTTTGCTATTTCTACTTCTAAAATTTTCACTTGAGATTCAGCAGGTTGTAATTTCGCCAAGAAGATACAATAAATCAGTCCATAGAAAAGGTATTATTTACCTCTCCAGCCTGTCACATAGAGAGATGTGAGACTGGAAAAGGAGAAGGCAATAAACATTAATTATTGGCCATTAACTTACAGCAGGATGTGTTCTAGACACGTTTATTATGCCACCCAAGTAATCCTCACAGCTTTCATAAGTGCTAGGTGTTGATATTATCCCCAATTTATCGATGAGAAAAGAAAGTCTGGATGACTAAGAACAATGGTCAACTTACCCAGCAGCAAGAAGAACAAGTGGAACTCCTCTGACTTCCATTGGTTCGCCTCAGTAAGTTTAACTGGATTGCTGCTGGTAACTTCTTTATGTTAAACAACTCTCCTGTGTGGGGAACGGAGATGGGGAAAGACTTTGGTTGATTTATATACAGCTCTAGAGAACCCATTGGCTACATCAATATATAATTTGTGACATTTTTTACATGAGCGTATAATAATCTTATCTGTCTGATGACTGTGGTTCCCTCTGGCTAGAATAACATTTGCAGAAAATGTGAAGTTTTTATCTTCTGGATTTTAAAGCTGTATGTTACTTTTCTATTACACTATATAAAATTATATTACTATGTAATTTACTATAAAATCGCTATATTTCACTAAATATGAGTTCATACTTGTATATTTAACTCTAATCCAGGCTGATACAGTTCATTCTTGACTGTCCACCTTGTTTATCTGTAACTTCCCACTACAGTGATGAGAAACCTGGCTTCTACCCATCAATTTTCTTAATAGCTGCATCCTACTATACATATATAGTAGTTTCAGACTTTTTAATTCCTGCTCCCATGAAAAATAGTTTTTCACAGTAGAGCACAGTGACTATGTATATTTTTTTGTTTGTTATAGATATATTTTTTACTTTAGTCTTATACTCTCCATTTATTTCAAGGTTACTTAGGTTAACACTTCCCCCACTCACACTCCCTTCAGTTAGGCTGTGTAAAATAATAGAAAAGAATATATATATTCTGGTCTCTGCCCCCAGCGCTTGGCCCAGAATTAGTAAAAGCCTTGGAATTCCCTAGGTGAGAGGAGTGTCCTTTGTTCTAATGAGGAGACCTTTGATGAGCTCCTGTATAGTTTCAGAATGGGGGCGGGCCACCAGAAAGACCCAGCCATGGAACTTTCTAACCCACCTTTTCTTCTTCAGGGAGGGGACTGGACATTGAGGTAATGATCGATCATGCCTACGTAATGAAGCTTCCATAGAAATCTCCTAAGTACAGTGTCTGCAGAGCTTCCAGGTGGCTGAACACAGGAGAGGGTGGTTGCCTGGTGAAGTGTGAAAACTCTGTGCTTTTCCTCCATACCTCACCCCATGCACCCCTTCCATCTGGATGTTCACCTCATCCTCTAACGTATCCTTTTATAATGAAACAGTAGGCTTAAGTACGTGTTTCCATGAGCTCCATGAGCCTTTCTGGTATATCATCAAAACCGGAAAGGGTATAAAACTGAAAGCAACAAATGAAACAAATAAGACAAACAAACAAAAATCATAGACATAGATAACAGCATGGTGGCTACCAGAGGGAAAGGGGGTGGTGGAGAGGTAATAAAGGGTAAAGGGGGTCAAATATATGGTGATTTAACGTTGGACGGTAAACACAAAATACAATACACAGATGATGTATTATAGAATTGTACACTTGAAACATATAATTTTATTAAGTGTTACACCAACAAATTTAATAAAAAATAAAAAGAGAAATGCCAAAAAAAGGAGTCATAGGAACCCTGATTTATAGTCGATCAGACAAAAGCATATATGACAACCGGGTTTGCAACTGAGAGAGAGAGAGAGAGAGAGAGAGAGAGATGGGAGGTGTAGTCTTATAAGACTGCGCCCTTAAGGTATAGGATCTGATGCTATTTCCAGGTAGACAGTGTCAGAATTGAGTTAAATAGGACACTCAGCTGGCGTGGCAAAGTACTGGTTGGTGTGCTGGTGTGGCAAAGTACTGGTTGGTGTGGGGAAAAACCCACACATTTGGTGTCAGAGGCATTGTGTGTGAGAAGAAACACACAGGAGTATTCTTTTTGCTACATAGGTTGCATTATACATGTGTAATATGGTTAGATTCTCTTCTCACAGCCTGTACTGGGAATCCCCTGGTATGCACAGTCTACATTGGGAATCAGTGTGACTCCCCTGACATACCATATAATTTTTTAAAAATTTGTAAACAATAAAGTTCACTCTTTGTGCTGTAAAGTTCTTCAAAATTTGAGGAATGTATCCACCACTATAATACATTATAAGTTCATTGCTCTAAAATGTTGCCTATTCTATGTCTATTCAACCTTTTACTTCTCTCAAACCCCAAGCAACTACTAATATTTTTTACCATCTCTCAACTTTTTTCAAAATGTCATACAAATGAAACCATATAGTTCAACATCTTTTTACAGCTGCCTTCTTTTGCAGTTAGTATATGCATTTAAGGTTCATCCATGTAGTTGTGTGTGGTTTTTTGTTTGTTTGTTTACTTTTTAGTTGTGTGTTTTGATAACTCTTTTATGTCTGAGTAGTAGTTTCTTTTTCTTTTTCATGGATGCCATGTTCTTTGGAAGCTTGTTTAGGCCAAGTTAATGGCCTTTCAGGCTTCCTCCACATGAATAGGAGTTCACTTTTTGAATAATAAGAATTATATGTCATAGGGGAGGGGGGCATCACAATTTTATAGATGTTTAGGTGGGGCATGGCCATAAAAAGATTGGGAACCACTGGTCTAGTTGTGGGTCATTTTGTCTGTTTCTGTGGAAAATGTTCTTGAATATAGTTTTACACACTAGTAATATGCATGGCTTTGTTTGGCTTCTTCTGGGACTTCAGTTTTATGAAAATTATTCCTCTTTGTCCATCTGCCATTGTCAGGATATTATGTCTACTATGTAGATCTTTCTTGATCTCACTTTCATTCTCTTGCCTGTTTGCATGCAGGTCTTCAATACACCGAGTAAATTTTTATTACAGTATTTCCCTTTAGGCATACTGAGATTTAGTTTTAACTACTGAGATAGTTTTTTTCTAAAATCTCTTAAATCTCTTCCCCTTAACCATGCAGTTGCCAAAGGGTGCTTCCCCTATTCTTTTCCTCTGCCTCAGAATGTATTTGCCACCTCAAATAATTTTTACTTTGAAGTTCCTTTTCCGCAGTCCATGCTCTTATCTAGCAGTAAATGTTTTCAGTATATTTAAAATCACATGGGCCTGGCTCCTCTGTTTATGGATCCCTACTCCTCTCTTCCTTGAAGTTTTTCTCAGAGCTCTTTCTCAAGACAAACACTTATGATTGGGTGGGAATATGAGGATTTGGTGTTATTTTCTTTGTTTACTGTCAATTAATTTCTACATTTGGCATCCTATAATTTTAAGTTATGATGAGTTCATTGATATGTGTTCTTTTGGTTGTTCTATATTTTTAGAGGAAATATTAAGAGCTACCAGGAAGCCTCAGACATTATTTTTAAAATTACATTAATGGTATCTGTCTCTGTGTACCCTCTATCATCCTATATAATAAAAAGCTAATATGCTAATTAGACCAGATGGCAGAATGACCTTCAGGAATGACCAGTGGGTGGGGGGCAGGCTGCGGGGTCCTGAAGCTGCCGGGGCTGCGAGGGCCTACTCTTGCACAAATTTCGTGCACTGGGCCTCTAGTCTTACTATATATCTCTATCTCTTCTGCTTGAATATTTTAATAGGGATTATTTTATCCTTTTGCTCCTACATCTAGTTTCAAAATTTTCTTTCCTCATTACTAAGTATTTTAATGTTCTTGTCTCCAGAAGAATTTTGGGTTTAGTAGTATTTTGCTTCATACTAATTATCTTCATATTTGCCACTGTATCACTAGTTTCATAAATGTAATATACTCTTGAATAAGATGAAAACTTGAATCTGTAATTCCAAATAGAAAGCTTTATTCTTGCTCTTTAATAAAGCTGTTTCTCAGAAGACAAAAACTGCCCCTTAACCTTTGGTATTGTTTTCTATTTACCTGCAATATATTTGATAGTTTTGAGAAATTTCCTCCATGCTTGTTTTCTGTTTATTGTACCTGACTACTCTGGGACATAGCATCGCTATGCTTTTCTTATATATTCTGTAACTTTTTGCAATTAGGTGAAACCTGGAAAGTCACTTATGCAAAATCAATTCTTCCATTTCTCAGTGGTTAGTTCAGTTTAGAAGATTTATGTCCTATTATTTCTGACTTGATGAACTGGTGTTCACTGCTGAAATTCAGACACACTTCTAAGCCTAACCCATCCCTGGAAGGGCCCAGAACCAGTGGACCAAGAGCCTCCACTTCCCTTTACTTTTTATAATAAAAGTTCTCACCCAAAAAAAGAAAGTTAGATCTTTAAAAACTTTTAACAATAAACAAATTATTTCAACATCCTCTTTACAGAACAGTGAGGAAAAGTCTACGGACGTAATTTTTTAAAACTTTTTCTTTTTAAAATTGATTTTAGAGAGAGGAAGGCAGATGGAGGGACAGAAAAATCAATGATGAGAGAGAATCATCAATCAGCTGCCTCCTGAACTCCACCTTCTAGGAATCCAACCAGCAACCTGGGCATGTGCCCTGCTTGGGAATCAAATCTTGACCTCTTGGTTCATGGGTCGATGCTCAACCACTAAGCAACACCGGCCAGGCTCTCCTGAAGTAATTTTTAAAGAACAAGAAAGTTTTGTCTCCAGGTAATCTTCTTTCCTTGAATATATTATTAAATACATAAGTAACCTCTTCTATACAAAAGAAGGAAAAATACATAAATTTGATTTATGGTGGCACCTCTAACATGTTCAGAGTTATATAATCACTAGAGGCCCAGTGCATGGATTCATGCACTGGTGAGGTCCCTCTGTCTTGCCTGTGGGGATCGGGCCAAAATTGGCTCTCCGACATCCTCAGAGGGGTCCCAGATTGCGTGAGGGCGGTTCTCAGGTGACACACCCTGGAATCAGGCTCCCTCCTCTCTGGTTCCGGGTATGTCACCTGAGAACTGCAGCTGCCAAGTCACCGCAGCTCAGCAGCTTCTGCATTGAGCATCTGCTCCCTGGTGATCAGTGTGCATCACGGCTAACAGTTGGAGTATCTGCCCCTGGTGGTCATTGTGTGTCATAGCTACCAGTCTGAAAGTTGAACAGTCAGATGGCTGCTTAGGCTTTTATATATATACTAGAGGCCCGGTGCACAAAAATTTGTGCACTCGGGGGTCCCTCAGCCCAGCCTGTGCCCTCTCGCAGTCTGGGACCCCTCGGGGGATGTCCACCTGCTGGCTTAGGCCTGCTCCCCGGAAGATTGTGCCTAAGCTGGCAGTGATACATCTCTTGGGGGATGTCCACTTGCCAGTGGGCCGAAGCTGCAGTTGAACATCCACAGAGCTGTTGAGGAGGCAGGAGAGGCTCCCACCATTGCCGCTGTGATGCCGTCAGCCTGGCTTGTGGCTGAGCAGAGCTCCCCCTGTGGGAGTGCACTGACTACCAGGGGGCAGCTCCTGCATTGAGGGTCTGCCCCCTGGTAGTCAGTGCACATCATAATGACCGGTCATTCTGCCGTTTGGTCGATTTGCATAATAGGGTTTTATTGTATAGGATTTTAAGTCATTTATAAGTGATCAAGCATTTCTATCATCCTCTCTGCAGATGATCGAAGTTTCGCTCTCATCGATGTTTCTAACTCTCTATCCCTCTCCCTTCCTCTCTGTAAAAAATCAATAAAATATATTAGGAAAAAAAAATTGCATGTGCACATTACCCTTTTATTATATAGGATAGAAGCCTGGTGCACGGGTGGGAGCCAGCTGGTTTGCCCTGAAGGGTGTCCTGGATCAGGGTGGGCAGGGGACCCCCAGCTCCCTACGATCGCCCACGCCGCCCCTGCTCACGATCGCTGGCTCTGCCCATGCTCAGGCCTAACACCTCTGGCCAAGGCATTAGGCCTGGGCAAGGGACCCCCAGGACCCCACCATCGCCAACTCGGTCCCTGCTCCCTGCGATTGGCTTCGCCCTAATGCCTCTCACCCAGGCATTAGGCCTGGCAGGGGACCCACAGCTCTCCAAGGACCTCCTGCTCCACCCTTTCCCAGGCCTAACGTTTGTGGCCAAGGCATTAGGCCTGGGCAGGGGACCCC
>NW_005871166.1:2215841-2226714 GCF_000147115.1 Myotis lucifugus
CAGCGGGACCCCCAGCTGCAGCCGCCCCTGCCCGAGCCTAACGCCTCTGTCCAAGGCGTTAGGCCCAGGCAGGGGACACCCCGGGCCTAATGTCTCTGGCAAAGGCATTAGGCTGGGCAGCAGGGACCTCCAGCTGCAGCCGCCCCTGCCCAGCTGCAGCTGTCCCCCGATTGTGGGGCTCCGCCCCTGCCTGGGTTTACGCCTCTGGCCGAGGCGTTAGGCCCAGGCAGCGGGACCCCCAGCTACAGCCGCCCCTGCCCGGGCCTAACACCTCTGTCGAAGGCGTTAGGCCCGGGCAGGGGACCCCCAGCTGCAGCAGCCCCTGAGCAACGGCAGCATTCCCCCGATCGTAGGCTCGGCCCCTGCCCGGGCCTTACGCCTCTGGCCGAGGCGTTAGGCCCGGGCAGTGGGACCCGCAGCTGCTCTGCCCCTGCCCAGCTCCCATCGTTGGCTCCACCCCTACTTCCCGCTATCACTGGCCAGTGCGGCAAAGGCGCAGGATTCTCCGATCATGGCTGGGGGGCAGGGAAAAGGTGGACCTGGGGGCCGCCTTTTCCCTGCCCCCCAGCTCTTAGCTCCCCCCTGGGTTTCCGATCACTGTCAGTGCCAGGGGGCTTCTTCCATGCTTTCCCTTTTGCCTCCCTGCATTGTGCCTACATATGCAAATTAACCGCCATCTTTGTTGGCAGTTAACCGCCATCTTGGCTGGTGATTAATTTGCATATCTCGCTAATTAGCCAATGGGAAGGGTAGCGGTCCTACGCCAATTACCATGTTTCTCTTTTATTAGATTATACTAGAG
Source organism: Myotis lucifugus (assembly GCF_000147115.1). Taxonomy (NCBI): domain Eukaryota; kingdom Metazoa; phylum Chordata; class Mammalia; order Chiroptera; family Vespertilionidae; genus Myotis; species Myotis lucifugus. The sequence goes on from NW_005871166.1 coordinate 2,216,644, forward strand.
GCCCGGTGCACAAAATTTGTGCACTCGGGGGGGGGGGGTGGGAGGGGGGTCCCTCAGCCCAGCCTGTGCCCTCTCGCAGTCTGGGACCCCTCGGGAGATAATGACCTGCTGGCTTAGGCCTGCTCCTGGGTGGCAGAGGGCAGGCCCAATCCCTAGGTGCAGCCCCTGGTCAGGCTCAGAGCAGGGCCGATTGGGGAGTTGGGGCACTGCTCCCTATCATGCACAGAGCAGGGAGGATCGGGAGGTTGTGATGCCACCCCTAGTCACGCTCAGGGTAGAGCCGATTCTGGGGTTTTGTTTAACTTCTATATTTGTAACAATGTTTCTATACTGCAAGCTCAGAGACTGGCAAGGTAGGCAAGGAACGTTGGTTTCCTCCATCACTGAAGCAAGCAAGCCTCCTGTTTGCTTCAAGCTGCCTGGCTGCTGGCCGCCATCTTGGTTGGCAGTTAATTTGCATATTGCCCTGATTAGCCAATGGGAAGGGTAGCGGAGGTATGGCTAATTAACAGGTTTCTCTATTATTAGATAGGATAGACTAGAGGCCTCATGCACGGAATTCGTGCAAGGGTAGGCCTTCGCAGCCCTGGCTGCGGGGGCCCTTGCAGCCCCCACTGCCTCTCGCCCTCCCGACCCCAGCTGCCTCTATCCAGAAGGTCATCTGGAAGGTCATCCTGATGGTCATTCTGCTGTTCGGTCGGTCGGGCGATTTGCATATTATGCTTTTATTATTAGAAATAGTTTTGCCATTAAAAAATACTACACTTTTAAATAATTTCAGAATAATGATTATTTTAATGCATGAAAAAATATATAGTGTAAAAAATACCTTCAACTTGTTTTGTATAAAACTGCCCCAGCCTCTGAGATCCTCTTTCCATGATTACAACATGAAGTAAATTGTTCTCTAAATGTACTTACAATATATATTTACTAATTGAGCATGATATGTGGTATTAGAATAATATGAATCGGTTTTATTTAGTTTTTTATTTTCTGAAGCATTTACAAATGTAAATTATAAATATTGCATAGATATTTCAATAAAACTATACCTACCCATGGGAAGTTTTAAAAGACATATTAGTGTAGGGTACACCACCCTTTTACAATCTTTTGGCTTTAATTCTATTATTCAGAGAAGCAGATGTGTCCTGAAGAGAAATGTGTTTGTTTATTTTTTTGGGTTTTTTTGTATGTTTTTTTTTTAATTTTTAAATATATTTTATTGATTTTTTTACAGAGAGGAAGGGAGAGGGATAGAGAGTTAGAAACATCGATGAGAGAGAATCATCGACCAGCTGCCTCCTGCACATCTCCTACTGGGGGTGTGCCCACAACCAACGTACATGCCCTTGACCGGAATCGAACCGGGGACCTTTCAGTCCGCAGGTCGACGCTCTATCCACTGAGCCAAACCGGTTTCGGCTTGTATGTTTTTTTTCCAGATGGTTATAAAATTGGATATTTTCTTTCTCCCAGAGCAAACCAGTTTTTCGAAAAGGTGAAGATATGAGCTAAAAATATGTGTGCATGTAATATCCAATCTTTATACTTAAAAGCATTTAACGGCAACAACAAACAGCTTATTTCACTAATGAGAATTCTGGAAAATTTTACTAAATTAAATTCCATAGTAAATTATATTTGCATTGATCATTGTGCATTGAATTATGCTCAGCCATTTTTTAGTATTTTATACAGCATAATAAATTATAATTGTTAAAATGAAGAAAAAATATATATAAATCTTACAGAAGTTCAGGTTCCATTAGAGACAAAAATAGTAATAAAGTTAGAAAATTTAGTGGTGTTTTCCCAAACAACACTAGATAATAAAAATTTACATCCCTTAACAATATCCTATCAAATTTAAAGTAATTATATCTGCTATGTACAAGGTTCAACAAGAACATAACTACAAATATGTTACAAATATGTTATTTTGAGATTATCAATTTTGTGTTTAGTGATATGCTCAATAATGGCCCCCAAAGTTATCCTAATCCCTAGAACAGTGATGGCGAACCTATGACACGCGTGTCAGAGGTGACACGCGAACTCATTTTTTTGGTTGATTTTTCTTTGTTAAATGGCATTTAAATATATAAAATAAATATCAAAAATATAAATCTTTGTTTTACTGTGGTTGCAAATATCAAAAAATTTCTATATGTGACACGGCACGAGAGTTAAGTTAGGGTTTTTCAAAATGCTGACACGCTGAGCTCAAAAGGTTTGCCATCACTGCCCTAGAACCTGTCAGTGTTATCCCACATGGCAGAAGGAATTTTGCAGGTGTGATTAAGTTAAGGACATTGAGATGGGGAGATGATAAGAATGTACCCTAAATGTAATTTTGAAATTTATAACTTTTATGTATTAAAATTTTATTTTAATAGTCAAACTAAATAAATTTGCATAAAATTAAATGAATCTGTGTATATTTTTTCACCTTTTGGGGAATTTTGTATTATTTGATTAGAAAATAATATATAAACATAAGGCAATAATATTAGCCAAAATTTGAAAATCTTTTTTTTAAAGTATTGTACAAATATATTATTTTTGCCATTGGTGATTCATTTAATGATTAATAATATCTGATGATTATTGAAATTTGTTTATATCTAATTTGGGTTTTAAATTATAAAGCTACATGCTATATTATAAATCTTCAAATAATTTATCATTTACAAAACTTTTTAAAATTCTTTTGTGAAATGCACTGAATAGCCATTTTGCATGTATGAAAGGCTGAAAATTTCTTAAATTGAATCAATTTATAACACCACCCATGTTCATTTTTCCTAATTTTTCAATGGTGAAGTTAAAATATGTGTACATGAAAAATAATTTAAGAACAGATACCATTGATTGTTTATAATAGCCCATAGAGTTACCTGTGAAGGGTAAAGCTCACCCCTTTCTGTTGCTGCTAGAAGGCCTGCAGTACACTGACTGCTTGCCTAGCTCATTCAAGGCAGGTACTCAGCCATTTGAATTGAATATTTGAATACTGAATATTGAATGATTGAATACGAGCAAATATTCACTTGACAATAACTTTGAAATTTATACATAGTGGGGCAAATTAGGTATAGAGTCGTGAGTATGTCAAACAGAATTTATTCTTGTATTATTATTTATTAATTATTATATTATGTTTTATATGAACAACTGTAAACCTACTTTTGCTCAGCCCTCTATATATTTGTACTGATGTGTCTAATTTTAACCAGACACTTTTTAAATCATTCCTTACAATCTATTGTTATTAGAGTGGGTATTTCTTGGACCTCTGTTACCGTTCTTGAAAACTAGTTTGACCATCATTTTCATGTTGGGTTACCCACTTTATTGCCTAATCAACAGAGACCAAACCTTCATGAAGACGGCCAGTGTAGATCAGTTTGATAAAATCTTAGATTAATAGCCGATGAATGGCTCCCCCAAAAGAGAGTGAGCATCCCTCAAGACCTTGAGTAAATTTAGTCATTTAACAAAAAATGAATGTATTTATTATATGACTAGGGGCCAAGTGCACGAATTCGTGCACCTTGAAAGAAACTGTGGGTCGAGAGGCGGTGGTGGGCACAGGGGTGGGTCTTGGCCCATACTCCATGCCCCCGCCCTGCCCCTCTTGCCGTGGCCCCCGGGCCCCTCTCTTCCGGCAGCCCCGCTCCCACTGCTGCTGCTCCCATGTACTGACAGTGCCAGCCCTGCTCACACCCGCTGACAGCACAGGGTGATTGGGGCTGGCACCAGCAGTGGGTGCAAGCAGGGCTGGTGCCGTCAGTGCGTGCGAGCGGCAGCTGCTGCCCCGATTGTCCCTCAGGAGCAGGGGGAGGTGGAGAAGCCCTTGGGGGTGATCGGGACTGGCAGCCGCCGCTTGCATCTGCTGATGGCGCTGAGCGATTGGGACCAGCACCAGTGCCAGCAGTGGGTGTGATTGGCGGCTCTAGTGCCAGCAGTGGGTGCGAGTGGGGCCATCACTGGCAGCGGGTGCGAGCAGCGGCTCTGGTGCTGGCTGTAGGTGTGAGAGCCAGGTGAGACCGTGGCTGCGGGAGCAAAGAATTTTCAATAACCACCAGAGGCTCGCCCTGATGACAGCCACCGGTGTCCCACCTTGGTTTGGCACCCCCACTTACCTGCTCCACCATCCCACCACAGCTGATACCTGCCATGTTCCGTGAACACCCCCTGGTGGTCAGCGCACGCCATAGTGACTGGTTGTTTGGTTGTTTGGTTGTTCTTTTGTTCCACCGTTCGGTCTATTTGCATATTAGCCTTTTATTATATAGGATGGTAAAAATAATAAAATATATCTGGAGCTTAAATCTTATTGAATAGAGACACAAGTAAATAAAAACAATATATAAATATGTTATATATTGTAATAGAATACAAGTACTGGAAAATTGGATTAGGGTAAGACTAATAAAAAATGTTGGGGGATACTTTAATTTTAAAAATAAATAATTAACCTCTATTAACAGGTAACACTTGTGCAGAAAAATAAATTATATTTCCAAAGGGTTCCTCTTTCGTGAAGATACACTAGGTTTTCTGGGAGAGCATGGGGAGGGAGGAAGAGAAGGATAAGTTTGGAAGCTGTGAGTCTAGTTAGGAAAGTAATACTAAAACAATGTTAGAAACTGCAATTGGACTACGCTTATAGCAGTGAAGGTATTCAGGTGAGAAGTATTCAGATTCAGGCTTTATTCAAAAGAGAACCCAGAGAATTTTCTGGCAAAATAAGTGTGTGATATAAGCACAAAGGAAGCATCAAGGATTATTAAAATATATTTGTTTTGAGCAAGAGAAAGGATGAAAATTTTGACTGAGAAAGGGAAAAGTTGGAGAGTGGATCAAGTATTTGAGGGATGTTTGGATGTTAAGATTGAAATACGTATTTGAAGTTCAAGTAAAAATATGAGCAGTTCTTTAGATGTAATCAACTGTTAGAGGAGAAATCTGGCTGAATATATACCTATACATTATGTATTTTTAAACTTATATGAGGTATTTAAAGGCATGAGACTGGAAGAGATGAACAAAAGAGTTAAGTAAGTATAGTTAGAGATTCAAAGATTGAGCTTTGGATTCTATAAGATTAAAAGGTTGGAGAAAAAAAAGATTAAGAAAAAGACAGTAGAGGGGCTATTTTTCTGGGAGTATAACCATAAGATGTTGGTATCTTGGACATCAAATAAAGAAAGTACATCCAGGAGAAAAGTACAGTACATTCAGTTGTATGAATGCTAAGTGCAAAGTTAAAGATTACTGGTGGCACTGAGAGATGAAGTGTTTGATTATCTATCACACAATCTCTTTAATTGTCATACCTGTAATCACCTTTGTATTAATTTCTGATCCCTTTTCCATCAGGCAAAATAATATTCCTGAAGGAAATTAGCTAGTCTGCAACATATTCTCCTTAGTATGTAAAGTTTGATGCAAAATAATAAGGTAATTGACTAATTACTAATCTACTGATAAGACCACAATAACTGCTGACTCATCAGGCATTCTGAAGCACATGGCCTTAGCCCCTCTTCCAGTCTATACTCATTCTTTGATCACATCCTTCAGTTGCCTAACCAAGTGAAAACTACCCAATTCATATTGACAGCCCAGACTTCTCCCATAAATGCCAGACATATATATCTAAATACCCATTCAATCTTTACTGAAACTTTTTAAAAGATATGTTTCTTATTGATTTCAGAGAAGAAAAGAGAGGGATAGAGAGATAGAAACATCAATGAAAGAGAATCATTGATCGGCTGCTGCCTGCACGCCCACTACCTGGATTGAGCCCACAATCCAGGCATGTGCCCTGACCAGGAATCGAACTGTGACCTCCTGGTTCACAGGTTGACGCTCAACCATTGATCCATGCTGGCTGGACTTTACTGAAACTTTTAAAGACATCTCAAATTGTTCTGAGATATGTGGTCTGCAATAATTGAAATGAGTTATAAATGTTATTCTAATGTGATTAAGTTAAAACATCCACTGGAGTCCATCAGGATAGTTTTTGGATGTTTCTTAAAAAATAATTTTAGTTGTAAAACAGTGAGATCTTCTGACTATTTAATCTATGAATATAGTTAAAAGTTGGAGAAGTTCAAGATGAAGAAAAATTTAGTTGCTTATGTTTTCCAATAAATCTTATGCACTGAAGTAAATCATTTGCTTAGATCTGCAGTAGAATTTTAGGCTCAATTTAGATTGTAGAGTGAGACTATTGTACTTGAGTGCAAGAGAAAATAAACTTGAAGAAACTATCATGACTAAAGGAAAATATGAAAAAATGCTGAAATATGAGAAATAATGAGAGAGGAAATAGCCCCATTTTATTTTCTTTCCTCCTTCTTGTCTTCTATCTTTCTATCTATCTATCTATCTATCTATCTATCTATCTATCTATCTATCTATCCTATTTATCATCTATCTATTATCTATCTATCATCTATCTATTATCTATCTATTCTATTTATCATCTATCTATCTTCTATCTATTATCTATCTATCTATCTATCTATCTATCTATCTATCTATCTATCATCTATCTATCATCTATCTATCTTCTATCTACCTGTTATTATTTGGACTGATCCTCTGCATCATGAGTTGGAAGCACTACAGTAACTGCAGACATTGAGAAAGCTAGATTCATCCTAATCTAATAAAGCCAAGGAGAAGTATGGCAGGGAACTTGAGAGTTTACATATGCAATGACAAACAGAAGAATAGATTAGCCTCCTTTCAAAGGTAAGCAAATCTGTGTGCTGAAAGTATAATGAAGCTTAACTAAGATGAAAGTTAATTTTTTTTTTACTGTGAAATAAGATTTTTTTAAGAAGAAAAGGTAAACTTCAAGGTGTTTCTTCTTTAATTTTTCCTTAAAAAAGACTAAGATTAATTTTCAATATGTACACAGAACTTCAAAATGAATGGTTCCTTTGGTCAGCATAGCTGTGCACTGTAGTACACTCCAGGCACTATATCTCTATTAATGTCAGCAATCATTTTGTGGCTCAGATCAGTAAGCAGGGCACTAGACACTGCCAGGAGCAACTGATTTAACCTTCACTTAACTGCACTGAGCCTCTTGGCCTTTCATCTTTCCCAGTCCTGTTGCAGCTTGCCGCGGAGTTGTGTGTCTGCTATTGGCAGATCTGGTTTTTTCATATGTCAGAGAGGAGAAACAAATGATTGACACCAAAATAACCTTTTGATTCAGGAAAATGCAAGACACTAAACTTTGATAGCAAATGTATTAGACATATCCAGTCGGCACGGCAGGAAGCAAAAATTATACTTCAGAGCAGCTTAAAAATTAAAGGAGAATGCCATGTTTTTCATCAGTACAACATCACAAATACTTCATTTCTGCCAATTGCTCTAATGTGCAAACAATCGAATTCATTGATTGGCACGTTAATGATCAGCTTATGATCACCTCAGTGCTGTAGGTCTCTCCAGAGATTCATACTTTTCTCCGGTACCTCAGGTAGGAAACACATGTACCTATATTATTCCCGTTTTCTCTTCTCTCTTTTTAAAACATATATACGAGGATATAAATGCACGGAGGTTTATGAGGACACAAAACAGCAGTAGGAGTAGGATACAAGTGCAAACGGTAGTGTCATATGTAGTCTCAACCTGCTTCATTTCTGATGAACATTTTACTAATATATTAATAACCAGAGTTGGAAATTCACTATTTAACTTATTGGATTGGAACCTGACCTACCAATGTTATTCTCATCCATGTAAGAAGTTGTCTCTGCGAGATTAAAGACAGACTTCTGAGCCCTGCCCCTTGATTCTGAGAGTTCACAGCTTTCTTAAATAAGTTTTTTTTTTAAATCACTTCATGTAAAATATTTTAGGAATATGAACTTGCACAGGATTGGAAAGGGTTTTCTAGCATTTTTACCAATTAGACAAAATAAATATAGGCAAGCTAAGGAGATAAACTAAGTGAAATTCATTTGTTCTTAAACATAGACATCAATATAAAAATAAGTAAAGGGAATTGTGCAGGGAACACTCACAAAGTAAGTTTTCCAACAAAATTTCTTGCCACCAGTCACTAAAGTAATTGAAATTTTAAGTTCAATTTTAGATCCAATAGATATTGTTAAGGTATTAAACAAGAAAAAAAAAACTATATAAGTATGGGGAAATTGTAATTCTTATTTGAGTACACATTACAATAAAAACATCCAATTACTAAGCATATTTACATCCTGAATAATGCCGATAGTTAATTATTTGCAACCAATTGGATTGTATAAACTCTGAAGATAGGATATTTAGAAAGATAAAGACAATATCAATTGAGTTCACTGAAGAGAAAAGTCATTACAATATATGAGACAATCTGAATTCAAAACCCCTAATGGGCATTAATAACATTTAGAAATAAAATAAGATCTTAGCTTACACCATTATTGGAATATTGGGAGTCATAAGAATTAACTGTTTATTGAGAAATTATTGTTGTTTAGAACATTATGGTGTTCTTCAATTATAAGAGAAGAAAATTTAAAGAGGGGAAATGTGATCTTGGGGTGCACATGTAATTAGTTTTATATCCAAATAAGCATAAGATTTCGATAGCAGAATTTCACACAGTCTGCCACCCAGGGAAACAATCTAATTTTTAAGATTCAGTAGGATACTTCCTGGCTTAGATACACAAGTATGACTAAACTTGCCTAAGTCATTATTCTAGAGATTTCTGAAGATAACTCAAAGGATTTACTGAGAATGAAAAATAGCTATATATGCTAACTATATAGTCAGCATGCACAATTTTTTACATACATCTATAATAGGACATAAGTTTATAATATAAACTTCCAGTTCTTCCTTGCTAAAAACTAGTGTAGCTTTTGGTTATAAGTGAATAAGGAATTGTATTTTTTCTGGTCTAGTTATAATTTATCCTGCACATTCATTTTCTCACCAGTATACAATAGGCCGTGTCTCTTTGATGAAGGCCTTTTTAATTTGTTCAAGTTATATTTAAAATAAACTGATGATATTTCTAGGCAAGCCTCATTTATATGTAAAATGTATGTCACTCATTGCTGTGACAGTTTGATTTTGTCAATATTCAATTTTATATCTTTGTTCCCTTCAAAATTGTCATTTTATAATTTTTCTGTGTTTTGTTATCAATACTGTACATCAGTGAGGTAAGAGGGCCTAGAGAATAGAAGTGCAGGGTCATAGTATCAGCTAAAGGCTGAAAGGAAAGCTTCAATGGAATCCAAAGTAGTTATGGGTGCTCCTTTATGATTAAAAACAGAACAAACAAAAACAGAAAAACATATGTCCAGAAATTGTTTCTAGACAATATTAGTAACCACCCTAATTGGTTGAAGTATTTTAGAATACTATTACTCGAGCATCATGCCAGCTATTGGACATAGTACTAACACTTCTTTCCCAAATTCTTCTTGTTATGTCATATCTTATACCAAATGTACTTGCAACTACTGCAAGGTGTTAATAATGGGGAAAACTGGTTGGGTGGGGGTGGGAGGTTTATGGGAAGTTTGTTCTTTCCAGTCATTTTTTTTCTGTAAAACTAAAACTGTTCTAAAAAAAATAAAGTCCATTAATTTAAATGATAAAAATTAATGCAAGTATTTCCTGTACAAATAAGCTGCAAAATCCTTAGCATATTTAACATTTTAAGAAATGAAACAAATTTGATCATAATATTAGAGATCACTTTACAACTAATGAATATTTTATTATTTTATATTATTTTTAGTTTTTTTAAGGATATTTCATGGTACTTTATAGTTCAACTATTTGAAATACCCAGAAAACGTTGAGGTTGCCATTTCATTTTGATAGTTCATAAATGTAGAGAAACTCTTTCCTATTATAACTTTCCTTATATGAGATGGTAGCCTTCAACACATCTAAAAGTGGAGAATATGACAATTAACTGAGATGACATTCAGTTTAAGCATGACCTGATTTACTGAGAATCTGAACTAAGAAAGCTTTCATTGATTGCAAATCCGAAGGATT
>NW_005871166.1:2226814-2270795 GCF_000147115.1 Myotis lucifugus
GGTGGGTGGGGGTAAGAGATCAACCAAAAATCTTGTATGCATATTAGCATAACAAGGGACACAGGCACAGGGGCGGTGGGGGCTTGTCCTGGGGGGTGGGAGTGGCCAGGGAGGGGTCAATCAGGGATAAAGGAGACATATGTAATACTTCAAACAAACAACAAAAAAAAAGCAAGGCTACTTGCCCAGCCAGCATGGCTCAGTGGTTGAGCATCAACACATGAACCAGGAGGTCCAGGTTCGATTCTGAGTCAGGGCATATGCTGGGGTTGCAGGCTCAGTTCCCAGTGTGGTGTGTGCAGGAGGCAGCAGATTGATAAGTCTCTCTCATTATAGATATTTCTGACTCTCTCTCCCTCTACCTTCCTCTTTGAAATCATATGTATTTAAAAATACATATATATTAAAAAATATATGTATTTAAAAAAATTGAATCCTGGCCAGTGTCGCTAAGCAGTGGTTCTCAACCTGTGGGTCGCGACCCCTGAAAATACATCCTGCATATCAGATATTTACATAACGATTCATAACAGTAGCAAAATTACAGTTATGAAGTAGCAACGAAAATAATTTTATGGTTGGAGGTCACCACAACATGAGGAACTGTATTAAAGGGTTGTGGCATTAGGAAGGTTGAGAACCACTGGACATCAGCCCCATGCACCAAAGGATTGTGGGTTCGATTCCTGGTCAAGATCATAAACCTGGGTTGCAGGTTCACTCTCTCTCTCTCTCTCTCTCTCTCTCTCTCTCTCTCTCCCCTTCCCCTTCCCCTCCCTCCCTCCCTTCCACTCTCTCTGAAAAGCAATGGAAAAAAATATCCTCAGGTGAGGATTAACCAAAAAAAATTGAAATGTTAGTCTCTAACTTATAAGAAAACAGGGAAATGCAGATTAATCAACAAATTTATTAAAGAAGAAAGGACACTTAAGTGAAATGTCTATGTCAAAATGTTTCTTTTTTAGTAAGGACTTATCTGGCATACCTTTGGTGGCACTAAAATTATTACCAACTATTCTTGTCACTCAAACAATCACATTTTATAATGAATGTCACACACCACATGGTCATCTGAAACAATTTTAATTAATAAAGTTTTCTATTTTTATTTTTCATTGTTTTCATCCCAGCTGTGTATATGACTGCTTTCCTGGAGAGATTTAACTGTCTACCCCTGGTAGTTTTCCACAGATAGTGTTTCCATCTGTGAAAACCAAAAATATTTGGCTTTCATTCCTTTTATTATATTCATATTCAAACTGTTTGAAAAGCTGTTGGATGTCATTGTCCTCACAGATATTGAAATGCCATTCTGTTCTATCCCCCCCCCCTTTTTTTTTTTTTGCTCAAATACAACAACTGTGGCATCCCAGCTGTATATATGGCTGCAAGAAAGCATTTTGTGGAAATAATTCAGTTGGCTTTAACTCACCTCAGGAATAACAAAATTGAAAACAAGTAAATAGGAAAAAATCAACAATACAGAGGCAAAAGAAATGAGAACCAGTTAGTAGTACACTATATAGTACTTTACTCTGTTTAATTAAATTGGTATTTATTGATCTACTACACACAGTGCTTGGCACAGTGGGTTATCTAAAGATCAATTGGACATGACTACTGTGTTGTCAGAACTCAACCTACTAAGAGAAATGTGAGTCTGTGTTTTTTAAAGTATGGAAAACAAGGTCAATGCTAATAAACACTGTAATTGAGCTATAGACAAAGAGTAAATTAAACAAAAGGATGGGGGAAGTTTCATGTAACTGGATAACTTTGGAATCGTTTCCTGAGGAGAGACCATGAAAGATGAATGAACATTTTGAAAATATGGAAAGGCAATGGACGTCAAATGAACACCAAGAGCAAAATACAGTCAGGTCTCCATATTCGCAGGTTCACATCTGTGGACTCTTTTAATGGGTTTTGCGGACGTGTACCATGTGATTAGGCCTATGATGGTCATGTCTGTACTGAACATGCACAGAACTGGTTTTATTCTTGTCGTTATTCCCTAAACAATACAGTATAACAAACACTTGTTAGGTATTATAAGTGATGTATCATATTATGGGCAAACACAATACTATGCCATTTTATATAAGGGCTTGAGCATCCCCAGAGGCCTCTGGAATCCATACCCTTCAGTTAATAAGGGACGACTACATGTAGACAGGAAACAATTAAGTTTACTAACTAAACCTAAATAAGATTATTATAACTAAAGGTTATTTCTATTGTTTCTTTTCCACCAAAACAGATTACTGAAAACACTTCTAGCCATACATCTTTGAGAACTAAATAAGTTTGTTTTGAGAATTATAATCATAGTCCTATTAATTTTTTTTACCAATTTACCCAACAAGCATTTATTGAGTTTTGGGGCATACTCAATATTCCCCAAACATATTAAATGTAAAAATATGAACAAAATGGAATTTGATGTGTTCCCTTATAGGGAAAGCATGAGAGGACAAACACATATATAACTGATAATGGAGAAATGCTTTACTTATATTTGTTTAGAAAAGTGAATATTTGAGATTTTTACCTTACGTCCAAGCAATTTTATGGATGCTGACAGAAAACACAAAAACCCTGGGTCAGAAATAAAGGACACGTTTGTTACTCATAGCAGTAACAGTAGCCAGAATAACTGGGTACATTTTCTTGCACTGATTCCCTAAGTCCTAATTGTTCCAGAGTGACCCCATTGAGCCATGTGCCAATTGTACATACGGTAGGTTACATTGCAGTGGAAGAAACCATAGCTTAGGACACAAATTTCTTTTATAATGTCCACTAAGCATACCTACCCTTTGTTCCTTCCAAAGGAAGAAACTATTTTGGTCTAACAGGGCTGTTGGCTATGCAAACAGACTTAAAAATACTAAAAAGCTAAGGGAGTCCATGGCTGTTTGTAGGATGTACAGAAGTGTAAGGAACCCATGAAGAACTATTTTCCAACAGAACTGAAATAAAGACAAATGAATTACTCTTTCTCACTAGACTTCAGAAGGGAATAATATATCCCAGGCACCTTAACTCTTTAGCTAGCTCTTGACAGCTAAGTGGATAAAATCATAGAGAAGAGTATTATAGGCAGAAAGACTATAGCCAAAGGTACAGTCATAGCAATATTAATAGCATCTTGAATGAAAAATGATACTCTGGGTGATGGGTGTATATAGACTGAAATGCAGGGGTATTCGTTTGGACAAATGTGATTTAGTGTCAAGCTATGGAGGTAATTGAATATTCTGCTAAATACTTTCTTTCTATAGACATATAGAGAGACATCAAAGAACTTTAAGTTACGCAAAAATAAAATAATTATCTAACTTGCAGGGAAAGTATTGATAGCCTTATGAAGGAGGCCAAGAGGTAATTGAGACTAGAATCATACAAGAAAAGGAGAAAGGAGGTAATTGTGATAAGAGACAAAGGGTCATATATAAAATAAAATAATTGCAGAGCTATTTTGAAAATGTAATTGATGGGGATACTTGTTAACTGGATTAATGGTATGAGGGTAAACTTGAACATCCTATTCAAGATCTTAGCTGAGTGAGGCAGAAAATTATAATACTGTCAACCAAAAGAGACAGAAAAACAATAGAAAACAAAAGAATCTGAAAAGAGAATTCTATATTAAAGGGAAAATCTAAGCTCTAATTTTAGACACTTTTACATTCATGTGCCTGGGAGACATCCAGGTATAGACATCAAACACAGAGTTCCCACTTTAATTTTATCTTGAATTTAGGGGGAAATGGAGGCTGTAGACAGGACTGGCTCTGTAGGCAGGCATCCTGTGCAAAGAAGGGGCTCACACTCTGCTGTGACACTGCAGTCGGGGCATTCTTAACAATATCTGAACAGGGAGCTCTGCTTCTTTTCATTTTGTATGGGTCCTGTGAATTACATAGCCATTCCTGATTGTAGATTTTAATTTGGAAGTGAACTTGAAGACCTGCTTTAAATAGCCATGCTATTGAAAATTAAGAATAGCAATGAAGAAATGACAGAAATTCTTTATGGTACACTGGGAAACCCGGTTTAAAGCAATCTCTACCATGGTATAGGCCTTAAGAGATTTGTTTCAGCTTCCATTAAACTATTCTTCCTGCGAATAGTGCAGTGACACCCCTCCCCTTTGCCCCCCCCCCCCGTGTGTGTGTGTGTGTGTGTGTGTGTGTGTGTGTGTGTGTGTGTGTGTGTTTGGGTTATATTCATGTAGTGAATAAATGTTAAAGTTTCAAATAAAATTACTTAAAATACATTTTCTCATTATGATTTAGCAGGTACATTTTAAGAAAATAATAAGGATCCGGCAATTTTGGACAGAGATAAGTCCTCTAATTGCTATGCGAAGGAGTGCTTTGGAGTAAGGGGACTCGGGACTGTGCACCTGCGTATGCCATAGAAGGTGGGAAGAGGATGTGATTGTCTGTCAAAAATAGGAAATCTAAACAAATGGCCACTGAATTCCTCTCCCACATTAAGCAGGTTTTTTTTTTTTTGGTCATTATTAGTCACTGGACTTTCTCTTCCCAAGAAAATCTAATTTATTGCAAATGAACAAGCAATAGATTATTATTGTTCTATGGTGGCTAATCATATTTCTAATTTTCTTCCATTCTCTAGTAACTGACAGTCCCAGGATTACACAAGGATGGTCCAGAAAAGATGTGATAAATGCAGGGTGATGTCATTTTTTTGGTTTATCTCTTTCCCATTTTCTTCTACTAACAAAATGTTAGGGGAGAAAAGATCCCAGTACAGATTTCAATGCCTGTGATCAACCTACTAATTATACTATTAAATTGGATAAGTGGATAGATTAAAATAGTCTTCTTGTGGTCTCTAGTTTGTTTTAAATCATAAGAATTGCATTGAATAATATTTTTCACCGGGAATTCTGCGATAAGAATGCAAATATAAGAAAATACGAATAATTACGGAGTGCTTACCAAGTGCCAGGCACTCTGCTCTGGATAACGGATTCTGTACTCCTCACACACTGCACAGAAACAGAGAGGTAAGCCTGTGAGGAGCTGATGTGTGTATCTGTGTATGTATACTAGCTTCTCAGTATATCTTTATTACTATTATATATACATTTTTATAAAAATATAAAGTTTATCCTAATCTTGGTTAATACAAGTCTACCTCTGACAACAATGGATCCACTTTTATGGTGCAATCACAAATGAATTTCTAATCTTACCCAGAACATCTTAATGTGTGAAAGGGAAAATCGTCTTCTGCAACCAATTACTGTTAACTCCAGACAATCCCCAATGACTCCGGCACAGGCACAATTGTATCCCAGATGCTTCACTTGTCTTCAATTTCAAAGTTGTAAAAACACTCCTCAGAATGAAGCTATATACAGGCCTCTACAGAACAAAACTCTAGATTTGCATTACTAATTATTACCAGATTGAAACTAAAGTCCTCTTTACCAGAATTACCTTTCAATTGACCTTTACTCTCTCACAATCGTTTTTTCAGAGAAGAATATGACTGATAGCACTGAACTTAATTTGCTGTAACTGTAATCTGCTCTACTCTCATCATCTACTTTCTTCTTTCTGGTTCTCCCTAGTATGGCCTTAGCTGAGGAATCCTAGGCTCATCATCTCATAGGCATGCGGCACATGGTAGGTAACCCTTCATTGTAATTTTAATAGAAAGGTACTACAGATCATTGGCAGAGTATGACATATTAAAGGGCATAGAAAATCATACACACAAAGTCAGTTAACATAAAACTTATTAGAGGGTTATTGAAATCTCAAATTCTACGATAATTTAAAAAAATAGTCTATACTATATTTTGCACTTATATATTAATGATTAGGCAGATACTTTTTGTTATATTTCTAAGACACAATGTTATATTTCTAAGACAGGGTAATTAATGACCTGATCTGTAAACCTAACTTTCTTGACAAATGCTAACAAACAAGTGAATTATTTTTAATACTAAATCAGTATTTAAAACACTGATTTCCTGCTTCCTAGTTAAGCATTTCTGCAATACCAACAAGTTTACACCATAGTAATAGTCTATCAAATCCATTTGATGTTAAATTTGAAATTATACATATAAAATAAGAACCTTTATCTTCACAGTTTTCCTCCAGTCATTTATTTGTATCATGAATGTGTGTGCATTCAAATTACAAGAAGAAAGCCGAGATGGGGGCATATGAAAGTGACATAAATGTGAAGATAATGATCCTGAAGAGAGGAGGGAGAGAGGGAAAGAGATTTGTCTTCTGTTAATTGTCAGATATATGAGAAGAGAAATCAGCATGGAATGCTTAAATAAATATATAAATTTATCTCCTTTTGAAAACACAAATTTGGGGTTGAGTTTTGCTGAGAGAGAGAAAAAATTCCAGCTGTGAACAACTCTGGTCTCTACGTGTTGGGTTCCATCTGCGCCTGAATGCCAGCCTCTCAAATTTCCAATTTGGTTAACCAGCCCCCATTTTGATAAATGTCTTTAATTTTTCTCAGATATAAAAAGGGAGCTTAATGTTAATGTTAAGCTCCCTTTTTATATCTGAGAAAATGAAGGTTCAAGTATGTTGTGAATTGGTCAAGGTCACATAATTAGTAAGCCGCAGACCTGGACTTGAACCCCAAGCCATATTCAAGCTACCATCTTTACTGCTATAATTCTGAGTAGCAGAGTGAAGAAGAAAGAACCAAGCCATGAAGTACCAAGATAAAGAATCATCAGAATATATCTTCCAAATTTAGTTACTAAGCATTTACAAAAACAAAATTAAATTTCCAAATTTAAAATGTGCAGCTTTGCTCTTTTGCTACTTGCAGTAATTTGTTGAGATTTAGACACTTCTGCAATTTGTTTGACATAATTGAACATTCAAGGAGGCACTAAATGGTGTATTAAACTTGGGAAATCCCCAATGTGCTCCATTGTCCTATGGATCATATAGATTTGGACTGTGAAAGAATGAGAGAATAATGAGCAAGGAGATACAGGCATGACCCTGAACTGATTGCCTGAACATGTTTCTACAATCCTCAACTGGCTGTGTTTTGCAGATTCTATTTCCTTTGCCCACCGCTTTCCTTTCTTTCCCATATTAATGTTGCTCCTTAAGCTCACTTTGAAAACCCCATGGAAAGTTCTATTACAATGTTTTTTATAGTTTGATTTGAAAAATATATCTATTTGTTTGTTGGTTTTAGTTGAATGAAATGGTCATGTTTCTCAATTTATATCCATTGGCTTTTAATGCTTCCCCTAGCAAAACTAATGTATTCACTTTATATTTGTTGTGTAATTTTGCAGCTCAAAGGCATGACCTTCTGTTACTTTCTTGTAGGAAAAAGATCTTAAGACATGTAATACTTATGATTTACATAGCTCTGCATTATTATAATGTTTACAATAGAAGCCAATGAAAATATGAGAACACTTAGAAAGTAATTTTATATACACACTGTAACTGAAAGGAGATCATGTAGAAATAGCCTAAAATAGTCAACCAGTCTCCAGGATGGCAAGGCTAATCGTTTCTGCCCAACACCTGAGTGAAGCAAGTCATTTGTCTTATGTGGTAGCTCTACAAACATTTCAGAACCATGAAAAACTGAAATAATGGTGATTTTATATATCTATAAAAAGAGAAAAACAACTACATACCTTAACAATAATAGTCTACTATAAATAATATATGACTCAATCTGGAAACTAGACCAAAAAAATTAAAATATACATATTCCAATTTTAGACACAAAAGTGGAGATGCTATTGGTGAATTGGGGCTGTTGAGTAGAAGCAGTACAGATTGAGAGCCCATTTTAATGTTTACTTTCAGTCCCTTAATGAGAAGCAGTATGGTATTTGTGCCTAGAAGGCTTCATTGAACCTTTTTCAATAGGGATCCCTTTCCTCTTCTTTCATATAATATACATTTCTTATACACTCAGGAATTCACTGGAACATTATTTTTTCTCTTTCCTAAAATTATATAAAGACAGAATCCATATTTTTTCTTCACTTGAAAGAGCATTCACTTCCTACGAATTGAATGTTTGGCCCTTGGAGAAGCTATGCTAACCCAGATGTAAAGTATAAATTCCAATTCAATAAAAAATATGTGCGCATAAATGTCTTTTCAAGGAGCTATTCTATGAACTTGCATGTGGTCTGTAATAAATCTGGCATATAGTCTCTATTAACTCTATAGAGCACATTGGTATCTATCAGAGAAGGTTTTTATATGTGCCTGATTAAGTAGACATGGTTACAGAACAATTAACATACACATATATAACAAGTGCTTTCCTCACCTATTCTGTTATTCACTCACTCACTATCTCATTGAACAAGTTTTTATGAAGGAAATCAGATGTCCCTAGCACTAGGTTACACACTAGGGATGTGATGAAAACAAAAATTGACACACTCTCTGACTCTAGAAGTTTATAAACTACTCTCTGTTGACTCAGGTAAAGGTAATTGCTGCATTTTATTATCATAAGCAGGTTTTGGGTAGAATATAAGGGAGTAAGAGAAAAACAGGAATAGATGTTAAAATTATTCCATCATCAAGAAATCATTGCTCTTAACTCTCCATCTAAGACAGTGATGGCGAACCTTTTGAGCTCGGCGTTGTCAGCATTTTGAAAAACCCTAACTTAACTCTGGTGCTGTGTCACATAGAGAAATTTTTTGATATTTGCAACCATAGTAAAACAAAGACTTATATTTTTTGATATTTATTTTATATATTTAAATGCCATTTAACAAAGAAAAATCAACCAAAAAAATGAGTTCACCCCAACTCCCCAACTCCTCCCCACCCCCACGGGCCCTGCTCTGTGTGTGACAGGGTAGAGCCATAACCTCTCCATCGGCCCTGCCCTGAGTGTGACAGTGGCAGCGCCCCAACCCCCTGATCGGCCCTGCTCTGTGAGTGATAGAGGGTGGCGCCCCAACCCCCCTCCACGGGCCTTGCTCTGTGTGTGACAGGGTAGAGCCATAACCTCCCCATTGGCCCTGCCCTGAGTGTGACAGGGTGTAGCGCCCCAACCCCCTGATCCGCCCTGCTCTGTGTGTGACAGGGGGCAGTGCCCCAGCTCCCCTATCGGCCCTACTCTGTGAGTGACAGGGGGAAGCTCCTCAACCCCCTGATCAGTCCTGCTCTTTGCGTGACAGGGGGTGGTGCCACAACCTCCCCATCGACCCTGCCTTGAGTGTGACAGGGGGCGGTGCCCCAACCCCCCAATTGGCCCTACCCTGAGAGTGACTGAGGGTGGCATCGCAACTTCCCCATCCGCCCTGCTCTGTGTATGACGGGGCAGCGCCCCAACTCCCCAATCGGCCCTGCTCTGAGCCTGACCAGGGGCTGCACCTAGGGATTGGGCCTGCCCTCTGCCACCTGAGAGCAGGCCTAAGCCAGCAGGTCGTTATCTCCTGAGGGGTCCCAGACTGCGAGAGGGCACAGGCTGGGCTGGGGGACCCCCCACCAGTGCACAAATTTTTGTGCACCGGGTCTCTAGTATATTTATAAAACAACAACTCAATTTTGTTTAACTTCAAGGTCTCTAATTTAAATTTTCATATGATGAGCTGTTTTTCCCCCCATATAGCTAAAATTATTCAATTTAAATGATTATTCCTTTTTTGGAGATTATATTCTTCTTACTTTTTGTATGTTATAATGTCTTTTTTATAATGATGGTAATTTGATTTTCTGTTTTTATTTCACATCCTTAGCTGACAAAATTAAAAGCTAGAAACACTTAAGTACCAGTATCCTAATTATTTTTTTTCCTTTTTTTGCTAATTTACTGGTGCTTAAAACTCAGAGCTTTGGAACCACAGCCTTGGGAAAGATCTACCTTTCAGATGACATGTCTCACAATATTGAATTATTGCTTAGCATTTTCCCCCAACAAGTTATACAACAGGAAAAAGATAAGATTTAAATTATATTAAGTCAGTGTAAAAATTGCCTTAATTTCAAGCACCAAATAAATATATTTTCAATCAACCCCATGGGGGTTATATCTTTCATTAAAACTATTTATATCAGTATCTATAGGGTACCAATCTAAAATTGTAACACCACTTCTCTGATATCATTACTGTCCTAGGAATAGCCTCTTGTCACATATGTAAGCAGTATTATTGCAGAGCAGAAGTGAAGGCAGCTGGGGTCCAAGCAGGCCACTTTCCTGGGGCAGGGTTTTAGTGGCATCACAGGTGGCTGCCAGGTGCAATGTATATTTTGTACCATTTACCTTTATAAATGTAAAGTAGTTACATACATTTAAACTGTGAAGAAATACATGTTAGTGGAAAGCATATTTTATGGGCTTTGTGTGTAAAAAATCTCCAAATTTCATGAATTATTTTTATGTCATTAACTACTTTGAAAAGGAACTCCACATAAACATAAACATTGGGACAGGCCTTTTAAAAGGCTTGCAAAGAACCATGCAAACTGCAGTACATCTTCCCATAGTGAACCCATTCATCTCCAGTCCCTCAAACTGTTAAAATCAAGAATATATCTAGAAATAAAGGTACTAATAGGATGGGTATTAATGAGCAGCATTATGTTCCCCACAATGCCATTTTAAAGTATGTTTCAGAGAAAATGCAAGATTCATCATTGGCACTTTGGGTCAGATAAAACTGTTGGGCCTTATTCCTGATTCTATCCTTCCGTGATTTTTCAAACTCGTGCTCCTTCCTATTAGGTCAGTGGTTCTCAACCTTCCTAATGCCACAACCCTTTAATACAATTCCTCATGTTGTGGGGACCCCCAACCATAAAATTATTTTTGTTGCTACTTCATAGCTGTAATTTTGCTACTGTTATGAATCGTAATGTAAATATCTGATATGCAGGATGTATTTTCATTGTTTTAAATTGAACATAATTAAAGCATAGTGATTAATCACAAAAACAATATGTTATTATATATGTGTTTTCTGATGGTCTTAGGCGACCCCTGTGAAAGGGTCGTTCCACCCCCAAAGGGGTCGTGACCCACAGGTTGAGAACCGCTGTGCTGTATTAGGTTGTTTTTGATATTAGGCCAGGGGAGCGGGCCTAAGCCGTCAGTGGGACATCCCCTGTGGTCTCCTGGACTGGGACAGGGCACAGGCCGGGCTGAGGGAACCCCCCCACCCTCCAAGTGCAAGAATTTCATGCACCGGGCCTCTAGTATATTTCATAAAAGATTATCAGAGGAGAAACATTTTAGAGCTCAAATCCTATTAAAATTTCAAAACACTCAAAGGTTAACTTCAATTTGTATGCCACTCATTGCATATTATGATCAGAGAAAATATTCATGGGAGATAGAAATATACCATGATAACAGTGTTTTGTTGTTTTTTTCCTTTAGGAATCAGATTTATGACTGCTTTCATTGCTCATGATAGAAAATCTAATTTCACAGTCAGTTTCAAAATCCTGCTTTTTCAGCACACTTTACAGAGATAAAGGGAATGAGCAGGGCCAGCCCCTATGGCAGAGTATCTGTGAAATCTGTAATTTCAGAACCCCCCATATGAAACTGATATGGCTAATTTTATATTTCTTAAAATGAATGGGGTTTCTGTGGTACTGGGCCCCTTAAAACTAGTAAGATGCTGTTATTTATATTATATATCTACAGATATTACACATCTGGCTAATGCCTCTTTCCAGAAGCTCATCATGTATATACTCAATCAAAATATTTTAATTCTGTACAAAACCTTCACACAGAATGAAAATCAAGTAGAAGAGGCATTTATTAACTGAATTATGCTGCTGACATTTCATTTAAGAAGCCTGAAAATTAAAATTATAACCTTTTATATTAAAAACATAGGGAAATTGAAACTTTCTTTTAAATTTATATATTCTAAACATCACAAAATTTTGCAATCAATAGTATTGTTTCCTTAAACGTACAGGAGCAATTGTCCTCAGACTCCAACAAAATAAAGATTCAAAATCCAGATCCTTAACATTTTGCTCTTCAGTAACTTAAAAGGAAATTGGCTAAATAATGTATCAAACTCTCAGTAACTGACAAGTTTAAAAGGTCAGATTTAATTTTTGTCTACCAGCTTAAAAGTAATGTTAAATTACATTTGAAATGGATATAATTTAGGTTTGTGATTCAGCACAAATAATAGTCATACTTTATAGATGCTCAAACTAATAAATATTTAAATCACACAGGCATTAACTACACTTTAAAAATATTTGTTATTTTTAGTAAAGTTGACATATAAAGCTACTTATTAAAATTTAGAACTTAAAAATAAGTATTATATTGTTAAAGTCATAAATTTTGAATTTAAAATGTTTTTCCTCTAATACTAGGCATATTATTTATTAATTTATTAGTAAATATACAGTATAGATAGAAACTAAAATTAAAAAGTAATGTAATTAGTAAGTTTACCTTTTGGGAGAGGGGTTCCTAATGTAACTTAACTAATACTATTTAAATTAAAACTAACAGTTTAACCAGTGTGGCTCAGAGGTTGAGCATTGAGAAGATCATGGGTCAGTTTCCAGTCAGGGCACATGTGCAGGTTGTGGGCTCAATCCCTGGTGGGCGTGCAGGAGGCAGCTGATTGATGTTTCTCTCTCATCAATGTTTCTATCTCTGTCTCCCTTTCCCTCTCTCTCTCTCTCAAAATAATAAAAATATTAAAAATAATAATGGTGAAATAAGAAGCTAGTTCAGACAAACAAAAGCTGAGAACATTTCTTTTTTTTTTTGTTTCCATTAGATTTTCACTACTAAAAACGCTGATGAAAATTATTGAGAAGAATATTGCATAGAATTTGGTTCAGCAAAAGGAAAAAAGGAGCTTTAAAAAGAAAAATTATAATATAGAAACTTTGTTTCATTTATTTATTGTTTCTTTAAAAGTTAATTTAGTGCCTTGTTATACATATAACATATTATTGTGGGATTTGTAACATAGGTACAAGTAAAATGTATCACTCCAATGGCACAGATGACAGGGAAGTAAAATAGAAGTACACTGTTGTAAGGATATTATATTACATATGAATATAGTAAGTCTCAAATGTATAAAATCACCAGATGGTAGAATGTGTTAAGTTGATGCATCATTTTAACACTACAGCAACCAGTAAGAGAGTAAATCATAGAACCGATAGCAGAGATAAATTGGAATATGAAATATATTTAAGTCAAAAGAAAAGTTAAAAAAAATGGAAAGGATGCCCTAGCTGGTTTGACTCAGTGGACAGAGCGTCGGCCTGCAAACTGAAGGGTCCTGGGTTTGATTCTGGTCAAGGGCGTATGCCTGGATTGTGGGCTCGGTCCACAGTGTGGGGCATGCAGGAGGCAGCCAATTAATGATTCTCTCTCATTGTTGATGTTTCTATCTCTCCCTCTCCATTTCTCTCTGAAATCAATAAAAATATATTTAATTTTTTTTAATGGAAGGGACAAATAGAAAACAAATAGCAAGATGGCCTATGTAAAGCAACCATGTTAACATATTCATTAAATATGTTTGGTCTAAGAACTTCAGTTAAAAGGCAATGATTGTCAGACTAGATTTAAAAAATCAATGATACAACTCAGCAATTAAAATGAATGACTACTGGTTTATGCAACAACATGGATAAATCTCTAAAGAGTTATGCTAAGTGAAAGAAGCCAAACAAAAGACTACATACTCTAGGATTCTACTTGTATGAAATTCTAGAAAATACAAGATTGTAAGGACAGAAATTAGATCAGTGGTTTCCGGAGACTGGGGGTGGGAGGAGATGATTAGGTACAAAAGAACATTAGAGATGTTTTAAGGAGATGGAAAATTTTGAAACCTTAATTATGTTGGGGATTAAATAATTGTATAATATAATAAAAATTCATGAACTGTGCACATAAAAAGGGTGAGATTTATTAGATATAAATTATGCCCAATAAACCTAACTTTAAAATAATGAATTATATCAATATCCAAGTATAGGATCTATACAAGAAAGACAATTCAATTATAAAAATAATGATAGGTAAAAAGTAAAAACAATATACCAGGTAAAACTACACATAAGACAGATGCAATGGCTGTACTAATATCTGAAGTATCAAGGATAAAGTGGTAAATTGTTTAATAAAAATGCATTTGAATCATCAAAAAGATACAATCCTAAATGTGTGTTGATCCAATAACAAAGCTTCAAAATAAAGCAAACCTTACAAAATAGGATGTATATATAAACATCCAGAATTATAGATCTCAAAACTCCTCCCTCAAAATTGATAGAAAAATAGCCAAAAATTCAGTAAGACTGTATAAGACTTAAACAACATTATCACAATGGACCTGGTTGACATTTATAGAATCCCCTGCATGTCAGCAGAATAACATAGTGCATTCAAAAGTATATGAAATAGGCACCTAAATAAATGATCAAAATCATGCAGAGATACAGAATACGTCTATGATCCAAAACAGATTATATTAGAAAGCAATTACATAAAAGAATATAGAAAATTTCCAAATATTTGGAAATTAAACAATTCTCGTCTATAAAACCCCTGTGTCAAAGAAAAAAATCTAAATGTATATTGGAAAAAATTTTGAACTGAATGGAAAAGAAAAAAACAATTTATTACACAAGATGGCTTTGGCTCCACCCATCAGGTGTTGAGAAGACAGTGTAGATCACATTTCAGATCTTTACCAAGGGTTAAGGGGCTGGAATAATATTACCAAATCCACCAACCTTGGGCCAAGAGCTACCCAGATATGTTAATTTTCACGTAATTACAGTTGATTGTGTTTGAACACAAAGGGGTTGAAGTAGGCTAGGCGGACAGCCCTTGTTAAAAAAATGCTGGTGCCCTGGCTGGGTGGCTCAGTTGGTTAGAGCACTGTCCCAATTTGCCAAGGTTGTGGGTTTTATCCCATCAGGGCACATACAAGAATCAACCAAGGAATGCATAAATAGTGGAATAACAAATTGATGTTTCTCTCTCTCACTCTCTCCCCGCTCTTCCTTTCCCTCTTTAAAAAATAAATAAAATAAAAACTATCATGCTGCTGCTGGCAAATGGAAGTGGAAGCAGAATAGGAGCCTGCTGGACAAGAAAAGAGGACTGTGTATAAGGTGTATGGAGAGAGCACTGGCGCCGTCTGCTCCAAGGTAAAGCTGCTAAGAGCAGGTTGAGAGAGAACTGAGCAAAACTCAGATTGCCCTTGGGAAAGAAAAAAGACTGATTACAATGGTAGGTAAATGGAAGGGGAATCAAGGAGAACAGATTAAGCCAGGACAAACTTGAGCACCTCTATTTACATCTTAAAGGAGAATGTGTAGAATGTTTAGAAAGAAAGCGTGAAGATAGAAGAAAGATGTTTTAACTTCATTGATGACTCAGGTAAAAATGAAAGTACTGAGATAGCTGGAAGGAAATGGTGACAATAAAGTAGAAAGAAAAAATTGAGTTAATTATTGAGTATTTACTCTGTAGCACACATCATTCCAAGCACTTTAGATGTACTCAAGTTGCTAATCTCCAATCCTTTAAGATAAATATTATTATTCCCACTTTCTAAGTTGAAAATTTAAAAATGAATAAAACTGAGCACAGAGTTAAAAAATTGCAGTCTTTGCCCCTAGCCGGTTTGGCTCAGTGGATAGAGCATTGGCCTGCGGACTGAAGGGTCCTGGGTTTGATTCCGGTCAAGGGCACATGCCCGGGTTGCAGGTTTGATCCCCAGTAGGGTGCATGCAGAAGGCAGCTGATCAATGATTCACTCTCATAATCGATGTTTCTATCTCTCTCTTCCTCTCCCTTCCTCTCTGAAATCCATAAAAATATGTTTTAAAAAACAATTGCAGTCTTTGGTTTCAAAGTTCTTAACCATTCTCTATGCTGCCTTTCCAAAGAATTCCATTCCACTTTATGTTTCACTTGGGGACTAGTTCCTAATGAGAAAAGTCCGTGGTGAACCATCAGATTGAGCCATTTGAGAAGATGGCCCCAGTGAGGAGAGGGTAAAAGTCCCAGCAAGTAGGGGGGGCAGAGCATTGCAAGGCCAAGCTAAATTTCCCAAAGTGGAGCAGTTACTTTGAAACAACTAGAGTTTGAGAGAGGAGAGAAGTCCTGAGAAATTGCCAGGACTCACCAGCAAACCCTGAGTGACGGATGAATGGATCACTCTAACACATGTTTCTGTGAAAGAGGGATAAGGGATTGGCTATAGGGACCAAACAGCCCCGTTCGCTGGTCTCCTTAGGCTTTTATTGTAACAACCGCTTGAACTAAAATTAACTGTTTGATACCATCAGTAGGGTAAGCATCCTTGAGAAGACACATGCGTCTGTAGTGTCCTTTAAGCAAGGACCTCTCTAAGTAAATACCCTGGGGCTCAGACTTGTTTGGAAAAGTCAAGGCAGGGGCTGCCACCTCTGCAAGGTCCCCCTAGAGGCCCCGACCTTTCGGAGAATCCTCCTTACAGACTTTCCAACCAAGTCCCGTGCTTCCCCACAAGAAATGAGGATTTTCACTAGAGCTTGGAGCTAACCTCGTTTCTGATTTGAGTGACAGGTTTCTAGAGTGGACAGTTGTTGTTACATGTTGAAGGGGCCTGAGAACACATTGGAAGATAGTTCACATTGCTTGAATGGATGCACAAAATCTAAAGTACATGAACAGAGCGGAACAGAATGCTTCAGTCCAGCAGGAGGCCACAGGTTGTGCGCGTCACAGTGAGGCTTCAACAGTCCCTGGAGCCAGCTCTATTGCTCTGCATAGTGATTGTTCTATCTACTAAGCCATGTGGCTAAGCTTTCCTCCAAGCACAACTTTTTTTAATTGAATTTACTGGGGTGACATTGGTTCACAAAACCATACAGGCTTCAAGTGTACAACCCAACAAAACATCATCTGCACATGTGATGTGCCCATCACCCCTAGCAAAGTCTCTTTCTGTCTCAATTGTTGTTCCCTTTGCCCACCTCCACCTTCCCCCACCCCCTTATCCCTCTGGCTATCACCACAAAGACTATCCTTTCAGGAGGGATTTTAAGGCTAACACAGGAGCAATTCCCTTGAACATGATCATAGGCATAATCTTGTTTTAATCATGGTAAGGACTGCTCATGACTTCACATTATTCCCATTCTTTATGTCCTGCTCCAAACTCCCTTCAGTAGTTTGATTCCTTGCATTGAAAACATAATCTGCTTCTTTATATAATAGTTAAACTCCAATGTCCTAGGGCCAGCTGCTGTTTATTCCTATCCAATTGGTTTTAATCTTTAAATGCCAAACCTAATTGCTTACTTGTACTTTATTCCTCCTTGCCTTCCCCTTTTCCATTGCTGTGGAACATCCAACCTAGGAAAATGGCCTTTTGAAAAAATACTTGCCTGCTCACCATCAATGCCCCTCACCATGTAGGAACCGCTAGGCCCTCTGAGTAGATAAATACTAGCCTTGTTACACATCATAACATATCCTAGATATTCAAATTGTTAATACTATGCTTTAGTACATAAAAATGAGCATCTGAATACTAAGAAGCTATAAAGTCAGGGAAATGTTGGGGTCCAACCCCAGCAGGTCCAGGGGTCCCCAAAGGTGTGGAAGGAGTCGGCGAAGAAGGAATGACACGGAGACAGCATTCAGTTCATCAGCAGCCTAGACAGGATCTCTAGCCAGGATCTCCAGCCAAGTTCTGTGTGTTATTGTCTTGTTACATCTGTATTTATACCAGTTGATTTTAAACTGATAAGAACAGATACTACACTTGATCTTAGCCAAAAGGCCGAGAAGCGATATATACCAGTTGATTTTAATCCTGTCAATTTCTATTCCAAAGGTTAGGGCGTTTCTTATCTCCATTCCAGGGAGTAAAGATTATGTAGCTTAAGGGTGATTGTTCATAGTTAAAGTGATTAACAACCCGCCTGGCATTTAGTTAAGGGGTTTTATTCCCTCCCTAACTTCAGGGAAAAATCCCTACCTGGGGAAACAACCTTTCTCGGAGAGGTGACCTTGGTTAAAACACATAGCGCCAAGAAGGTGAGCAAACATATTAAGAACAGTATGCCATATATGCCAGGTCCCTTGAAACATATGTTGTGCAGATGTTTCTTCCCTGCAGCGACTGTGTCAAGCAGCAAGGATGGACCGGCTTCCGGCAGGGAAAGTAATTTATTGAAATCAAATGGGAAAGAGGTATAAAGAAAGTATTCATTTATAATACTTTTGTCCCCACTTCTAGGAATAAAATTAAATAAGGGAGTCCATGAAACACTTATAATTATAAGTAAGTAACATTCAGCTGCAGGGAGAGAGTACTGAGAAGTGAGATTAATGGTAGGAGAAGGATTCTTGACTGTGAAAATGGGTAACAAAATGTTTGCACATGCATTTTCTATTTTTCTTTTTGAAAATTCAAAAACAAATAGCAAAATACCAAGCACTGGTACTAAGTAACTAAACAATTTAAAATTACTTTAAGTTTTGGGTCCTGGCCAGGTAGCTCAGTAGAGCATTGTCCTGATACGCCAAGGTTGTGGGGTCCATCCCTGGTCAGGGCACTTACGAGAAGCAACCAAAGAATGCATAAATAAGTGGAACAACAACAACAACAAATCGATGTCTCTCTCCTTCTCTCTCCCTTCCTCTCTCTCTCTCTCTCTCTCTCTCAAAATAAATAAATAAATAAATAAACAAACAAATAAATAAATAATAAAATTACTTTAAGTAATTAAACATAAGGTAAAATTCTCAAGATATTTTCACAGGTAAATTTAAACACCAATATGAATCAATAACATAATATTTAAAATTACATGTATTAGGGATAATTTTAAAATTCACAAGCATGAGTCAATCTAGCTATATAAATTTTTTTAATTAAAAAAGTTGATAAAATGTTGAATTAGTGGAAGTTATGAGAGGAAAATACACATGGTTGGTGTCCTGAAACACAGAATTCAGGATTCCAAGAAAAGGGCAGAAGTGCAAATCTAAAGAAAAATACAGTGATTAAAAGTGAGTTTTAGCTATTTTTGAGAAATATTGGCAAAATACAGAGATTCAGTGTATCTAATAGAGATCTATTTAGTAACATATAACAATTAGAAAAGAAAATATGCTTGACTAACAATCAAATAAAGGCCACTTATCTAAATAACTCCAGATTTCTATGAATAAAGAATAAAATGGGTTCTCAAAGTTCTTAGGGTCCATCACTTAATCCCCAAGGAAGACCTGAATCTACAGAAAATCTAACTCTGATCTTACTGTCAAATAAAAGATATTTAATTTAATTAACCCACCTACTGGGCAATATAGTGCATATAGGTGACTCAGTCCAGTATTTTCATTTCTTCCACAAAATAAATTTATAGTTTAGGATCCACAGCTCCCTATCTTAGACATCTACTAGTATTGTACCATTTTACTTGTACATACATATCAACTTGGCTCTACATAAAACCTGAGCCTATAACATGAATAGGAGGAGGTTTGGAAATGCATTCCGAAGCTGAAAGTGTTCTGTAAATCATCATAGATAACAGTTTAAGACAGGACTAGTATTTAGAGACTGCCCAAAAATAAATCTACTGACTGTATTTCTTTTTCATAGAAATACCAAAAACCCAAGATGGCTTAGTATGGTGAGTAAATTATGTCCCTTCCCCCAAAAAAGATACATTGGTCTCTCAATTTCTGGTGTCTGTAAATGTAATTTTATTTAGAAATATAGTCTTTCCAAATTTAATCCTGTTAATACAAGCTCATTTGGATTAGGGTGGACCCCAAATCCAACAGCTGGCGTCCTTGTACGGAGGGGGAGATAGAGACACAACACAAAACCTCAGAGAGCTATTTGAAGACAGACAGAAATTGGAGTGAGGTATTTATAAGCCAAGGAATACCGTCAACTACTGGAAGCTTGGAAGAAGCAAGGGAACACGTTTTCAAGAAACTCTATAGGTCTATGGTCCTGCCAACACCTTGGTTTCAGACTTCTGGTCCCCAATACTGTGCAAAAATAAATTTCTGTATTTCTAAGTCACCTAACTTGTGGTAATTTGTTATGTAAACCCTAGGAAACTAACACACTTGTGACAGACATCTAATATTTTTTCATATTTCCACCAAAAAGTCTGATGAGGTCAGAACTTTACTGTTGTTTTTTTTAATGTAAAGGAGACAATACATCATTTTCTTGGATATTTAGCATTGTAGAAAGGAAAGAGATCCCAGAGTTTGACACACCTAAATTTGGTACTTCTGAGTTTGAATGATAACTTGGGTACTTTGTCATTTTTTTGACCTTTGATACCATTATTATCATTATTTATGATAATATATGGTGTATAACTGGTGCTTATCTCATATCATGCTTTGTCTTTAATGGGTTACCTTCCTCTTAAAATGTGGTTATCCAGGTAAGTACTAGTATATAGGAGTATGGCAATGGGTAGAACTGAACATTGATTCAGAAGATAGTATAAATTGCCAAAATAATTTCACCTTCATTTATTATTTCTAGGCTTGGTCAGCTCAATTTGAGGTTCGATTGAAGACTGTGATTACTACCTTTAATTATTGAAGGAAATAGAAATCTTAAATTATTTTAACAACTCATTTTCATTTGGACTTCCTATATAGCCTTTGGACAAAGGTATAAGAAAAAATAATAGTAAGGCATTATTAGAAATGCTTCACAATTAGTTCATTATAAAAGCAAGAATAAAAGGAATGAAACGGAAAAAAATTCAGAGCAATTCAAATAAATTTAATGGGTATGTATACCTATACTTTGAACACTGCTCTCTTATCGTGTAACTATTGCCATGTATTTTAAATCTAAATCTATTTTACATAATGAAAATTATTTATTTTGTACAGTCAATTTTGAGTTATATTTGCCTAACATTTGCCCTTTTGATAGCTTTTGATTATTTCCTGCATATCTATGCCTTTGTCAGAAGTAGTTTCCTTTAGTCTGAAGAACTTTAACCACATTTTGTCATATATAGACTGGCAACAAATGTCTCTACATTTGCTTATTTTTAGACATATTTTTACTTAAACAATAGAAGGGTGTTTTAACTGAGTATGTAAATCTAGGATCATTTTTCTTTTTAGTCATTTAGAAATTTTATTTCATTATTTTGAAGCTTCCACTGCTTACATTAAAATGTCAATCTAATGGCAGCAGCTCTGAAGGTAACTGGCTGATGTTAATGTGTACTCTTGTGCTTTGACGTTCTTGCTGACTTCTCCAAACAGTGTTTTCATTTGCTGTTGTTGTTAAGCAGGTAGAGTGGAGGCTGAACATTTTAATCCTCCTCAAGAACCTGACGCTCAAGGCTGACTTGCAGCTTTAGTCATGTTGACATCTGGTTTGCACCTAGAGCAGAGCCCTAGTATTTCAGCTAAGGGCCTGTCATACACAAGGCCTCTCACCAGTTAGGTTCTAAATTTTAACCTTTTATTTTATATTTTATTTTATCTTATTTTATTTTATTTATTTTTGCAATGTAGAGCTCAATTCTTCACTCTTTTCTTCTTACAGGATCACCTGCCCCTCACATCCCTATGTCTCTCTATCCCTGTGAACCAGCAAAAGCTACACTGGTCTCTGCTTCTTAGTAGTTGCCATCTGATGGGTGTTTTGGCAGGATCTTTAAACCACTTGCCCTTATTCTAGAACTGATATGTGTTTTGTTAGGGAAAATATAGCTGAAGAATGCAATTTTCTTCTCCTTCGCATTCCCTTCTCTTAGTTGTTTTCCTTGAAGTCTTAGTGCGCCAACTGTTTTTAATGCTTTCACATAATATATAGGCAAAATTCAATTTATTGAGTTTCTCTTTATTACACTTCACAGGTGTTGCATTTTTTACAAACGAAAGGCAAGATCTCCCACCAGTAAAGATAATGATGCTTTATTGTGTTACTACTTTATTATAGTGGCCTGGAAACAAAACTGCAATAACTTCAGGTGTGCCTTAGAGAACCATTTTATAGCTTTATTTCACATTCTTTTTCAACAAGAGTTTTGGTCAGCCCAAAGCTTCTTCATCATTCTCAGAAACAGGACTCACATGGAGAGTTGATTTAGAGCTACACAAATTGTTTGAGAGAAGATGAACAACTGGGATTTGTAAAGTAGAGCATGAATGTGTAGAAAACAGAGGTAAAGTAATTACTAATGATACACAAAGAGCTATACTTTTTGTTTTTGCTGAAGTTAACTATTCTCAAAGCTTCTGTTGGATGTAAAACTGAGAATCTTGATATCCCATGATATATTATAGGGCTTCCAAAAGGAAATAGTAGTGTCCATAATGACACTCATCCTAAAAAATATTTCAATTATGATTTTGTAACTCATTTTATACATTTTTCAAATGTTATAATACCTTGCACTTTTTAATCATTTCACAATTGACTTTTTCTGAGAAGATCTTTTTTCCCCCAATACATGTTGGGTTAATAGCTATATTAGAAAGAGTTGCCAAAACTGTAATAACAATTACACCAACACAAAATGCACAAGTTTATTTTCTTGGCCATTTAACTGTCTATGTCAGTAAGGAGTTCCTTATTGGTTCTCCTCTATGTGATGATTTATTTACAGAGGCTTCTTTCTTCAGAAGACTTCATCATCTCTTAGAGTTTATCATCATAAGGTTGATGGAACAAGAGAGTGTGAAGACAGAAAACAGATGTTTAAAAGCCCTGGAAAGACCCACATCAATTTCACTAATAGCAGTTAGCTAGAATTCAATTCATATTATCATATTTACCCATGAGACTAGGAACTGTTGGCTATGTCTATGCTCAGAAAGGAGAAACAGTATGGTTTCTTGGTGAAGACCAGTCTCTGACACAATGGTGACAATAAATAGCTCAGAAAACGCTAAGTGAAGTTTGGAAACATGATGTGGTACTTCTTATATAGACAAAATTATACACAATGTATATTCAAGCATAAACTGAGTTCTGCCATGATATGAGTTCAGAGCCAGCAGTGGCTGAAAGGAGAACCCATACATGATATTTTATATTATTTGCTTCATATTCCATGGTATGTTTTATCAGTAAAAACTAAAGTTATTCTGATTATAAAAGTAACATGTGTTCATTTTAGAAATGGGATACAACACCAAGTAAAAATATATTTTCAAATTATCCTTCATTTCACAATATGATATAGCCGTTGCTAATATTCTTTTTAATTACCTTCCACAAAATTTTTCTGCACAAAATACATTCTGTCTATGTTTTACAACATTAGAATTGAAAGTGAAACATATATTAGGGTAAACCATAAGAAAATATTGATATTTAACATTTTTTAATTATGTGTTATCATAGAAAAGTGTGGTTGATCTTTCTCCATTGCTAGTGGGAGTCTTGGGATACTGTTGAATAAACATTTCTGGAGGCCCCCATGGGAGGATGAGATGTGGTCAAAAGCTTTATTTTTATGGAGTTACATCTCTGGGTTCCTAAAGTCCCATTTTCCTTAATCGAGTCCTGGAAGACGTGCAGCTGGGGATTCAGTAGAGCCTGAAGCAAAGCCAGTGTCCACAGCTTCCATTCCAGGGTGGAGCTGGGTCTGGTTTAGCATTAGGCTAGTTGCAGTCCATTATCCACTGTGTGGGGTCCACATGCCTGTGGGCGAATGCAGGGCCCCATAAGACCCCATAGTCAAGCTCAACATGCCAAGACGCAAGAGGGCAAGAGCGTGCACCAAGAGAGTGAACTTCTTTGTGTAGAAGATTAAATATCTCAAATCTTCCTGTGCTCGCAGTGGCCACACCTACTCTGGCCAATGTCCTGTTTCCAGGTGTGACTGACAGACAAGTACCTTCCCATGTCACCCAGACTTTCATGGGCATGTGTCTGTTCTTCCTCTGTCCAGTCCCTTCCCATAGCGATCTGTGGGGAATAGATCTGGGGAGTGTTAAGTTGCAGCTTCCTGGCAAAGCTGCACAAAGGACATGCCTTTAATATTTGGCCTTTCCTTTGCTCCTTTCCAGTCATTCATAACAAGATTAATTTACAACAGTATCATAAGAAGGGCAATTAATATGGTTTACAGTAACAGAGGATAAAAATAAAGAGCAAAATATGTTTCATCAGTCAGAAAATTAAAGTATATCATATTTAAAATATGTAGTATAGAAATGATTAGCCTCTGATAATTCCTATTTTATATAAATAAGGTTTCTGAGATCATTCAATAGCATTAGGTGATGAAGAAATTGATTAGTAAGACTGCTTCTTTAAATCTCCTTACATTAAAGTTCTTGGAAATAAATGTAATAATTATTAAAGTGCTTGGAAAACAATACTCAGATGAGAAGACCACACAGATAAGCAAGTAGTTTTTTCAAAATATCAAAGCTATTTATAATAAACAAAAATCATATTTTAATTACAAGTAGAGAATAAACCTTCAAAATAGCTATTTTATAGGTAACTATGTTTTGATGTAATGAACATATTGAAATGTCAAGTTTATGGGAAATGAGCTAATGTCTATAACATTAAAATTATAACTTAATCAAAAAGTTAATGATGTTTAAATTTGACAAAGGTAGCTATTTCATTGCGTACCTAATGTTTTCCTAATTTTATAGTATATTATAGAACTATATGAAATAAGTTTTTTCTATAACAAGCCAAAACATACAGCAAATTACTACCTTAAATAGCCTCTTGTATAGTACCTAATTCATTGAATTAATCTTATTTTATTTGAAAAGAGTAATGATGCTTTAACCAGAAATACAATTTGCTAAAATTTTATTGAGCCTGCTTCTCTTTCTTAAATTTCTTTATATTTAACTTATTGTAGTGGAAATTTCACATCTTGGTGATTTTTCCAGTTTATCCTATCATTTCCTGTTCTAAAACATTATACTTTTAAAGTCATTTAACTGACAGCAATGAAATATAGCACAAACATCTGTCAAAATGTAAAGTTCTATGTTTTTATCATAAGCCTTGATAATATATATTTTAGCCTATTAAAACAAAAAAAATACATTGGACTACATATTGAATGATTTGGTAAATAAGGAAAGCATTGTTTATTTACTGACTGTGCAAATTATTTTGAAATCTATTTTTAGAAATTTTAGAGGCCTAAACCAGCCTAACCTTTCATTTAACAGATGAAAATACTGTCACCATAGAGTTTCAGTGACCTGATTGAGTTCTATTTCTTTGTTACTAGTTTTCCCTGCTTTTTCTTGGCTTTCCATTTCTGGAATTTTTTTACTTAGGTTTCTTTGTGTCTTCAGCTTTTTGATAAGCATAATAAAAACGATTACTTGGTGGTTTGTCCAGTTTGTTCTTGTTAATTCAGGAATGACAGTGCTCTATGTCTTTTTCTAATCTACCTAAAAGTGGAAGCACACCAACTATGCTGTCATATAAATAAAATTCCTCATTTATTTTTTAATAACAAATATAAAATCACACAGTGAGAAAGTGTAAACAATACAATAAGGCACAAATTGCAAATGCTAGTTCTTTACATTCTGAAATATCACGTTGTTATTGAGATGTCTGAAGTAGGTTTCCTCAACCTAATAAGAAGGACTTTTTATTCTTATAGGGAAGTCCATTAGACTTTGAAGCGTGGGAACATGCCAGCTTTGGCTATTGCTCCTTGAATTTAAAAACATTTGTACAGCATCAGTCATTCTCACTCATAAACTTAAAAGCAGAGCATGAAATTAATATCTGTAGTTTTGAGTCCCTGAGTTTTTGTTTACCATTGGAGGTGAGGGGCCTAGAAAAAGGGGAATTTCTTTGTCTCTTCCTCTTAAGTTTCTACTTCCATTTAAGATTCTTTCCTCTTTTCTCTCATTCTCTCATTGCTTCATGTTGCTTAGCTTTTCTTTATTGTTAGGGATAGTCTGCTTTTCTTGTCAATTGTCCTTGCATTTATGATTGTTCCAAAGGGCCTTAGCATGATGATATCCTAAAGGATTTGATGGGGAAATCTACTCTTTGGGCATTTTTTATTTTTATGTTGATCTGCCTTCTGATTCCTTAGTCTGGTTCTCTGCCAGTACAAACATATTCTTATAATTTTGAGGATTTTGCCGCCTAAAGATGTATCCATTTTGGGAGGAGACATGGAGGATGAAGGGGGTAGGATTATGTGCTGACCCAAGCGCAGCTGTCTTGCACTGCTAGTTTTAGAAACTATTGTATAAAATTGGACCTCTTTGTTGTTTTCTATTGCTTAAAATTTGCTGTTTATTTGTTTATATTTAGTTACTGTAAAACAAATATGCTATTTTTGGACTTTATATTACCTTGATATTATGCATATTGCTTTGGGATTTTGCAATTAAAAGTGGTATTCAATCATATATTAAAGGCAACTTAGTTTTCTTAAAATGATTCATAGATTTATTTACCAACATTTTTAATTATGTCTCTAGTATTACATTTAGATTATGATTCTTTTAACTGCAGAGTTGAGATGATACAGTCAGTTTACATATAAATTTTCATTAGCCTTTTACTCCACTTGCCATTTCTTCTTGTGTTTCTTTTTAATTATGTTAACGGATATGCCTCTCTTTGTCAGGATGTTTGCTAAAGTCACTTTTCATAATGGCAAGTACTTTAAATATGCTTTAACTTCTTTCCTGTGGTGGCAGGTCAAAATAGGACTACACATATTTGTGTTTCATTCTCTATCACTCTTATGTTGTGTGTCCTCTAAAATTAAAACTATATTTTATTCTCTCTCTGGTTATTTCTTTAATATGTAATAGTATGCATTCTCTACTGAGTTCTAGTTAACACAGGCGGTTAATTTCTCAGAGTTAATGTCTCAAATCTCAGCAGAGCGCACGGGAAAGCTTCAGAAGCATAGTTAGTTGAATAATTGAACCAACTCTACAAAGTGCTGAAACCAGCTATTGCATCTGGTGAAAATTCTTGCAACTGCACTTTAGATTGAAAATGCAGAACTTGCTTAGATACAAAAGAAATCCCCAGTCCTTAATACTCATTTGATTCTCTATAGCAAGAACATAAGTGAATTTGAAAATAATCTTCGTAAAGTAATCGATTTATCACTAAACATACACAATTCTCTCCCAAACAATGGATGAAGATGAATTACAGTATATATTGAGAATCACAATCATATCAAAACAATTTTGTAATAACACATTTTAGACATTTCTTACCTACTAAAATATTCAAACTGATTTTATATTGTATGTGAAGTCTGTATGCCAAAATATACACATTTGAAAAATACAACTTCTAAAATAGTTTAAAAAGAAAATAATGCCAAGTGGGTAAAATGATATAACAAAATCAACCCTGACTA
Source organism: Myotis lucifugus (assembly GCF_000147115.1). Taxonomy (NCBI): domain Eukaryota; kingdom Metazoa; phylum Chordata; class Mammalia; order Chiroptera; family Vespertilionidae; genus Myotis; species Myotis lucifugus. The sequence continues at coordinate 2,254,219 of NW_005871166.1, forward strand.
CTCAATATCTTGCATTATAGAGGTTTAATTTAGATTACTAAGGGAGAAATAAGGAGTGTGATCCATTTTTAATATTTGTACTTAAAAATAATTAATGTATGTGTTTTTATTAATCTAAACCTATACTCATTGATCAATAAAAGTGAAATATGACTTGAGTTGTATAAAAAACATTTTTGTAATGTTTCAAGAGTGTCATGGATAGAGCAAAGCTAATTTTCTAGAAGATAATGTTAGTGTAGGTAGGTAGTTATTAACAAAGGAAGGGAGCAAATGGACTCAGATATTAAGCCTAATTAACTAGGGAGCTGAATCAAATGTTAAGGCTGATTTCCTAGGAAGCTGCACATGCTCCCCAGGAGGCAGCCGCACTGCCATAAGGGGATTACTATCCCTTCCTTCCAAGTAGTGAGGCTGGACAGGCTTTTCAATGTCCCCAGGAACAGCAGGAATACAACAGTGGCGGGTGTGCTCAGTGGTTAGAGTGCCGACCCATGCACCAACGGGTTGTGGGTTCAATTCCCAGTCAAGGGCATGTACCTGGATTGCAGGATGATCCCTGGCCCTGGTCTGGGCACCTGCAGGAGGCAACCAACCAAAGTGTCTCTTTCACATCTATGCTTCTCTTCTTCTCCCTCTCTTCCCCCCTCCCTACATCCCCTCCACTCTCTCAAAAAAGCAGTGGAAAAAAACATCCTCAGGTGAGGATTAACAACAACAAAAAATAACAGTGGGGGAAAGTCCTTTGCTGAGGACATGCACAGTAGAAGCCATGACGGTCAGGGGGAGGTAGGCACATGCACAGTAGAGACCAGATGACAAGGCAAAACTTGGAGGCATGCCCAGTAGGAGCCAAATGCTGCCATAGAGTGGAGGAGCCTAGCCTGGGAAAATCTGGGGAAAGAATCGGATAGGATAAGAGCAAACCCAGAAGACCCAGAAAAGGGATTGGATAGGGCAAGGCCCAGCACAAGCCTGGAAAAACCCAGAAGTAGGTTGGATAGTTTGAAAGAAAGCCTGCTTGTTCTCAAAAACCAAGAAAATATATGGAGAAACATTAAGGACCTCGGAGCAGTTCCTACTAGAGCCTGCCCACCCTTTACTAGTACATCTGGGTAAGTTTACCCAGTGACAAATGATTACTAGAATTAGTCAGGTGATCTTATTGTAAGGTACAAATATGTCAACTCAATATATTGTACACATGAAACTAATATAATTAACATAACATTGTATACCAACTATAGTTAAAAAAATAAAAAAACGCATGCACCTTAATACTAGTATATAAAAACAAATATATATTTAAATTACCTGACTTCTACTTCAAAGATCAAATATTTCTTTATTCTCTTATTTATAAAATATTTATTTAGTTGTTACTATTAGGTAGTATGCTTGTTTTGGGATACACACACACACACACACACACACACACAACAAACAAACAAACAAACAAAAACAAAACAAAACAAGAAAAAGATGGTCCTGACATTATAAAGCTAATGGTATATTTTAGAGTTGACTGACAATTAGTAATTACACTATGGTATGCTACATGCCAAGGTAGAGGAACTATAGCATGCTAAGGTGGCACACAGAAGGTATAGCCTATAGCCTATAAAATGAAGAGACACAGGGATTCCAGAAGGAGGAACATAACTAATGAAGCAGGCTTAAGAGAAATAAGGAGTGTGATCCGTTTTTAATATTTGTGATGCAGTGAGAGATTTTAAGAACATTTAGGATGATTCCATTTTGTAGAAGAGATAATGGGTTAGAGAGAAACGAGAAAGATTAAAAAAATAGGTGGAGAAAACCTTACAAACTATCATCAGGATTTGTGGCTTTTACCTTAAGCTCAGAGGGAAAATCATTCGAAAGGTTTATGGAGCAGAGTGACATGGCTGTATTTGCATCACAAAGATCATTCTGATCTCAGTGTGAAGTGTGGATTAGAGGGAAGCCAAACTGGAGATAATGGGATTATTCAGAAAGCTGTTTAGTTAATCCAGGGAATGAGTATCCTATGTTTTTAGAAAAATTTATGTGTTGAATACGTGGGACTTTGTAATTTATTAATAAACATGATAGGAAAAGCTGGTGTAAGTGATAATGATAGAAAGATGGTACTCAAGCCTGGCCTGTGTGGCTCAGTGGCTGAACGTCAACCCATACACCAAGTGGTCACTGGTTAGACTCCAGGTCAGGGCACATGCCTGGGTGTCTGGTTCAATCTCCAGTAGGGGGCCTGAAGGAGGCAGCAGAAAAGGAAAATTGCAATCATTTTTGTAATCAAGATTCATGGACTTTGTAAAGCATAAAACTTAACATGGCAAAAAGTTGCTAGATATGTGGGTTGAGCATTAGCACTAATATTACTCTGTTTGATTTCAAGTCATCAAGATACAGATGATTAATGAAGCCACCATGATAATGAATGACTTCCCAGGAAATATAAAGGGACACAGATCTTGGAAAGAACTCTGAAGATCGATCATTCACACATGTGTTTAGGAAGTGAAGCTTATAAAAGGACATTGAAGAAGATAAACCAAAAGAGTAGATTGTAGCTAGAAATACAGAATCAGTTTGGAGAAGAAATGTTAAAAGTATTAGACACTGGATAAATGAGATAGGAATAGTACTGAGAAAAGTTTATTGGGTGTAATAATCAAGAGGGCATTGATGGTTTTAGAGCAATGTAAGTACTATAAATCACATTGTAATAGTTTAAGAGGTGAGTGAGAGGTGAAGACATAGAGATGACATATATAGTACATTCTTTCATAATTACTGTACAAAAGAGGAGATAGCCAATGCAGTCGTTGTGAACAGTAAGATGTTTAAAGAAAACTTCCTTTAAAGCGAGAGCGAGATGAGTATGTTTACATGATCACAGGAGTGATTGCCCAGAGAGGGAAAGAGAAATGTTATACAGGAGGTAGAATGAGGTTCCGATGAACGTTCTTGTCCAGTGGGTGAGATGCAGAGCATAGGTGGACAGAGTTCCTTTAAACAGGTTCAAACCCTCTACTCTGCTATAACCAAAGGAAGGGAGAATATAATAAATCAAAGTGCAAATATGCTTGCAGATTGGAAATGGAGTTGAGGAAACTCTCACCCAATGATTTTATTCTGTAAAATCAGTGTAAAGATAGGCTCATGAAATGTGTTTGTGTGCATCTAGATTTTGACATTAACTGTTCTTTCTGAAGTATAAATTAAACACAATTTATTAAACAACCTAGGTTGTTGTTTCTCCATTTAGCTTTTATCTTTCTATACTTGAGAGGCAAGAAAAATGAAAAATCATTAGGCCAACATACAGGTAAATGCAACCTGGTCTAGGGCTCTCTGAGGAACTGACGCCATACTGTGAGCCAAGGTTTCAAAGTTCTGCGTTCTCTTTTCCTTATTTGTAAAAGGGCAGCGGCTGGAGGGAATGTTCTATGTACAGTTTTATATAGTACAACATATTTGGGGGGCTAAGTTCATTTTTAAACTTAGAAGTCTATTGATCATAATTGCCATCTAAAAGATACACAACTATGGCATTTGTCCCTGTCTGTCGGATTTATTTTACTTAGCTCCCTGTCTTCATTGCAACATTATTTATAATTCCCAAAGAAGCTGATTCTTATAGCTTCCATTCTTTTCCTTGGTTCCAGACACTATATAGAAATAACTGGATGACTAGAGGAGTCCTCAATATATCATGTTTTATATAAAAAAGCACACATCAACAAAAATCAAATGTTACTAATTCCATATCAAAGATGAGGAACAAAAATGTTCAAATTCCTATTATATGGAATTACAGATTCTTGGTAAGACTTGAAGGATATTAATATTCTACAAAGTGTTTCATTTTACCAATCAGAAAATTTAGAAATAATTTTATAGTTTAGTATATTTCTATTACCAAAAGTAGCAGTCAAATTACATTCAGTAGGTTTCTGTTGAGTCTGCTAGCATTTTTTTCCTTTTCTGTCTCCATTCTCTGCCGATGTGTGCATACCCATGTTCTCATTTAAATTTAAAGCACTGTTTGAATTTATTTTTGCATTTTTCCTGTCAATAATTGTGAAGGAACTGCAAGTAGTGGACACTATATTATTTTTACTATATATATATAATGTTTCTAATAGATATTTCAAAACATTTCACAGAAAGCTATTTACCTATTTTAAATTATTTGACACTATTTTTAATATTTGACATTAAAATGGATGATCATATTAAACAAATACATTTTCATCAGAAAAAAAATGTTGAAAAATAAATACAAGAACTATGATGCTTACATTTCTAAATTAGTCACAGGAAACTGGGACTATTTCACAATATTATCTATATAATAAAAGCCCTTTACTGAGGAATGACCAGAATGACCAGTTGCTATGAAGTGCACTGATGACCAGGGGGCAGACACTCAATGCAGGGGCTGCCCCCTGGTGGTCAATGCACTCACACAGCTGGAGCGCCGCTCAGCCAGAAGCCAGGCTTACCGCTGGTGAGCACAGCAGCAGTGGCAGGAGCCTCTCCTGCCTCCATGGCAGCGCTAAGGAGGGGTGAGCCAAGTGGCAAGGAGCGAGCAGGCGGGCGATTAGGAGTGAGAGGTCCCGGATTGCGAGAGGCCACAGGCTGGGCTGAGGGACCCCCTGCCCCCTGCATGAATTTTGTGCATTGGGCCTCTAGTATATACATAAAATCATGTTCTTATTTTTAAAATATAATGTTTTAGTCTTAATCCTGACATTTAAAAAAGTGCTAACAGATACTTTTGCTCCCATTGCTAGTCCTGCTTTTGTGAGTATGTTTAGAATGAGGAGGGCTCTCTCAGCAGTTGGTAATGTATTCCTTTTGAGGAATGCTGTAAATAGGTTGCCTTGGGAAGTACTTAGTCTTATTGAATAATATGTCAATGCCAGATATCTCTTATAAAATACTTGATTTCTCTGGGAAATGTGTTCATTTGTGTGGCTTTTAGATAAATCAGTTTGGAGAAAGGTCAGGAGGCATTTCAGCTCTTTTTCATTGCTTTTGTTGAAAGTGATATGGGCACCCAGGATTCCACTGGGAACTTTAGATGAATCAGACAGTCGAAAAGGTTTCTGAAAATATACCTAAATCCCTTAGTGCAAATAGTGGAAACCTATAAAATACTCAGAAAAAAATATAATATAATAAACTAATTTCTAAAATGAATTAACTAATACTAAAAGGGGAGTAACTAAAACATGTATGTAGATTTTTAGTACAAATAAAGTACTTAAAGAGTCCAGAAAACATACCTACCAAACATCTACCCTCAATTACATCCTCTTTAATAGTCAGAAACATCTGCCTGGAAGCAGAGAATGGGCAGGAGATTGTATTCACAATTAATAAAACACCAGAAATCCACTTTAAAGTATAGTCATGTGTCACATAATGACGACGTTTCATGCAGGATGGTGGTACCATAAGATTACAACAAAGCTGAAAAATCCCTGTCACCCAGTGATGTCACAGCTGTCATGACAGTATGGGGTAATACATTACTCATGAGTTTGTAGTGATGCTGGTAGAAAAAAAACCTGTGCTGACAATTATATAAAAGTGTATCACATATAACTATGGATAGCACATGATACTGAAAATGATAACAAATGACTATGTTACTGGCTTAGGTACTTACTATACTATACATCTTATTGTTATTTCAGAGTGTACTCATTCCATCTATAAGAAAGTTTGCTGTAAAACAGTATGCTGTGTTACACAGGCAGCGCTTCATACATCTTATGTACATCATGTGTTGATTGCATTATTTTCTCTTCTGCTTTATTTAGTTAGTCTTGTTTTTTGTTTTTGTTTTTATTTTTGTGCAGTAACATGCCACACAAGCTAGCAGCCAAGGATTGACGAATATACCACATAGGCCACTTGTGTAGTTGAATACACAATAAAGCTTGTGAAAGTACATTCTATGACCTTAACACAAGACAAAATCTCCTAATGATCCATTTTTCAGAACAGGTTTTTGTCATTAAGTAGCACATGACTATATAAAAACATGCAATCAATGAAATAAGATCAACATTAGAATAAAAAGATTAACAGTTAATAATAAACTTAATAATAAATTATGAATAATGCACAGACTATTGTAATATTATTAATGTACAAATACTTGATGTATAGTTTTGCCAAAGGTAATAATTGGAAGAGAAGAAAGAAAAAGTATATAATAACATAAAAGATTATAATTTAGGAGAATTAATCTATAGATAATAGAATTAATTAATAAGCTATCAATCAAACATGAGTAGAAAAATGAATAAATAGAAAACCTCCTTTTTGCATAAAAATAGAAGACTGAACATTCTCAAAAATTAAATATGCTAGGAATAATACATAATTTGAAATTCCTAAGGCAATGAGAGATTATGTTTGCCACCTTATAGTAAAGCATCAGAATACAGAAGACAAAAAGAAGATCTTATAATAAACTAGAGGCCCAATGCACGAAATTTGTGCAAGGGGCTCGGCCCTTGCAGCTGCGGCAGCTTGCCTCAGCCCTCACAGCCCCAGCTTCGTCTGGAAGGACGTCCGGAAGGTTTTTCGGCTGTCCGGTTTAATTAGCATATTATGCTGTTATTATTATAGATTAGTATAATCTACCAGGGATCATTGCTCTGAGGAAGAGGCATAACAGACCAGTTCATCCAATCACTGGATACCAGCATAAAACACAATTCACCCAACTGTTACATCTATTGTAAAACTGAATTGATCTGCATCTGTTTTTTGTTTGTTTCATTTTTATTATCTTCTGGTTAATAAATGCAATTACCATAAAAAAGGAACAAAATATAATTATTATTTAAGCAATCCAAGTGTCCAAGTACAGATTAATAAACAAAATGTTAATATACACATAATAAAATAGTATCAGCCTTACAAATGTAGGAAATTCTGTCATATACTATAACATGCATGAACCTTGAGAAATTATACTAAGTGAAATAAACCTCACACAAAACATACAAATACTATCTGATTCCACTTCTAAGAGAGAACTAATGTAGTCAAAATCATAGGGATAGAAAGTAGAATGATGGCTGCCAGGGCCTAGGTAAAAGGGAGAATTAGGATTTCCTATTTAATGGTTATAAAATTCAGTTTTAGAAAATGAAAAAAATGTTCTTGAGAGGAATATTGGTGATGGTTACACAACAATGTGAATGTATTTAATGCCACTAAGCTGTATATTTAAAAATCGTTAAAATAATATATTTTATTTATGTATTTTTACCTGGTTGAATAAAATAATTGTAGGCATCAAATAAAAGCAACCTCATAATTTCTGAATTAAAGATATATTAAAATAATGATCCAATTTGCAAAACCCCAAATTTACATTTTTAATACACTTTTTTTAGATGTAATGATAGCTTATTCAACCAGTAAAATAGTGTGATTTTAGGAAGAACATTCCCAAGTAGAAAAAAAGAAATCTATGTGTATATTATTTAACACTGATAAACTAGAAAAGACAACTTTTTTTATTAAACCAAAATTAGTCAGTTGTTCTGCTTGCAAAGAATTATCTAAATTATGTGAACTTACAATCTGTGGGTTTTCTGAGTTAGTTTCTATACTAACACTTCTTCCCCTGAATGACTCCCCCCCCCCCCCCGCCCCACACACACACATTGAAAGTAAGTTTCAATTTATATAATTTCTGGAAATTTTAGGAATATTTAATATATATAAACACTTACTTATCTCTAAGCCAATCACAATAGAACTCCTTAAAGAGAAGTTATTATCTAATTTGTAATTCTATCTAAGTTAGAAAAATATTACACTCTCAGAAAATCTGTGCTACAGGGGGTTCTGCATTGCAGATATTTAAATAAACAAAAAACATGGAGAAAGCTTATAGCTTCAATTCTAAAATTATAGCCATGAGTTTAGAATAAACACAGAAATACAGAAATCCTAAGTCTATTCATTTTCCAGAGGGCCTAAATTTCATCATTAATTTGAGATCAAAAGAAACAAATGTAAGACTAACAAACTCTGAATGCACTCTGTTATCTTTCACTCAACAAAGTCTCAATAACCCATTAATCCATTAATAGGCATTGCCAAATGATCAGACCATAAGAGCAAAAGTACCAAATACCAACAATCATGTGATTTTAAAAAGAAGCAAAATTAATTTCTTATTCTGTTAACAAAATGCATGAGCATTACTCCACTATGAGAAGGAATGAATTATTGACACATGGTATATGTGAAAAATTTTTAAAATATTATGCTAAGTGAAAGAAGTCTGTTACAAAGTACCACATATTGTATGATAACATTTATATGAAATGATCAGAATAAGGAAATTTATAGATATAGGAAGTGCATTAGTGTTTGCCTAGGGCTGAGGATGGGGAAAGTGGAAAATGACTGCTAATAGAATAGGTATAATATTTGGGGGCTTATATAAATGTTCTAAAATTAAATTGTAATGTTTGCACAATCTGTATATATTAAAAACTAAAGTTGTATATTTTATTTTATTATTTATAAATTTCTTCTTGCTTTATTTCAGTATGCTTAACAAATAAGATTGTATTTATTTATTGTGTACAACATGATATTTTGATAGACACATGCATTGTAAATGATTATCATAATCAAGCTAATTAACATTTCCATTACCTCACAAGGTATGTCTTTTGTGGATGGTAGGGACATTTAAAATCTACTAGCAATTTTCAAGTATACAATATGTATTATTAACTATAATTACCATGATGTACACTAAATAGTATGCTTTCCATGGCTGAATTTCATAGTTTTTAAATATATTTTTGTAAAATTATTAAAAATATTATATATAAGCCTTATCTGCTGTCCTTCTACCCTGATTTAAGTAGTTGATTTTTAATAATTTCATCAAAAATTATTTTTTTAATATCTATCTCACACTACTAGAATAAGCTAAATGGGAGTAGAAATTTGTATGGACTAGTATATATTATCCATTGCTCTACCTCCAATGTGTAGAAATGTGTCTAGGGTACAATAAATGTGTTTAATATGTGAATTAGGGTTAAAATTTAAAAATAACAATATATAAACACCAGCAAGCCACCTAAAGTAAAAATCTAAGAATGAAAATCTGAGTTAAAATACACTAATAAAATCAAATGCAGAAAATATGATATATTAATGTTATACTGTAAAAAATGATAAAAAACTATATGTGGATATACAGGGTATAAAATATTTACTACAATCACTCTAACTAGAATATTCCCAAAATTAAATTAAAAGTTATTTTAAATGTAAAGTCTCTACAGAGGCCCAGATAGATTCACTAGTGAATTCTATCAACATTTAAGCAATAAATTATATCAAATATTTATAATCTCTTTCAGAACATAGGTACACACAGAATACTTTCTACCTATTCTATGAGACCAGTATCACCCTAATACCAAAACTAAATAAAGACATTACAAGAAAAGAAAACTACATCAATATATTTCAGGAAATAGATATAAAACTCTTCAACAAAATATTAGCAGGTAGAGTAAAAAACAAACAAACGCATAGATAGAATTATACAACATGACCACGTAGGATTTACTCTAGGTATGCAAGACTGATTCAACATTTGAAAATCAATGTCATAAATTACACCAACAGGCTAAAAGTTACATGATCATTTCAATAGAAGCAAAAAAGCATTTGACAAAACCCAATATTCATTTAAGATAAAAACACTCAGTAAGTAGGACTAGAGTGGAAGTTTCTCAACTTGATAAAAACTACCTACAAAAAATCTACAGCTAATATTATACTTAATCTTGAGAAATTTGAAACTTTCCCATAAGATGAGGTATAAGGCAGGATATTCTCTCCCTATCATTGTCAGTTCTTCCCAACTTGTTCAACATTTTCAATGCAATACCAATTGAAATCCCAGGATGTTATGTTGCAGATATTATCTAACTGATTCCAAAGTTTAGAGAGGCAAAAGACCCAGAATATACAAGAAAATATTGAAGGAGATGAACAAATTTGGAAGATTGATACTACCTGAATTCAAGGCTAAATATAAAGCTACAGTAATAAAGATCATGTAGTGTTGGAAAAAGAATGAACAAAGAGATCATCAGAATAGAGATCCCAGAAATAACCCATCCTAATACATAAAAACCCAGGGTCTGTAACGACTGACCAAACACCAGAAGTCAGTCCTGCACAGTGCTGGATTGCTGTGGTGACTCAGCACTGACTGCCGCCAGAGCAGGTGCAGCGACCCAGCACTGACTGCCGAGGGGGCTGCAGATCAGGCCCGGAGAGAGGCGGGGGGAGAGAGGCAGGTTCTGATCCGCAGCCTCGGTGGCAACTGTTGATCAGCCGTTGCCTCTCTTTCTCTCCCGGCTTTGCCAGCAGCCGCTCCTCTCTTTCTCTTTCTCTCCAGGCCTCCACAGGGGCTACTGATCAGCCCCACCTCTCTGATTAGGCCTGGAGATAGGCCAAGAGACACTGACTGGCATAGAAACTGATCAATCAGAACCAAATCTGGGTGAACTGTGAGGAGCCAATGGCTGCCTAGGAGACACAGCTTTTGACGCTGACTGGCTTAGAAACCAACCCCAAAGGGTCCCCCCAATTGGAGAGAGTGCAGGCTGGGCTGAGGGAACGCCCCCTCTGTGCACAAATTTCGTGCACTAGGCCACTAGTATAAATATAGTCAACTAATAGTTGATGAAAAACCAAAGTTAATGCAATTGAAGGAAAAAAATTATCTCTTCAAAAAATGGAGCTGAAACATCTGGACATCCACATCCCAAAAGATGACTGCCACAGTTCATCTTAGGCTCTTCAGAAACATAAACTCAAAATGGATCTCCTGGAAGACAACATAGGAGAAAAACATGTGACCTTGGGTATAACAATGGCTTTTTAGATACCAAAACCGCATTCCATAAAAGAAATCACAGATAGTGGATTTAATTAAAATTAAAATTTCTGCTTTGGGTAAGACAATGTCAAGGTATGAGAAGGCAATCCACAGACTAGAAGAAAATATTTTCAAAAGGCACATCAGATAAAGTACAGTTAACCAAAATATGCACAGTACTCTTAAAAATTCAATAATAAGGAAACAACAACCTGATTTAAAAATGAGCCAAAAGTATTAACAGACATCTTACTAAAGAAGAAATACACGAGATGGCAAATAATCAGCTGGTAAGATGTGCCTAATTATGCCATCAAGAAATGCAAATAAAACAACAATGAGATATTACTACACACCTATTAAAATGGCCACAATCTGGAACACTAACAACATCAAATTATGGTGAGGCTGTGGAGCAACATGAACACTCTCTCATATTGCTGATAGGAATGGAAAATGGTTTACTCTCTCTGGAAGACAGTTTGGTCCTTTCCTAAAAACTGAACATACTTTTACCATAGAATCCAGCAATTGCATGCCCTAGTATTTAGCCAAAGGAGTAAAAAAATTTACATCACACAAAAACCTACACATGGATGTTTATAGTAACTTTATTAGTAATTGCCCCACTTTAGAAGCAGCCAAGATGTTCTTCAGTAGGTGAAAGGATTGACAAATTGTAATATATACAGACAGATATTATTGAGCTATAAAAAAGAAATGAGTCATCAAGCCATAAAAATACTTGGGGGAACTTTAAATGCATATTAGTGAAGAAAACCAATCTGAAAAGGGTATGTACTGTATGAGTCCAGGTATGCAAGGTATGCATTCTGGAAAAGACAAAACTATTGAGAAAGTAAAAAGATCAATGGTTGGTAGTGTTGGGGTACAGGAAGAGTAATTAACGGGCAGAGCACACAGGAATTTTAGGACAGTGGAAACAGTATGTGTGATACCATGAAGATAGATATATGTCATTATTATTTCCCCCAACCCATAAAATATAACATCTAGAGTGAACAGTAATGTGAACTTTGTATGATTATGATGTATCACAGTAAATTCATCAGCTGTAAAAAAAAATGTGGCACAATGATAGGGGATGTTGATAATATGGGAGTGCAGGGGCACATGGGAAATTTTGTTGTGAATTTAAAACTGCCCTAAAAAATAAAGGCAACCCCCCTACACACAAAATTCAAAATAGCTACACTTGTTATTAGATACAGCATTCCATTATTGATCATATCAATTAGAGAAAACAATATAATGTTTACTTAAATTATACTATTTATAAGATTAACACTATGAAGTTGAATAAATAAAAATAGAGAATACTTTTTTTGAAACATTATTCTCTATGCATGCCATCTTTATAGCTTTAGTGTTAATTTAGAAAATAATAAAAAAACTCCCGTTATTTAATATTAATTCTTTGCCAGGCACGAAGGTATATTTTACATGTGCCTTTTAATCATTTCAGCAAGTTAGAGAATATGATTTGCAATATTTTACAGTAACTTGTGTAAGCCCTGAGCTAGCCGGAGGCAGAGACAGCAGAGCCCCTGGTCTATGCAACTCCTAATCCCAGTGTTCACCATCACTGTCGTGTTCTAGCATCCAAAGATTTTATTATTTTAATAAAATAATTAGTGCACAAAGGAAACTTGAAAATAGTCTACTATATGAGAACTAGCTTACCAATCATTAGGACATACAGTTCAATTCAAAGCCTTGAAAGCAAATAACCAAAGAATTACTGAAAATATACTGAAGTTAATGGTCTCCTTCATAAGGAAAGGAGTTACTTGTTGCACTAACAATACATTTTGACAATATAGAAAAAATAAAACATCAAAAGTTAAAAAGAAAATGGTAAATTATAAAAAACAATGGAAATGAAATAAAAGTGATCATTACAAATGGCTACATTATTTGGCAAATTCCACAAGATTTCAGAAAAAAAATTCAAAATAGAATTTAAAAAGATAATTAACTGGTAAAGTACATACAATAATGGTGATATATAAGAGTATTATATACCATTGTTTAGAAATATATTCATTCTTCATGAAAAAATAAAGGTGATTAATTAGACACCAATCTCAAGTTTATGAACAGGAGAGGGGCACATTCCAAACTGTTAGAAACTAAAATACACTTTAAAAAACAATGTAAGATGTTTACTGCCAGGGTTCTTGTCCCAGCATCAAGAAGGGTTCAGGGATCTGGAAAAGGCTGTGTGTAGATGACATAGAAATCCAGAGACTAATAAAGAGTTTGGAGACGAAATATAATTTTGAAAGGCATTGGGGGTCAGAGGACCTTCAGCTAAAGGAACTGAAGACTCCCTCCTTGTCTAGGACCCTTGCTTTTATTAACACAATTTGTCCTAAGGCAAGGTGGAGATTATACACTTCAAAGGGTAAAGCTTCAAAGGGTACAGAAGCATTGTCAGTTTAGGGGAATTAGCCTAAGGCTGTACAGGTGTTTGGCCAGTAGGAGGCAATAATATGTAGATTAAGATGCCCTTTAACTGTCTGGCAACCACAATCAGTTTCCTATTCAGGTTTGGGGAAATGCCTTTAGCCATTCCCAGATGGTGACTACATGTGTGACTCAATCCTAGAGTCCCCAAGTCTCATCAACCTTTTGATGAAACTCTTGAAATGATGACATGCTGGAATTGGTCTACAGCAGTTTACTTTTCACAAAATGTCTATTATAGAAGATCAGTATTTAAGTAACCTGCATAGATTCACATTTTTAGACAATTTCCACATATATAATTGGGAAGAAATCGATCAGCCCGGCCTGTTGTGGGATTTTTTACACTCTGCTGTTACTTTCCGGCTTTGTTTATGTATTTTGTCAGCCCTATATTCATTTTCAAACTAAGTAACATCTGTGTCTGGATGAAGCCTGCTACATTCTGTAGCTTTGTTGTCAATATGATACCAAGACAACAATTGCTAGCTAAGTGTGTGTTTGCAAAATTCCAACTGTTTTCAGCGCTCCCCTCACTTTATTTTCTTACTCTTGGACACAAGGCACGTAACTAGCTCATTAGGTCATTAGGTGGGACCCTGTTCCTTCAGATGGATAGAACTGATAGATTCAGTGTCACTACATCCTCATGGATAGTGGAATGACTGCACTACTTTGAGAGAGTGTGAGTATTGGAGGCGAAAGGAGTGACCTTCTACATTGACCACTGTCCCTGTCACCTCAAATGAGGTCTATGTCCCATCAGAAGCAGGAAAACTAATATGGAGCTTATTTACTTTCTATTCTGGAGCTAATCAGCACTGCGAGGCATCTAAAAACTATCAACTCAAAGGCCTAAACAACCATATTTTAGGAATGATTAAACAGGTTTATGCTTGGAGACTTTAGAAGGAGGTATTCCTGGATATTTCAAACAGTCTCTTAACACAAATTTCTATGTTCTTGAAAATGTTATTTTCATAGCATATTTGTCCTAGACAAAATAACAGAACCATGGATGCCTGGAAACCACTCCAATGTTAGAGGAAGAAATCCCAATTACCAAAACTAAACATACATTTCAGTACATGTCTGTTATAGAAACCCCTCATAATGGGGAGGAAAACCAGAAACAGTTCTACACATTTACATCCTTGGAGTTTGTATATATAGAAGAGACAATTTTGTTCAGCTCTTCTAACTTTCTAAGTATGTAGAGAAAAGAGCATATTCAATATCAACTCATTCATTGACCCACTATCCATGAAATAATTTGATCTTGTTTGGAACTAGTACAGTAAACTAAGCATTCTAATGTATGGTGACAAAATTTTTTCAATGTTGAGACATTAGTACAATTATATAGAGCAACATTTGAATAAGTAGGATAATTATTAGTTTGAATGACTTGGTTAATATATTGGTACATCCTGTCATATATCTTATATCTTAATACATGGTGAAGAAAAGTAGTAGGAACAAAAATTTACCTATTTGAATGATCTTAAGTATCACCTTCCAAAGCATTAGATTTGTTTATAATGTAAGGTTTAGTATTCAAACTGATACTGTAGATTTCATGCCACTGATGAATAACATTGAGGTTCTGTTTGTTAAAATGGACTATGATTATAGTGTCCTATAATTATTACAAACCTTTAAATAAATTGACTAATTCTTAATCCACAATTTTAGTAGACTGTTGCAATTTGAGGATGCTGTTCCAGCTTTGGCATATTGTTCATTTATAAAATGCAATTTTCAAAATCTTTATTGAAAATATTTCAGTTATTGAATATCACATACATTTGTCCTTTTTAATACTACGAATGCTAAAGAATTATTCCATAATGCTAATACCCTTCCATATTGTTAATTAAGTCAATATTACATGCTATTATTTTGCATATTCTCCTTAAAATTTTAGCATGCTTACTAAATATTATGCCTACATTTCTACCAAATGAGATAATCTACTATGTCTATCTATTTACCTAACATAAAATTAGCCATTTTAAAGCCTAAAAATAAAAGGAGTTAGTACATTTACACTGGTATAGAACCATCACCACTATCTAGTTCCAAAACATTTTTATGGCCCCAAAGAGAAACCTGTACCTATTAAAGAGTCACTTCCATTCCCAGCTCCTCTAAGTCCTTGGAAAACACTAATCTGCTTCTTATCTCTATGAGTTTGCATATTCTGGGTATCTATACTAGTATATATAAAAGCCTACGTGACCAGCCAACTGGCCAGTAGCTATGATGCACGCTGACCACCAGGGGCAGACACTCAACACAGGAGCTGCCAAGCTGAGGTCACTCGGGTGACACAGAGGAGGGAGCCTGATTCCGGAGTGTGTCACCCAAGAATCTCCCTCTCACAATCTGGGAGCCTTTGGGGATGTCAGAGAGCTGGTTTCGGCCCGATCCATGCAGGCCAGGCCAAGGGATCCCCCCAGTGCACAGATTCGCCTCTAGTTTCATATAAATGAAAAGATAGGATATGTGGCATTTTACATCTGGCTTCTATCATTAGCATTTTTAAAAATATATTTTTATTGATTTCAAAGAGAAAGGGAGAGAGAGACAGAGAAAGAGAGAGAGATAGAAAAATCAATAATGAGAGAGAATCATTGATCAGCTGCTGTCTGCATGCCCCACCCTGGGATTGAGTTCATAACCCACGCCTATGCCCTGACTGGGAATCAAACTGTGACCTCCTGGTTCATAGGTCAATGCTCAATATTGAGCTATGCTGGCTGGTATAGCATGTTTTGTTTTTTTTTTTAAGCAAACAAGGAAAGAGACAATGAAAGAGACAATGAAATTGTTGAAATTAAAATATAGTTTTTGAAAAAGTAAATTTGTGTGATATTACACAGTCAGTTGATATAAAAAATATGCTTGCCCTAACCAGTTTGGCTCAGTGGATAGAGCGTCAGCCTGCAGACTCAGGGGTTCCAGGTTCGATTCCGGTCAAGGGCATGTACTTTGGTTGCGGGCACATCCCCAGTGGGGAGTGTGCAGGAGGCAGCTGATCGATGTTTCTCTCTCATCAATGTTTCTAACTCTCTATCCCTCTCCCTTCCTCTCTGTAAAAAAATCAATAAAATATATT
>NW_005871166.1:2270895-2283715 GCF_000147115.1 Myotis lucifugus
TATATATATATATATATACTTACTATAACATCATTTAATGTGTGTGAGAAAGTAGAGAAAGAACAGTTTTGATTTTGATTCTAGTAAACCATAACAAATGTCCTTGCTGTCAATGTCATCTTGGAATTAATTTACTATTTCTTCTTCTTCTCATTCTCACTTTTATACATAGTAGGCAATCAGAAAAAGGCAATTCACTCTCAGATTGCTTAACTGCTAGACATTTTGTAATATTCCACCCATTAAGAGAGCCATACTTATGAGCCAGTCACATTTTAAGATATACTAGAGGCCTGGTGCATGAGATTCGTGCATTTGGGTGGAGATGGGGCTCAGCCTGGCCTGCACCCTTTCACAGTCCAGGGCTCTCACAGTCCAGGACCCCTCGCTTCTTACTGCCCACCTGCAGCAGAGGCAGGAGAGGCTCCCGCCACCACCGCTGCACTCGCCAGCCGTGAGTCCAGCTTCCGACTGAGCAGAACTCAGGGGGAAGCCTCCACCAGGGGGAAGCTCCTGCATTGAGCGTCTGCCCCCTGGTGGTCAGTGCGCATCATAGCTACCAGTCGTTCTGCCATTTGGTTGATTTGCATATTAGGCTTTTATTATATAGGATAAATAAGATGTTACAAAGTGTAAATAAATGACTGGTAATGTAAATTCCAGATAATTGCAGAAGAAAATGCCTCAGAAGATAAAAAATACAGCTCTGTATTTATAAAAATTTGGATAGCATCTTTTATGACACCACTTGATCTATGAAGAAGTAGTATTATTTTTTCTGTCAAAGAAGTTTGGAAAGCTTTGCATTGTCTCTTTTATTGTATTTATATATTATTTATCTCTTATCTGAAAGCTTACTATTTTTATACTGTTATTAAGATTATAAGAACAAAAATAATAAATTTAAAGTGATAATTACCTCTTTACTTTGGAAGGTTACATTATATAACTAAAATGTTTCAAAAGCATCAATATGAGAATAAAATAAAAAATGAGTTTAATGTTCCCTATATTCTCACCCCTAAGTCTCCTGAATCTAAAATGAAAACTTTAAGTATATTTCTTATTTTTTGTCACATAAAATTATAACAATAAATATAATAAAATATGAGGAGTAATTTCAAAAAGGCACAAAAGAATACCCATTTAATTTAAAGATACATTTATTCCTTTAGAAGGAAATTAATTAAACAAATGTATAGTAATCCAAGAAATTTACCTTAATTTATTAAAATTAATGTAAATAAGAAATGATATTTCAAAAATTAGAAGTCCATTAAAATATTTCTAAATAACTAAATTAACTTGCTTCTAACACTTGTTTAGGTGAAACTACTCTCTAATAAATTGTATCATCAAATCTTTGGAAATCATTCCAAGATGATAATAGTTTTAAAGTGAAAGTCTTAGATAAGGAGGAATTTTATTAGTTTTCTTTTCCAGTAATATTTTAAAATAACATGCTAATATATGGAAGTATTGCAATTTTGTCTTAAAAATTTATTCTATTGTGAGAAAAGTTTTAGCAGACCTTGTTAGCACCCAAATGAAATGTTAATCAAAATAACCTGGATCTGTTTGTTCTAGCTTCTTGCTTACTGAACAATAAGTTTGGTTGTCTAACACTATCTTACATTTTTATATTAAGCTAATCAGTTATAAAATTCAATGATGATTTCTTGAATCTGGTGTGGACATGTGTGCTACAGTTCCTTTAATAATTCTATTGGAATTATCATGTTTCCAAGTTTTAGGTGGAAATTGTTCCTCTTCCTGCTGATCTGGAAACAGCCCAAGTGCTCATCAGTAGATGAGTGGATAAGAAAGCTGTGTTATATTTACACCATGGAATACTATACAGCAGTATAAAAGAAGGATCTTTTACCCTTTGAGACAGCATGGAGGAACCTGGAGAATATTATGGTAAGCGAAATAAGCCAGTCAGAGAAAGACAAGTATCACATGATCTCACTCATAAGTGGAATCTAATGAACAAAATAAACTGATGAATAAAATAGATCCAGAGACACAGAAACATGGAACAGACTGTGGAATCTCAGAGGGCAGGAGGGGGTGTGTGGGAAGAGATCAATCAAAGAACTTTTATGCATATATACATAACCCATGGACACAGACAGTAGGGTGATGAAGGCCTGGGCGGGGGGGGGCGGGGGGGGTGAGGTCAGGCTAGAAGGGGTTAATGGGGAAAAAAGAAATATATGTAATACTTTCAACAATGAATATTTTTAAAAGAATTAAATCATAAAAAAGAAACATGCAAGTATGACTGCAACTTACACATATATATAAAGGAACCCATACTTAGTGATGAAGAAAACATTGAAGAGATTCTAAGTTGGTTGTAGAGTAGGTAGAAGTTACACTCACCTACTCCTAGTGCCAGACCATATTTTCAGCTAAATTATAGAGCAATCAACCTGAATGACCAACTAAAAGCTGGAGGAACTAAAATATTATAACCACGGATTTACAGAAGAAGCCACATAGAGACTGGTAAGACGGGTGGAGATGCGAAAAGGGCTCGCCCCTACACCCAGGTGCAGAGAAGCCAGAGGGATATCATGGATGCAAAACTTCCTCCCTCACAGGATTGTGGAGTCTCAACACCTCAAAGGGATCCCCCAACCCAGAGCAACAGAGATGGGAAAAGGAGCCCACAGAGTATCTGGTTGTGAAAATCAGTGGGGATTCACTCCACCTGGGAGAGAAGGGAGTCTATTAGAGACTCAGATGCCATCTTCCCAGGGAAGAGCACAATTACTGGTGCAGCACCAACCTGGGAGTGCACTTCTGGGTCCCCCAACTACTGGCAACACCTCTCTGCCTTGCTCAGGACCCGTAGAGGGGTCTGCTGGCTGCACAGATCAGTGACCTTTGAGTGCTTTTTTTCTGGAGGAGCTCTTGGTGGGAAACTCAGACAGTGATTGAACTGTGTAGCTTTGGAAATGGGACTGATCTTCCGCAGCTCCTACACACAGTTGGTGCATCCCCACCACACACACACACACACACACACACACACACACACACGTAGAATCACTTGGCCAGCTCCACACTGCTGAACTCAGTAACTTAGGGGGATCGAAGTGAGGTATAGAGCTGGGATTTTCAAAGCATGTCTCTGGAGGAGGCTTTTCCTCCAAGAATCAGATGGGCAGGTCCTGGGTTGTGGGGCTACATGACAGGGAAACCACTACTATCTCCCGTGAGCTCAGCCTGAGCTACCCCAGGCAGGGGAAAACGTGCCCACACCCCTCCTACAGGCTTGTGGGCACTACCCCCAACCAGAGACTGGATCTGCCCTTCCCAATCCCTGATACCCACCCTGCTTAGTTCAGTTGAATAAGGGGAAGGAAGTGCAGCTCAAACCTGAGACGTCTGTTGTGTGTATACCTAGAAGGCTATTGTCTGGAACCCAGAGGAAGTGCTTGGCAACCTCCTTTGGGCTTGGCTGGCATCACCCCCAATGGGAGACCCTTTGATCTGTCCTCCTGAACCCAGTGGAACTTCCCTGCTGAGCTTGCTCCTACAGAGGGGACCAAACTGAACCTTCTGCATGCTCATCCTGGGAGAACTAGAGTTGGAGAATCTGGTTGAGACTGAGTGGCTTGGCTCTGGAGTAGAAACCCCTTTTCCCTTATTGAATGACTGATTACGTGACCCCAAGTAGGGGATCCACTAGCCCCATCCTCCCAACCGTGGTTTCCCAGCCCTGTCAACCTCAGGACCTGTGGAAGGGTCTGTGGGCCATGCCCATTCTCTACAGTCCTCCTTCAGAAGGCTCTGGAAGTAAACCAAGCAACCTCAGAGGGAGGCAGAGTAGCTGACAGGCGGAGACGAACCTCAGAGAGACTTGGTCCTTTTATAGATCTACTTCTAGCCCTAAGCTTAAGGAAGCCAATTCTTGTACACATATCTGCCGATGTACCAGCAAACTGAGCTGCTGCTCCCGGTGTCTAGCATCTCGGTGGCAACGCCAACGCCATAATGTGTAGTTCGGCGCTAACAGGAGCACTGGGGGGAGAGGGTCCCTTCTGGGACCAGGAGGAGTCCCTCGGGTGGGCTGAGGGATGGGTGGGGCCAATGGGATGGTCTGAGGAGGGCAGGGGGGGTCCTTCAGTGCTGGTCAGCCGGTGGGGGGACTGCAGGGTCCCTGTGCCGCACACTGTATTGGATTTGGTCAACTGGCAGGAACCTCACTCTGGAGTCCGGGTAAGTGACGACTGTGAAAGCACAGCAAGGGGGAGTGGTGTCCATTTCACTGTCCTCATCATCCAAGGGCGGCTGAGAGGTGAGACCTTCAGGTGCCCCGGCTGTGATGGGAGCAGCGACCTGGCCAGGCTGAGTGGCCAGGGGCCGGGGGTCTGCCATCGCTGAGCCAGGAGGAGAGGGAGAAGGGGCAGACTGAGTGGCACTGCAGCCAGCCCTGGCCTCTGGGTCAGCGCCCAGGATGCAGTCACCTGCAAGGCAGGGCAGCTTAGGAGGCGGGGGCAGCTCCCCTCGATCCCACCGCAGTGGGGGCAGCGGGAGCTGCAGGGGCAGGGACATGGTTCTCTTGCGGGACTTCCTGGGGGCAGAGGCGGGTGGAGGATGGCTGCCTGATGGCTTTGGAGCCTCCACCTCCTCACACAGAGGTGGTGACACCGGGACACTGGGCGGGGGGTCTCCCGCAGCACTTCCTCTGCTGGGCTCTGTGGCTGCAGGAAGCCACTGGGGCTTGGGTTTGGCTGCAGAGCAGGCGGGGCACCTCCCACAGGGCTGCTTGAGCCTGAGACCATGCTGCCTTCAGAGGAGCAGCTCCTGGGAAACAGCGGGGCGCTCCCACTGATGCTGCCCTGTGGGTGCTGGGCATGGAGGCCCAGAGGCCCAGGACCGCTCTTGCCAGCAGGGAGGACGCCCGTGGGATCCTGGGCCCTAGATGTCAGTGGGGGGTCCCCAGGGCGGTAGGGGCTGTCCTGGTCCCGCTGTCCCTTGTTCTGTACCTGATGGTCTTGGTTCTCTGCCCTCCCTTTTGGGGACCCTTCTTGGACCTTCACCTCCATGTCCTTCGGACGAGGAAGTGGGATGGTACTCGCTGGCTTCGGCTTCACAGCCTGGCCTTCCTGCCCGGGGAGAGCAAGTCTGCCCCTGGGAGGAGGGATGTAGACCGTCCTGGGATTACGGAAACACAGCCGGGGCTCCTCGGGGGGGTCCTTCCAGCCCACCAAGGGGAGGACCCCCAGAGGGAAGCGCCTGGTCTGGGGGAGAGGACACGGCCTTCCCCCCGCTGTGTGACAGCCAGATGCTGCAGGTGCAGGGCCCTGGGGTAGGAGCCCGAACCCAGGGCCCAGGGCAGGTGCAGGACACCGGGGGAGGATCCCGTGTGCAGGGCCCAGGGCAGGTGCAGGAGTCGCGGGGCATCCCCCCTGCGCACCCCAAAAGCTACCGGGCGTCGGGCACCAGGCAAGGCCCGGTGGCGGCGGCGGCGGATTAAAGGAAGAAACCTGGAAAGCAAATTGCCCATCGAGAGCCAGTTGTGCGCCAAGCGAGCCGAGGTGAGACCGGGAGCGCTGCTCCTTCGCTTCCTACTCCGCTGGGGCTCTCGCACGCACTGAGCCAACTTTATCCATGAGCTCAGATGTCTCCATGGAAATGTCAACGGTGCAAGTGCCAGTCCAGAGCGGGAGGAGAGGTCAAAGGGCAGGGGGCAGGGCCTCAGCACTGGCCACGCCCTTCCTGGCTCTCCAGCACCAGGGCCTCCAGCTGTCGGGCAGGTGCTGGGCACCAGCTGGCCCTGCGTGAGGAGCCTGTTCTAGACACTGAGGCCCTGACCTAACTGGGGCCGCACCCCCACATCCAGAGCAGAGGCCGAAGCTAGCAGGGATTGCACCCCAATATGCTGCCTTGTGAGTGAGCAAACAGTGAGTCTTTTCCCAGGAGCCTTCTTGGGAGGGAGTCCCTGTCCTTGTGGGACAACGGAGGGGACACAGGGAAGCTTCTCCCAGGCCTTCCGTGTCCTTTAAGCCAACACGGTGGTCAGAGCCTTTGAAGCGCCCAGCGGACACCATCACATGCATCTCCCCACTTGTCCTTGCATTTCAGCCTTTGAATGGTCTTACTCATGAAAGAAACAGTTGAAGTGGCCTTTGCTTTGGGGACTTAAAATTTTTCCAAGCATATGGACTTCTCTGATCTCAGCCCTGCAATGAATTTTTGGATATGTATAATATTAATTTTCTAATCATCTGTTTTTGAAGATTAGGCATTAAAATGGCATATTTTAATGTGATATTTATAAGCACTGTTTACCCTTTAACCACAAAAAAAAAAATAGAGCACAAGACAGCCATGATGAATAGTTGCATTTAATGTGATGTTAAGTTTCCAATTAAATTCTCCCTAAGTGAGAAAGTTTAATTATATTTCTACCAGCAACACTAAATACTATAACATCCTGTCTGGTAAATACTAGACAATTGATTAGAAAAAAGAAAGTGGATTTAACCATCTTCTTTTCTAAAATACAAATGACTAAATAAAAAATTAAATCAATATGATTGTTTTTTGTCTTGTACTTTTATCAGTTATATTTTATTAAAATACTTCCAAACCAAGATAAAAAGAAAACAAACACTGAAGATGAGAGTAGATACATTATCTGAAAGAAATGCATTATTATTGGCATAATTGATTTCCACATTCCACTATTGGACTTCAAAGTGAGAGGTATCCAACTCCCTTTGTATTTATTTCAGTGTGAATTGGAGTTTTGAGGCCGTAATTGCCTTTTAATTGATACAATCACTGTGGCAGAAACTTTTGTTTATTTATAGCAACATCTCTTCTCTTTTCATTCATATGTATGTGGTGTGATAAAGTTTTGATTAAAAATGCATTTCTCTGTTTTTCTTATAGTTATATCTGAACATATATCTAAGTGGCCAATGCGATGTGATATTAGTGGATATCATTATTGGAGAATTCTAAAGAAAGGGGTGCTTCTCTCCATTCTGCTACTTGTAATGTAGATACAATGGCACGGCTGTGAGAATAAATATTTCACCTTAGTGAAGACACAGGGGAAAGGTGGAAGTAGTTGTGTTGTCTTAATTTACTACCTTTTGGCCATTTTTTTTTAACATGAGACAATTAAAATTCTACTTTGTTTAACTTTTTATTTCTACCTTGTTTAACCTTTTATTTCAGTGTATGGAAAAACAAAATAAATTCTAACTTACATTGACAAAAAATCCTTTTGGTTACCATTCATTTCTTAGTTACTTTAAAACTATGATAAAGATGTCATTATGATTTATTAATTAGTGTACTGTACATTAGATTAATACAAATCTGTCCAACCATGGAGACCTGGTCATATCCATGTTCTGAAACTAATCTCCATAATATTTCAGCTGTGTACTTGGGGAGATCTTTAGCTTCACTTGGATTTGTTTCCTTATCTGTAAAATGGGACAACAATGCATATAAAATAATCCAGCGTACACATAAAAATCCCTCAAATCACGCTAGTTGTTGCTATTGAAGGGTTGAGTCAGAAACTGAATGATGATAACTCAAAGAAATGTTTGCCCTTTCTGAGCAACAAATTAAAAATCTATAATAGTCACGCAATTTCTAGTCCTATTGGTTCCAACATGTAAAGGAATGTGTGGCTCTCTTCAAGTATTCTGCTCTGAGGTAGGGATTTTTAAATAAATATCCAAAGCTCTTAGTAAATGTCCCAAATATGCATTTCAGGATTGACTGCATCTCATCCAGAGTGTAGAACAGTGATGGCGAACCTATGACACGTGTGTCAGAGGTGACACGCGAACTCATTTTTTTGGTTGATTTTCATTGTTAAATGGCATTTAAATATATAAAATAAATATCAAAAATATAAGTCTTTTATTATGGTTGCAAATATCAAAAAATTTCTATATGTGACACAGCACCAGAGTTAAGTTAGGGTTTTTCAAAATGCTGACACGCCGAGCTCAAAAGGTTCGCCATCACTGGTGTAGAAGATTATAAAGTACTAGAGGCCTGGTGCACAAAATTTGTGCACAGGGGTGTTAGTGTGTCCCTCAGCCCAGCCTGGGCACTCTCCAATCTGGGACCCCTTGAGGAATGTCCGACTGCCCGTTTAGACCTGATCCCACCATCTACACAGGCAGTCAAACATCCCTCTCACAATCCAGGACTGCTGGCTCCCAACTGCTCACCTGCCTGATTGCTCCTAACCGCTTCTGCCTGCCAGCCTGATCACCCCCTAACCACTCCCCTGCCAGCCTGATCGACTCCTAACTGCTCCCCTGCCGGCCCAATTGCCTTTAACTGCCCTTCCCTGCCGGCCTAGTACCTCCCAACTGTCCTCCCCTGCAGGCCTGGTTGCCCTTAACTGCCCTCCCCCACCAGCCTGGTCGCCCCTAACTGCTGTCCCCTGCCAGCCTGGTCGCCCCTAACTGCCCTCCCCTGCAGGCCTTGTCCCCCCACTATTGCCCTCCCCTGCTGGCCATCTTGTGGTGGCCATCTTGTGTCCACATGGGGGTGGCCATCTTGTGTGTTGGAGTGATGGTCAATTGGCATATTACCTCTTTATTATATATGATGAATATTGGTAATGATGGTGGGAAATCATAAGGGAGGGTGGAAAAGTGTGGTAGAAAGAATCCTAAAATGGTCCCCATATTAGTTTTGCAGGGCTGCTGTTACAAGTTACCGCAACCTACGTGGCTTAACAGAAATGTTTTTTCTTTCAGTTCTGGAGGCTAGAAATCCAAAATCAAGAGGTTGGCAGGGTTAATTCCTGTTTCAGGCCTCTCCCCTCGGCTTATAGATGGCTGCCTTAATATTCACATCACATTCTCCTCATATCTGGCTTTGTCCAATTTTCCCTTACTTATAAGGAAACCAGTCATATTGGATGAGAAGCCACCAGAATGAAGTCATTTTAACTTGATTACTTCTGTAAAGACCCTACCTCCAACTAAGGCAGTGGTTCTCAACCTTCCTAATGCCATGACCCTTTAATACAGTTCCTCATGTTATAGTGACCCCCAACCATAAAATTATTTTTGTTGCTACTTCATAACTGTAATTTTGCTACTGTTATGAATCATAATGTAAATATCTGATATGCAGGATGTATTTTCATTGTTACAAATTGAACATAATTAAAGCATAGTGATTAATCACAAAAACAATATGTAATTATATATGTGTTTTCTGATGGTCTTAGGCGACCCCTGTGAAAGGGTTGTTCGAACCCCAAAGGGGTCGCGGCCCACAGGTTGAGAACCGCTGGACTAAAGTCATGGTCGGAAGGATTGGGGTAAGGACCTCAAAATACAAATTTAGAATGACACAAGCTCATGGCATCCTTTACAATCCCTGTCCCTTGGTATATATGCCCTGCATTAACCCATGCTTTTGAGTGGAATTACTCACTCCCTCTGTCAGATTATTTTACATAGGAAAAATAAAGGAATTTTTCAGATCTATTGAGGTCTCTAGTCTGTTGAATTATAAATTCATCAAAAAGAAAACCATTCTGTGGGAGCTGTCCTAGTCAGCTGAGCCCATTCAGAGGCACCCTACAGCACAGAGGCAGAAGAGCATCTGCATTTGAACAAGCAAGCTGCCATGTTGTGGGGAGAGCCAAAGGCAGGGACTGGGGCAGCCACTAGGAGCTGAAGACCTAAGACCTATGGTTGCAAGAAATTGAACTCTTCCAACAACCAATGAGGTAAGAAGACCCTGAACCTTAGATGAAATACGGGCCTCATCTGACACCAACAGCCTTGTTGGATTCTGTGCAGAGTAACCAATGAACCTGGACTTAAGCTCCTGACCCATGGAAATCCTGAGGTAGTAAATTTGTGTTGTTTTAAGCTACTAAGATGGTAGTAATTTATTAAGATTCATAAAAAAATACAAAAAATAAATGTGTAACAAAGACATACCATATGAAAGATAAACCCTCTTAGGAAACATATTTTACATTAATACCGAGTATACTTTATCCGGAAAAGATTCCGTATTTAGCACATATTAAGTCTAAAAATGCATATTCAAAGCATAGAAGCTTAGACATATATGTAATTAATTTATCATGTTAATAAGGGCTGATTGGGTATTTGGGTGAGAACCTGATTTTTGCCTCATAAAATACATTTTATAATTATATCATATAATATAACATTATATGTTTTATATTATGCATAGAGAAAGGGCCTGGGATGATACATACCAACATGTACACAGTATTTATCCTTGAGAAATGAGATAACTGGTTGGAATGTGAGAAGAGAGAGAGAAAATCATTACTATGATTATTACATTTTTTGAGACTAGTTTTTTCCTTATTCATTTAACTATTTAGGCACTCTGCTATTGGAACTGAGTTTAAGCAAGTCAAGGGCTGACCAATCAAAGAAAAGCAAATTATAACATTAAGAAACAGAATCTGTACAGTGAAAAAATTAGAGTTTATGGTGTTGGATTCTAGTCACTAGGTGATATGGAATTTCTCTATTGCTAAAATACAAGTAGCAAGGCAGACCTGGTTCAAATCCTGATTAGTATGTTATTTAACCTCTTAGTATGAAATCCGTATGTGGACATGTCATGTCATTTATATTTATGTTTTTAATTTACTGAAAGCCATTTTAGTCTCAAAGTAGAAAGTTAGTATTTTGAGAAGACTTGCTCACATAAAGTAAAATTTGGAGACATGAAAATTTCTTCATTCTCTAAATGGATGTTTCTGTTAGCTCCCTCACTTTCAATCTTTCTCACTATGGCTGTGGTTCTGGTTGCTAACTTTTCATTTCACTCCACATACCACCACCACCACTCTTACACTTTCATATATTCCAATATTGAACCAAGAGATCATGACTATCTAAGCATAATGTCTTCCTTCTCAACTCCAGTCATGCATTATCTCCTCCTTACTACAAGAGCTAAATAGGAGAGGACAGGACCCAGTCGTGTGTGAACAGGCTTAGAAGATGTGAAGTGATTGTAAATTCTCAGAAGCAGGTTTAAAGTTAAAACTCTGTGAAATGGAATAAATGCCATTTCACCTTTCAGGATTTTTTTTCTTGCCTAAAAACCTTGCTTTCAATATTTCAAATATTGATTCTTCTTAAATTCAATGACCCCCCCAACCCTAATAAGGAATCACATTTTTTACCTGGTTTTAGAAAAGAATTATATCATAAACACTTACTTTCCTTATAATGTGTGCATACTGGATTCAATGAATTCCTGTTAAAATTATACACTAATGTAATACAGCACTTCAACTTGGCTTATATTTCTCTTGTTTTATTAGAAAGAGAGACTCCATCTAACAGCAATATTGTGTGTTTTGTTAAATGGAACAGTAAATAAAGCACACTTTCTTTTCAGTTTTCAAATGGCTAAAGCTATCAGTTGTTCAAAAAATGTCATTAGCCCATTTTCTATTTTATCAGTTTTTCTGGTAACATATTTTCTGTTATATCAGGTGGGAAACTACTATACTCGAATACAATCAATTGAAATTAACTATCTCTTCTGGCACATTCCAAAGTTAACCATGTTTAATGTTAATATCTGTGTTAATGTTAATCCCTGCACCTCATTTTAAAAAGGACTGTGTTGGCTTGCTTTAATACTTTAATTTCTACAATGTGGTTTTGGGAAAATGTTGTAAAAATGACACTCTTACAAATAAAATGTGAAATTTCAATAGGATACACTGCATTGTTTTATAAGCCTGGTGCACGGATTTGTGCACCGGTGGGGTCCCTCAGCGTGGCCTGTAGGGATCAGGCTGTGGCAGGTGGCCGGGAAAGAGCCCCAGCCCAGGACTGGCACTGTGCTACTCCAGCTCATCCCGCCCCACTGTGCCTGCTGTGGGCTCGTGCCCAGTCCTGATTGGGAGAGGCTCACGTCACCAAAGTGGCGCTCACCAGCCATAAGCCCAGTGTCAGGCGCCTGTGGTCAGCTGAGCAGCGCTCCTGCTGTGGGAGTGCACTGACCACCAGGGGTCAGCTCCTGTGTTGAGCGTTTGCCCCCTGGTGGTCAGTGCACATCATAGCAACTGGTGGACCAGTCGAAGACGACCAGTCGAACAGTTGCTTAGGTTTATATATATAGATAGTATAATTTAACATTTGAGATGTAAAGCATTTGTCTTTAACTTTCATAATGTCTTCCATTTCATGAATGATAATAAGATAGTCAAAAGAATATTCTATTCTTTCTTCTCTCTTTGAAATGTTGTTCCAATTGACAATATAACTATTAAGAATAGTGATAAATCTAGAGCACTAGAGCCATGCAAGTGGTTTATTGCCTCCAAGCTTACCTTCAAGTGAACCTGCCCAGACTCCAGGATTTTACACCTAATGGCAATTTTTTGTTTGACATGAACCTGCTAAGACAGTTAAGTAAACTAGGAGTGGGCATATTTCTCAAGAGCAGCCCAATCAAAAATCAATTTGTGGTGGTAAATAAACAGCTGAGGTGGAAGAGTCATGATCCATAATGAGTCAGGAAGCAGTTCTTGCATATTTCTTTAATTTAAATGCCTCTAATAGGAAATGGAATAAAGTCATTATCATTTATTCAAAATAATGCATAATTTAAAATGATTTGCCTTGTGAAAATATTAAAACTAGAAAATGTTGAAACATTTAATCCATTAGAGTTCAAATATTTTTGATTCTTTTAAATTTGGTGCTAAATGTTCATACATTATATTACACATATAAAATACATCTGTAATAATTGTGAAAAAAATCAGTACACATAAGTTGGTACAAGT
>NW_005871166.1:2283815-2352755 GCF_000147115.1 Myotis lucifugus
TCAGTAGTTTGAAAAGGGAAATCTTTATATGAGATGTGTGGATATATATATATATATATATATATATATATATATATATATATATATCCTATCTAATAAAAGAGAAACATGGTAATTAGCTGTACGGCCGCTACCCTTCCCATTGGCTAATCAGTGAGATATGCAAATTAACTGCCAGCCAAGATGGCGGCCGGCAGCCAGGCAGCTTGAAGCGAACAGGGAGGCTTGCTTGCTTCAGTGACGGAGGAAGCCAAGCTTCCCCGCCTGTGCTGCCAGCCTTTGAGCTTGCAGTTTGAAACATTGTAACAAATATAGAAGTTAAACAAAACCCTAGAAACCCGCTTTAGTCAGCCAGGCTTCAGCCAGCAAGACCGCAACATTGTTTCGAATACAGAAGGTAAACAAAGGCCAGAAACCTGCTTTCAGCAGCCGAGCCTCAGAGAGAAAGCCGGCTCTCAGCTCCAGTGACAGGCATAGAAGGTAAATAAATGCCAGAATAAAAAAAAAAAGAAAAAAAGGAGAGGTTTGGAGCTTCAGTCACCCACCAGCCTGAAAACGGCCCTCAGCCCCTCACCCAGACTGGCCAGGCACCCAAGTGGGGTACCCAACCTTAAGCAACAAGATGGCGGCTAATTTGCATACTGAAGGCAGGCGGCAGCAGGCAAGGCTGTCTGCGGTCTGGGACCCGGATCTGTGACCCTGCCGGGCGGGGGGCACCACGGGAGGTTGTCCGCAGTCCAGGACTCAGATCTGTGACCCTGCCAGGCGGGGGGCACTGCGGGAGGCTGTCCGCAGTCCAGGACTCGGTTCTGTGACCCTGCCAGACTATGGGCACCGCGGGAGGCTGTCCTCAGTTCAGGACTCGGATCTGTGACCCTGCCAGGCGGGGGGCAGCGTTTGAGGCTGTCCGCTGTCCCGGGACCCGGATCTGTGACCCTGCTGGGCGGGGGGCAGTGCTTGAGGCTGTCCATGGTCTGGGACCTGGATCCATGTCCTCGTGAGTGGGGCGGCAGTGCTTGAGGCTGTCCGCGGTCCCAGGACCTAGATCTGTGACCCTGCCGGATGTGGGGCACCGCAGGAGGCTGTCCGCAGTCCGGGACCCGGATCTGTGACCCTGCCGGGCGGGGGGCAGTGCTTGAGGCTGTCTGTGGTCCCGCGACCCGGATCTGTGACCTGGTGGGCAGGGGGGCAGCACGGGAGGCTGTCTGCAGTCCGGGACCCGAATCTGTGACCCTGCTGGGCAGGGGGCAGCACTTGAGGCTGTGCATGGTCCCGGGACTCGGATCCGTGACCCTTCATGGCAGAGAGGCAGCCATCAGTGCCCAAGAGTGACTGCGCAAGATCCGCCTCCTGGCCCAGAAGGTGCAGGATCGCAGGGACAGCACCGTGGTGGGCCAGACTGACGTCCTCCTGGCCGCACCATGGGGGTTTGCGGATCTTCAAAGCCAGAGGCACATCTCCCCTGGCATGCGAACATCCCCCAGCACACTGTCACCCTCCCACGCCTGCAACAGTTGCAAACCAAGGTGTCCTTTGGAGAGTGTCTGGGTGTTCTGGGTGCTGAGAGTGGGCGCCTGTGAGATGACAGTGAGAGGCGAAGTGGTGATGCCCTGTTCCCATGGAAGCCAGTGCAGCTACAAGATCACCTCTGGGGATTAATGCAGGTGCTGAGGTGGGAGCAGGTGCAGACAGACACATCTGGTGGGCACGGGCGGCCCTCTCTGAGGTGCCTTCGGTCAGTGTTCAAGATCAAGAGCCCAGAGGCAGAGAGGAATTCCGTCCTCTCAGTGAAACAGTGGGATAGTCGGGGTGACTGTAGAGGAGGAATGTGCACTTTGGGTGCCAGCACCCATGAGTGAAGGCTGCCCTGACTGAGTCTTGCTTGCTTGGGGCCTAGCTCACTCCTGCCGGGCAACGGGTGACAGGACGTGCTTTTCCGAATTAATGAGAGAAAACATTGATTCTCCTGCTGCCCATGGAGGTGGAAAGTGAAGTGGGGAGACATGTGGGGAATGAGCAAGGTTCCCTGTCTGGGGGTTCCAAATCTGCTGTTGGT
This sequence comes from Myotis lucifugus, assembly GCF_000147115.1. Taxonomy (NCBI): domain Eukaryota; kingdom Metazoa; phylum Chordata; class Mammalia; order Chiroptera; family Vespertilionidae; genus Myotis; species Myotis lucifugus. The sequence continues at coordinate 2,285,872 of NW_005871166.1, forward strand.
TTCTTTCACCACTGACTAGAGATATACAGGGTGTCCCCCAAAAATGTATACACACTTTGAATACCTACTAATTCCCATGGTTTTAAGCATAAGAAAGGAACAACAATGGAGCTGTTATCTGTTAAAAGTGTGGGCACAAACAGATAGTTGGACATTCCCTGAGGGGTCTCAGATTGGAGAGGGTGAAGGCCAGACTGAGGGGCCCCTTCTCCCCCCCTACCCCAGTGCACAAATTTCGTGCACCGGGCTACTAGTATATATATATATATGCCTAAGCGACTCTTTGGCCAGTAGCTATGACACACACAGACCACCTGAGGGCAGATGCTTTGACCAGTAGGTTAGCTTGCTGTTGGGTCTGGCTGATTGGGACTGGGCGAGATGGGCTGGACATGTCCTAGAGCCCTCCCGCAGTGTGTCTCCGGCCCCAATCTTGCACAGGTGGGGTCCCGAATTGTGAAAGGGCACAGGCCAGGCCGAGGGACGCCACCAGGGCACGAATCCATGTACCAGGCCTCTAGTAACACTAAAAATCTGCACTTTCAAAACTTTTCCATCAATGACTTATGATTAACACCAGTTTTGATTATTACAGAAAGACATAACTTCATCTAGATAAGTGCTTATTTTAATAAAGACACTGATTCCTGAAGGTTTTTTTCCCCTATTTTCTTTTTGATATAGTATATATTTTTAACTTAGGCAAAATCAAGAAGATTGTGAGATAAACATAGAATGTATAATTTTTAAGTCTTTCTCTTTCCATGCCTTAAATCTTATGTAGTATGTCATGACTCTCTATAGTTATCTGGGAAATTTGGAATCAAGAAGACAAATCTATTACGGATTTTTGAAGTATGTCTGTAAGCCAGCATTCTAGCAGATATGAGAATTCTTGGGCTGAAAAACAGAAGTATTTGAGATGTGATTGAAAAGATGGGTTGACTGTACAGAAATAAGATAGCTATTATTGGTAGAATTAAACAAAATGTTCATACTTTTTTTTAAAATGGACATTTTTTACAATATTGTGCATGCATTTAAGCTTTCTTTGTTGTTCTGACATACCATAATTTATGTAAACAATCCAAAATTGGTGACCATTTAGATGAGATTCATTTAAATTTAAATTTTATAGTGAACTATTATGTGTTTATGTCTATATCGACCTATGACTATAATTATCCACTTCTGTGCATATTAAAGTAGGAAAGTATACATGATACATATTTTGTTTGTTCAAATTTTCTTTATGCCCTTTATTTTCTATACCGAAATTTTGGGCTTCACATGTCTGCTTCTTTTTCTAAGTAATCATTTTCTAGTACTTAGTCTTAAAATTGCAGGCTTATTTACTATATAGTTAAAGAAATATTAGCAAGACAAAAGCTGAAAAATTCTCTCTTTCATGATGCTATTGAAAAGCAGATACGATTCTTTAGATGAAATTGTTCTTAGAAGAAAAACTCAGGAAAAGGGATTATTATAAGACATCAGCCTTCAGACGCGATTATTTCATATAAAAGCAACTTTTAAGCTCTAAAAGTCTATAATTCCCACTAATTTGTTGCCATGGTAATAATATTTAAATTGGCATCTATGTTTACTGAAAGCACCATTAGTTGCAAGTTTTCTTTGCTAAGCCAGAGAGGATCACTGTCATTGCCATCCTTTTCACAGGCATGGGAGCTGGAAAGAACAGGCTCTTGGAAGTTAGTTATAGATACCAGAATGCATGCAATTTAGTAAGAAAAGTTAATGTGCTAAAATCAGATAGACTGGAAAAATTTCCAAAAATGTCTTATACAATTTTTACTTCCAATAATAGCATGACAGTGCACCTTTATCCACATGCTTGACAATTTTAGAGAGTATAGATATTTTCATAATCTAAAAGAGAACATTAATAAATATTTGTAATAGTTTTGACTTGCTTTGCAGTTGACTTTCAGAGGTGTGGTATAGATACTTCTTTTTCTATAGAATGTGATTACTGATATCTTTATATATTATTGCTTGGCTATGTTAAATTTATATCACATTGCCAATTTTAAATTTATATTGCATTGCATAATGTAATGTAATTTATATGTTATATAAGTTACAAATGTAATTGTTACAAAATTATTAAAAATATGAGAATATTTAAATGTGTAAAATAAATCACTCTTTATCTTTTACCTTTTGACCACTTTCCCCATTTCTGTTAATTTTATCTTATAATTCTTAAAGCTGTATAAACTTTGTTAGCATATTTATAATTATAAAAATATAAATGAAAATATTTCTATATGTAAAAACATGTGGAATTTTCATCACAACATTATAAAGTGGTAGCAGTGGCAATAGCTGAAATATGTAACAATACAGGAATCATTGATTATAAAATTATTTATTATAGAGTTAAAGTTGCATGTAATGGTTCAGAAGTTTCATGAGTATTATTTTATACTGTTGCATAGGATAATATATCTCCCTCATCCAAATGTAATGGGACAAAGCCTTTTTATTAACATCAAGATGTTGTTCAAAATTGAACAACTCATCTTGGCAATATCTTATTAGAGCTTGAAAAAGAATCATTATAGCATTATAAGATAGTAATTATCAATACGTATGCATTTGTATAATCAATCCTACAGCTTATATACATAGATACAGCTTTAGTCCTTAAGAGTTTACCTATTATTATTCTTCATTGCTCATCAGAGTCTATCCAAATAACCAATTTTACAACAATAGGAGAGAATAAAGATTACTCTGTGGAGAAGGAATGTTTTTCTGGATAATATGAGTATGCTTATCTTTGTGGAAGGCTCTAAAATATGTATTTTAACAGAAATAAAAAAGGTATAAGAAACAAATCATTAAAATATGTGATAGGAGCCAGGAGGGGAGAAAGTTGTAAGAAGCAAAATGCATTTGACAATGCAGTAGAAGACATAAGTGGGTGAGCTATAGATTGAGAAAACTGTACTGAATTTAGCATAGGCTGTGCATTAACTTCCAGATGTGTAAAATCTCTCTTCTGGCAAGCTAGATACTTGACAGAAAGAGATGAAGGACACATTCAAAAGCTAGACACACACACACACACACACACAAACACACACACACACACACACACGCGCGCGAATAACTTACATACAAAAAAAAAACTGCACAAATTACAAGTATACAGCTCAGTGGGTTATTCCAAAGTAAATGAACTCATAGATCATGTAAAGAAATATCTTACTGGTCTAACCAGATAGACACACTCGTGTCCCCTCTAAATCATTACCAGTCTTTCTTCTCAAAATTTAACACCAGCCTGATTTTTAACACCACTTCTTTTTTTGCCCAAAAACTTTATATAAAGTAAAAAGGGCTATGTATTATTATTTGATGTTTGGCTTCTGTTGCTCAATTCTAGATTTGTGAGATTCGTCAATATTCTTTCAAATTATTTGTTTTCATTTCTGTGTAATTTCCCATTAGATGAATGTTTCATATATATTTATTCATTCTATTATTGATAGATATTTAGGTTGTTGAGCAGTGCATGCATGCCCACTCTGTTTCCCCTGAGGCCATCTGAGTTTGCCCATGAACAGTTCCTGGCCTCATAGACTCCTCAGCTTCAGCTCCTAAAATTTGTCTCTCTCTATGTAGGCACAACCCAGAAGTGTGGGGACATTTATGCTGCTGAAACTACTCTTAGCCCATGGGGAACAGAAGCTCGCTGATAAATGCCCAGTTTTCTGGTCTTCCTGACAAAAATTATGAGTTGTGTTTCACATGTGTCTCAAAGGGTCCCTAGACAACTGTGCTCTAGATGCCCACTGTTCTAAACTTTATTAGTTTTTCTTTCTTTTCTCTTCCATTTTCACCATTTTCTCATTTGTGTTTCACAAGTAACCTACAAGTCCTTGTTGTGTGTCCCACCTGGGGTGGGGGGTTAAGAATAAAGCAGTCAGCTACAGACAGAGTCTTAGAAAGAGTACCTCAATACAGGGTGGTTAAACATAGGTTTACAGTGTGAGCTTGTGAAACAGAGTCTGTTCTTGTATTATTAATTATTATTGCATCATTTTTTCATATGCACAACTATAAACTTTTTGCTGCACCCTGTATTTTATTCTGGAATTTTGATGATCAAATGGTAACAAAAACTACATTGGTGCTAGAAGTTAGGGTGACAACTCCTGGCAGGCTGTCACACTACAGCCACTAAGCTTTCACTCTTTGGATAGTGATGAATAGTAAGTGGAACAGCAAACACTTGCTATTCAAAATTTCTGGCATTTTTAAGATGTAAGGCCAAAAGTAATTGTAAGGATTGTAGATATGGCTGCCTTCTGTTAACTTTTCTAGGAACCATGAAAAAAGAGAATGACATGTTAAATTTTTCTCTGTATTACTTACTATACTAGAGACCCGGTGCATGAAAATTCGTGCACTCGTGGGGGGGCGGCGGTCCCTCATCTCAGCCTGTGCCCTCTCACAGTCCGGGAGCCCTCAGGGGATTCCCTGTGGAGAGCGGGCCTAAGCTGCAGTCTGGCTTCCCTTGTGGGAGGCGACCAGGCGGTGATCAGGGGATGGAGCTGCTCCCATCACCCTGCTGCTGCCTGTGGCTGCCTGCAGGTGGCCTCCCTCTGTGGGAGGTGACTGGGCTGCCAATCAAGGGACGGTGCCAGCTGGCCAGCGTGACCCCACCCCCATCACCCCTCCACCACCGTGGATCGCTGCTAACTCCCCCCCATCGCCATCCCCTCCCTCTGCCCGCTGGCACGCGCCTTGGCTGGCCTGGCACCCCCTGCTCACCGGCCCCACTTCCTGAACACTGGTCATTCTGCCATTCAGTCTATTTGCATATTATGCTTTTATTATATAGGATTTTCCATATTTTTGTCTCTTTTTGCTTCAATATAAATATTTTCTTCTGAAATACATTTAAACTATTAAACACATTTGACATAGTTTAAGTAAATTTTTAGTTTTGTTTCCATGTGATTTTTTGGGTATTTTACTCCTGAAATTCCCCATCTATGTTTTATGTACTTGAACCTGTCAATCACAGTTATTTTAAAACCTATATCACATAACTTCATTAGCTTTAATTCCTTTGAGTCTCTTTCTAATTACTGTAATTTTATTTATTTCAGTCTAGGTTCTTTTGGGTGTCTCATGATTATTGACTTACTGAATATAGTATATGAAGAATTTGACACATCATTTTAGGTCACAGAAGGATATTCTCATATATTTTATTATGAAGTCAGGCTCAGTGAAAACCATCTTAAACCAATCAAGGGCTTGAAATGATTGTAAGCTGGGTTTCAGTTCTTAGGAGCAATGGTCCATTCCGCAGTTACTCCTAGAACTTCTCTTTTCTTGGTTCCTACTGAGAATGTAGCTTAGTTACCAGCTACTTGACAGGACTGCACTTCACTGCTTGTTTCCCCATCAGGATGAGCATCCAGAAATATCTGTTCAAGGTGTCAGTCTCTCTACATGACTTTCAAGGTTGGCACTGTTGAATGGGAAAAGGTGTAAGACGATACCTCTCCAAAATATGATGCTAGCTTTCTGATACCATGAAACAATTTTTTTTTGTCAACCATTTTTTCATCTGTTATATTTTTCCCCTGAAAAAAATGTTGATTTCAAACAATCTAATTTACCATGTCTGGAAACAGAACTCATCACAATTTTTATCTCATATTGGCAATACTCATATTTTAAAATTATAAATCTTCTGTTACGACATATCACACACTGAAGACTTCTATGTGTAATATGTTTGTACATAAATACTTCTCTTAATTTTATTGCAGATTTTTACAGTCTGGTTATTATAGAAGATGCTACTCATCATGATAAATTGTTATATATGTCAAGCCCCCAAAACTAGTTGCCATTTGAATAAAATATAAAAGGCCCATTTTTTTATGCTCTTAAAATAATCCTAAAATTGGATCCATCCCAATTTATCTACTTATTTTCTTGGTAATAAAAAATATTTATTTTCATTTTATTCATCATTTTTATTCCATAATTTGCATGGCAGTAGAGCCACCTGTTAGTTATTTTATCAAATTACAAAATGGTTTTAGAAGAATATAGCACTTGCTAATAAGACCCTACTTTGTTACCTAGTAAATACAATATCCACCTCTTCAACTAACTTGCAAATTGTTTTTCTTATTTGAAATATTCTATTCTTGGAAGCCTTGTGCACTGTAGGTAGTATAATTTAAGCGTAATTATTGTTTCCTGAGAGGTAAAATTACCCCATATTAAGATTCCAACCAGTGCCAGATATACACACCTGAAAATTTACTAACTACTGGGTTTTATTACTGAATAAAAACCATGATGCATTTCTTAATATTTAAGAAAACAGAAATGTAATAAAGTTAGAATTGGTAATTGCAATCTTCTAAAGAAAACCAACTTTTGTTGCCTGTCAACAAATTAACATATCTATTTGGATGATTACTGAAATAACATTAAACAAAAGCTAAAAATATCTCACAGAAGATGATATTACATAAATTGAATGTTTTGAAGAATAACTCAATAATGTTGGTTTTATATGTCTCTTTGCAAGAAAGATATTTTTGAAACAAAGACTCTTTTTATACCAATTTAAGAAAGTATTTTTATGCCAATTTATTACACTTGAGATATCAACCTAACGCTTTCTCTATCTTAAGACATCAACTATAATTTTATAGATATTTTGTGTAATTTGTGCTTAAATATAGATAATTTTTCTCTTAAAAGACCTATTTACAGGTAATTACTCCTTATTTCATAATAGTAACCCCTCAGGAATGAAAAAAAAGGCAAATTGTTTATTTGTTGCAATGGTAAATGGAATTATTATTTTAGTTTCTCTTTCTGACAATTCATTATTGGTGCATAAAAATGCCATTGATTTCTGGGTGTTAATTTTGTATTCTGCTACATTGCCAAATTCATTTATTAAATCTAGTAGATTTTTGGTAGAGTTTTTAGGGTTTTCAATTTACAGCAGGGGTCCTCAAACTTTTTAAACAGGGGGCCAGTTCACTGTCCCTCAGACCGTTGGAGGGCCGGACTATAGTTTAAAAAAAAAAACTATGAACAAATTCCTATGCTCACTGCACATATCTTATTTTGAAGAAAAAAGACAAAACAGGAACAAATACAATATTTGTATTTGCATGTGGCCCGCGGGCTGTAGTTTGAGGACCCCTGATTTACAGTATCAAGTCATCTGTGAATAATGAGAGTTTGACTTTTTCCTTTCCAATTTGGATGCCTTTTATGTTTTTTTCTTGTCTGATCACTGTGGCTAGGACTTCCAGTACTATCCTATATAATAAAAGCCTAATAATGCTAAGTGTCCGGTCGTCTGGTGACCGGTTGACTTGTTCAACCAATCAAAGCATAATATGCTAATGATATGCTAAGGCCGTTCAACTGCTCACTGTGACATGCCTTGACCACCAAGGGGCAGATGCTATGATCAGTAGGTTAGCTCGCTCCTGGGTTCCAGCCCATTGGGACGGAGTGAGATGGATTGGACATGCCCTGGAATCCTCCTGTGGTCCATCCCCAGCTGACCAACCTCCCACGTCCCTCCCTGGCTGGCCCCCAATCAGCTCAATTGGGACTGGGCGAGACGGGGCTGAACACGCCCTGGAGCCCTTCCGTGGTTCCTCCCCGGCCCAATCATGCACCAGTGGGGTCCCTTGGTCTGGCCTGCGCCCTCGCAGAGAGCTGGTTTCGGCCGGATCCCAAACGTCACTCCCCTCGGGAGGGCGCCAGATGCAAGGCTCATGGCTGGCAAGCTCTGCTGTGGCAGCGCAAGCCTCTCTCAATCAGGACAGATTGGGCGCAAGCCCAGGGCAGGCGCAGTGGGGCCGGAATAAGCAGGAGCAGCAGGTAGGAGCTGCAGGCAGCGTTGGACTGTGGGTTTCAGCTAGATCCCCGCAGGCTACCCCGAGGGACCCCACCTGTGCATGAATTAGTGCACTGGGCCTCTAGTATTGAATAAGAGTGGTGAAAGCAGACATCTCTGTCCTATTCCTCTTCTTATAGGAAATGGTTTTAATTTTGCCCATTGAGTATGATGTTGGTTGTAGGTTTGTCATATATGGCCTTTATTATTTTGAGCTATGATTCCTCTATTCCCACTTTGCTGACAGATTTTATCAAAAATGGGAGTTGTATTTAATCTAATGCTTTTCTCCATCTATTAATATAATAATGTGATTTTTGTCTTACAATTTGTTTATGTGATGTATCATGCTTACCAATTTGCGAATATTGTACCAGCTCTGCATCCTAAATAATTCCCACTTGGTCCATGGTGTATGATCTTTTTAATTGTTGGAATCAATTTGCTAATATTTTGTGGAGGATTTTAACATCTATATTTATCAGTGATATTGTCTGTAATTCTCTTTCTTCGTAGTGTCTTTATCTGGCTTTGGAATTAGGATAATGCTGTCCTCATAAAAAGAGGTCGGAAATATTTCTTACTCTTGGATTTTTTGTAATAGTTTGAGGAGGATAGGTGTTCTTCTTTGACTGTTAGGTAAAATTGCCCTTTGAAGCCAAGCTTTTGTTTGCTGGGAGTTTTTGATTACTGTTTCAATTTCATCAGTTGTTATTGGCCAATTAAGATTTGCTGATTCTTCCTGATTCAGTTTTGGAAGTTTTTTTTCATATATTTAGGTGCCCCTTTATTGGGTTCATATATGTTTACCAGGGTTATATACTCTTGTTGGACCAATCCCCTTAGTATTACATAGTGACCTTTATTGTCTCTTGTGATGGCTTTCATTTTGAAGTCTATTTTGTCAGATATGAGTATTACTACACAAGTTTTTTTTGTTTCCATTTGCATGGAAAACTTTTTTCCATCCCTTCACTCTCATCCTGTATGAGTCTTTTGTTCTGATGTGGGTCTCTTATAGACAGCATATATTTTGGTCATGTTTTTGTGTCTATTCAGCTACCCTATGTCTTTTGATTGGAGTATTTAATTCATTTACCTTTAAGGTTATTACTGGTAGGTACTTATTTATTGCTATTTTAATTCTCTATTTCTTCTTCTCATTACAGCAATCTCTTTACCTTGTCTTGCAGTGCTAGGTTAGTGGTTACAAACTCACTAAACTTTTCTTTGTCTAGGAAGCTCTTTATTTTCTGATCTATTTTTAATGATAGCCTTGATGGATATAGTAATCTGGGTTTCAGATCCTTGCTTTTCATTACCTTGAATACTTCATGCCATTCCCTTCTGGCCTGTAGAGTTTCTGATGGGTAAACAGCTGAGAGTCTTATGGGAGCACCTTTTTAGGTAATAAATTGCTTTTCTCTTGCTGCCTTTAAGATTCTCTCTTTGTCTTAAAATTTTGGCCTTTTAGTTATGATGTGTCTGGGTGTGGGCCTGTTTGGGTTCTTCTTGTTTGGGGTTCTCTGTGCCTCCTGAACTCTGCTTACTTTCTTCACCTTCTGCATTCCTTTGATGCTAATATTGCTACTTTCATGTTGACCCACAGCTCCCTAAATTGTCCAGGTTTTTAATTGTTTTTGTTTTTTTGTTTGTTTTGTGTGTGTGTGTTGTTTTTTTTTCATTTTGGTTCTCTGATTGAGTGCTTAATTTTCTACTCTGTCTTCTGATTCACTGATCCAATCCTTGGCTTCCCCTAATCTGCAGTGTGTTCCTTCCAGTGTATTCTTTATTTGTGCTATGTCATTCTTCACTTATGATTGGGCTTTTCTTAGAGTTACTATATCTTTTCTCATGCTGTTGAGCATCTTTGATATCTATTGATCTGGAAAACAATTTTGTCAAAAAGGAATAAAAACAGAGGGATTAAATGTGCTCTCTATTGTTCTTTTTTAAAAATATATTTTATTGATTTTTTACAGAGAGGAAGGGAGAGGGATAGAGAGTTAGAAACATCGATGAGAGAGAAACATCAATCAGCTGCCTCCTGCACACCCCTCACTGGGGATGTGCCCGCAACCAAGGTATATGCCCTTGACTGGAATTGAACCTGGGACCCTTCAGTCTGCAGGCGGACGCTCTATCCACTGAGCCAAACCAGTTAGGGCATGTTCCTGAAGACTCACTGGAACCAGTGGGCAGATGATACAGGAAATAAGATGTTAGCTCAACAGCCTAAATGATGCATGTTAGTGGAATTGACTAACATTTAGTGTGATTTATCTACCATGGTGAACACCCTATTATTGCAAAAATACAGAATCAAAGGTGACTGATCAGAGCAATCTGTAGATGTCATCTTCCCAGGGAGAAACTTCCCTTTTCCTGAACTCTCCTAATCAAACTGCTTTTAAACAACCAAAACTCCACCAATGAGTTTTAAATCTGGCGAAAGAAGGAAACAAACACAGCTGAATTTCAGTACAGAAAGTAAGAAGTATATAAAGAAAAGTAAAGAGAGAGGATGTGGGCTTTCACAAAAGAAGACTCCTTCACTCTGACACAGAAATAGGGCCTTCACATCTGCCAGGATGTCCTCCAATAGAGATTAAAGCTGAATGAGTGATTTCAGACAGAGGAGACAGTATGGATAAAGAAAGATTCAGAAACAGACAAAATGTAAGGATGTTAAAATATCACTGTTTGGTGAATATCAAAGGAAGTAATTGAAACTTTGTTTAGAAATATAACTGGATGAAAGGCAGACCATGAAAATTTTCAGATGCTTAGTGGCAATATGTTTCTTGAGGTAGTAAAGAGATATTGAAGGTTTGGAGTTGTTGGATGGGATATTTTCTGTTATCTAATAACATTGGTTAGCTCCCAATATACAATGTTATGTAGAATTGGAGATAGATGAAATTCTGGCTTACATCTGACTTTTCAGAAAACCTAGTTATAAAATATGTGCCCCATAGGCTGCTGTAATTGTATGCATGTGTGTATGGATGCATGTATTGTATATGTATAAAATATATTCTATCATTTTTTCTTGATTTTTTTAATGTATGTGGAAGATGAACAATGTTAAATACCTGCTAGATAACTAAAAATTATGACATTTTTCTTTAGCTTTAATAATTAAATGGATTATTTTTCTATTGTTTATCATATCTTTTTAAAATTTATTTTTTAATTACAGTTGACATGCAATATTATCTTTTAGGTGTACCACATAATCGGATGGATTATATTAATGTGTTTTTACTGAGCCATGTTTGTTTTCCTGGAATAAATCTCATTTAGTCATGGTATGTGTTTTCTTTATTGTATGCTTTTGCACTTTTCACAAATATTTTATATGAGATTTTGCATCAACACTAATAAGTGAGTTTGCTTGTAGTTTTATTGTACAATCTACTCATGTTTTAGGATCAATATATACTAGCTTCATAAAACAAATGTGGAATTTTTCATTCCATTTCTATGCTCTGAAATAGTTTGAGTAGCTTAATGACTATTATTATTCTTAAAATATTCCTGTAAAGCTATCTGAGCCTGGTGCTTTCTGTTGGATGTGTGGGTTGTTTTTTTTTTGTTGTTTGTTTTGTTTTGTGAAAACTTGAATTCTACTACATGTTTATAGTTTATGTATTATGTTTTTTGTTGTTGTTGTTGGTTTTTTTTTTACTTGTCAAGTAGCCTCTTTCTTTTAGTATGGTAGTTGGTTGCTTTAGATTTTTATGTCTATACAGAGGTAAATTTTGGAGAGTTTATTTTCTTTAAAACATGCTTTTCAGTTAGAATAATGCAGTATAAACTTACATTACACATTCTTATTTATCCTTGCCATTTTCAGTTACTATACTTGTAATTCCTCTTTTTCTTTTTTTTTCTTATGGTTGGATTTCTTAGTGATTCATTTAGTCTGAAGATTTTTTTTAACGAAAAACCTTTTTAAAAATGTATTTAGGTTTGTAAAATAAATTACAAGCTGCCTAATTTATTTTAATTTCAGTAAAACAACCTTTATTTACAGAATAAGTTTGCCTCAAATATTGCACATGCCATACTTATATTAAACATTACCTATAGTTTATCTGAAATTGAAATTTAATTGTGCAGACTGTATTTTAATTTTCTAAGTCTGGAATTTCTTCTTATTTATTTGTTCTAAACTTTTATTTAATTCTGTTTATATTTTACGCATAAACAGGTATGTTTTATCTTCATTAATTCTTTGCTTCTCTTCTCATTGCTTCACTATGTTATTTTTTATTTTGTTGATCTAGGTATTAATATATTTTAGTTTTTTTATTTTTATTTACCTGGATTTTTAATGGCAAAAATGTTTCCTCAAATAAGTGTCTTAGCTCTTTTATCTGACCTGTAGGAAATTCTGTCATCTTATTTTTTATTTACTTTTGACCCCAGATTTTTTAAATTTTATTGAAAATACCAGGTAGAAGGGACTTTAAATTTTATTATTAACTAGAGGCCCGGTGCACGAATTCACAGGGATCGGGCCAAACCCCGCAGTCCAAAGCCACCTGCAGCTCCTACCTCCTGCTCCCGCTCATCCCAGCCCCACTGTGCCTGCCACAGGCTCCGCCCAATCAGTCCTGATTAGGAGAGACTCACACTGCCACAGCAGCACATGCCAGCCATGAGCCCTGCATCTGGTGCCCTCCCAAGGGGAGTGGCCTGTGGGATGGGGCTGAACCTGGCTCTCTGAAATCCCTCGAGGGGTCTCGGATTGCAAGAGGGCACAGGCCAGGCTGAGGGACCCCACCGGTGCATGATCGGGCTGGGGAGGGACCATGGGAGGACTCCATGGCATGTCTGGCCTGTCTCACTCAATTGGCAAGACCCCAGCAGCAAGCTAACCTACCGGTTGATCATCTGCCCCTTGGTGGTCAGTGCACGTCATAGTGACTGGTCGACCAGTTGACAGTCCCCTGGTGGTCAGTGCATGTCATAGCAAGGGGCTGAGCATCCTTAGCATATCATTAGCATATTATGCTTTGATTGGTTGTTCAGTTGTTCTGCCGTTTGGTCTATTTGCATATTGCCCTTTTATTATATAGGATTTATCATTTAAATGTATTTTGATAAAAATGATATTTGAGTACTTTTTATTATTTAAAATGTATTAAGGATTTTCTTGTGGTGTAATACATAACCAATATTTCTCAATAAGCCTTTGAACAAAATAATTATTATAGGCGTTCAGAATTTGATTATTAAATCCTCTTTATTCATTATGGTATTAGGCCTACTTATATTTATTGCTTTATTTTGTCTACTTAATCTATCTTCATGAAGAAGGTATATTAAAATTATCTCATGTTGCTGTATTTTTATTTTTCCTTGAATTTGTACTTTATGTTCTATGAAAGTAATTGCTGTATTATTGGGTACATAAATATTAGTAACTATGATCATGAGATAGTGTCCTTTCTTTTAAAATCCCTTTATGTGTGCAATCTACTTAGTCCAAAAGGAAGACTGTGACCTCTGATCATTTTTTAATTTATTTTTTTAATATGCTTTTATTGATTTCAGAGAGAGGAAGGGTGGGAGATAGGAACATCAATGATGAGAGAGAATCACCAATCAGCTGCCTCCTGCACGCCCCCTGCTGGGGACTGATCCTACAACCTAGGCATGTGCCCTGACTGGGAACTGAACCTTGACTTCCTGGTTCATAGGTTGACGCTCAACCACTGAGCCACATCGAGGCTGGGCTTCTGCTTTTTTAAAAAAAATTATATTTCTTTGTTATGCCTTTGTCCCTTTGTTCATCCTTTCATTTGAAACTTCTTTTACTTTTAATGGGATGGTTGAGGACATATATTGATATTTTGGGTCTCAATTCTGTTGTATCTCTTATTTTTATTGTTGTACTTCAAGTAATTCACAACATACTTTATTTTTGACTATCTTTTGTTATATAAAATATTTACATTTTTATATGTTTTATGTAAATTTATTTGTCCAATCCACAAATTATATTTACATATTAATTTTATGAGTTATTTAACACTTGGGTTGAGGGTGAATTTCCCGCCAAAATATAAGATGGCGCGTTAAAATGCCTATATCTTTTGAAGTATGGGTTCGATTGAAATGAAATATTTGGTAATACGCAGTTACAATCGGCCCGAGTTTACACGTTTCCCGCACTCCACCGCAAATCTATATGAACCGAGTTTAAGACGGCTCCCGCGGAGTACGCGCAATTCACGCGAGCCGACTTAACTCGTTTCCCGCAACCCAAGTGTTAAGTAAATTAAAGCTATATGCTCATTTACAACCTAATCATCTAGTGTATATTTCCTATTAAAAGTAAACATTTTCTTTTATATAAACAAGTAGAAGTTCCATAATCAGAAAATTAACATAGAAACAATACTTTTACTAATATATAATTCATATTTAGATACTGAAAACTGTCACTGTAATGGTCTTTTGAGTAAGTAAATTTTTTATAGTATTGCTTTTTTTTTTTTAGTACAAAAGCAAATTTTAGAAAATATACAGTATTTGTGCATTTGTACAAGAAATGCAGGAAGGGTGATTAAAAAATAATGAAGTTGGTTATATGCAAGAGGCAGAGAGGAATGACACCGAAAAATAAAGTGATAGGAACATGATGAAATGAAGGGCAATTCTCAAAATATAACTTTTTGTATTGTCCTCACTTTTGGAATTACAGTAATTTTTCACACACACACACAAAGAGAATGAAATTCAACCAGGATAGGATGGGTGGAACAAAACTTAATACAAGCAAAATGAGGGAAATGAACTGTAGGGAGGGAGAAATTAACTAAATAAATTTTGAACATGATGTTTTAACTATATGTTCAGTTTTATGAAACAGTTTCAGAAATACTCTATGTGTATTCTAAGAAAATGAGTAAATGTATTGTGGATAATGAGAGCCAGGAATTCACCACTGGGATTTAAAAATGTGGAAAGGGGAAAGCTAGAATAAGCCTCATCATGTTTGATTGATATTGAAAGTATAATTTTGAGTTTATTAGTTTAATATAAACATGTATAGGTAGAAATACACTTACATAGATGGGTTTAATTATATACATAAAAGTACATGCAAATGTCTCTATCAATGAATATATATGTAAATACACAGATGTGTACCTATACAGGGATGGGCAAAAGTAGGTTTAGAGTTGTTCATATAGAAAAATGTATAATACAAGAATATATAATAACCAAGAATATACATTGTTTCATGTACTCACAACTGTAAACCTACATTTCCCTACCACTGTATATATAAACACACATCAACTCATATATTTGATTATGAATATACATGTATATATTTATATGAAGGTAAAAATATCCAGAAATTATGTTTTAAATCTCCTACACCTGGAAATATTTTAACTAAAACATCTAAAAAATAAGTTCTTTCCACTAACATTATGTTAAAATCTTCCCCAATCCTTTTTCAAAAATTATTTCGATGCAGATTCTTAAATTTAAAACATAAATTCCCCCTTTTCTTTGTAATATTTTGCCTCTTTAGATTTATTCTGATAAAGCATTTTCAATATTTTCTCATATTTTTGTCTTTTTCTTTATAGCTGAACACATTTGATGAGTTCAAGAAAAATGAATGATTGATGCTAGAAAAGTCACCATTTTTGTCACAATAATTTCCATCTACTTATCAACTGAATTACTATTAGCATCTCCAGCCACATTTTGCTAAACAGTTTATTCATTAAAGTCGATCGATGTCATATTGTGATCAGTAAAGCAAAGAAGACTTGATAGCATTCAGTGAAGGTAATGACTCTAGAGTTTTAATGCTTTTTCAAGTTAGTTAGTACAGAAGTGACAAAACTAAAGATTCACCTTGAATAGCACATTCATCTTCCTGTAACAGAGCTCCACACTCAGTACTTATAATCTTAGTTTCTTGTCATTAAAATTATGGCACTTATAGTTTTATTTATTTAAAACTAGAGGCACGGTGCACAAAAATTTGTGCACTCGGGGGGTCCCTCAGCCCAGCCTGTGATCTCTCGCAGTCTGGGACCCCTCGGGGGATGACCACCTGCTGGCTTAGGCCTGCTCTCTGGGGGATTGGGCCTAAGCAGGCAGTCTGGCAGCCGTCAGCCTGGCTTGTGGCTGAGCAGAGCTCCCCCTGTGGGAGTGCACTGACCACCAGGGGGAAGCTCCTGCATTGAGCGTCTGCCCCCTGGTGGTCAGTGTTTGTTGTAGTGACCTGTCATTCCCAGTTGTTCTGCTGTTAGGGTCAATTTTCATATTACCCTTTTATTATACAGGATAGAGGCCTGGTGCATGGGTGGGAGCCAGCTGGTTTGCCCTGAAGGGTGTCCCGGAGCAGGGTGGGGGTCCCGCTGGGGTGCCGGGCCAGCCTGGGTGAGGGGCTGAGGGCTATTTTCAGGCTGGCCACAGCCCCTTCAGGGAGGGTGTCCCTGCAGGGGTGCCTGGCCAGCCTGGGTGAGGGGGTGATGGCTGTTTGCAGGCTAGCCAAGCCCCCCAGTGGGGACCCTCACCCCATGAGGTTGTGGCCATCCTGGGTGAGGGGCTGATGGGTGTTTACAGGCTGGCCACCCCCCCCAGCCACCCAAGCTCCCAGTGGAGGCTGGCTGGAAGCAGGTATCTGGGATTTATTTATCTTCTATAATTGAAACTTTGTTGCCTTGAGCAGAGGCCACAGCTGGCCAGGGCAGGAGGGAAGCTTGGCTCCCTACATCGCCAGGGCAACCAAGCCTCCTGCTTGCTCCAGCTCTTTGGCTGCTGGCCGCCATCTTGGTTGGGTTAATTTGCATATAGTCGCTCTGATTGGCTGGTGGGTGTGGCTTGGGGCATAGCAGAGGTGCGGTCAATTTGCATGTTTCTCTTTTATTAGATTAGATGTCAATAATTGCTTAATTTTGTACACAGAATTGGGCAATATTCTCCACTGCATTTATCGAAGTTTATTAGAGATAAAAGGACATGAATGCAATGGCATGTTGGAGCTGGATCATACTGGCCCTCAAGAGCTGACTGGGTAAACCTCTTTCCATCTCTAAGATCAGTGACATCATATAAATAGTTTAAAATCATTATAGTGGGCATATTTGCAATGTGGGAAGTGGGAAGTGGAATCAATCAGATCCCTTTCCCTTTTGTTTCTCCCCAGGAGCTGTTTGCTAGACACTGACTAGCACACTTTTGCTTTAATGTCCTCTGGGAATATGGCCCACTCATTCCACAATGATAAAATGAAGTGAAACATGGGAGTTTAATAAGGTCTCCTCTTGCATCATGCAGTGTCAGTCCCACTATTCTTGTTGCTTTCCTAAGGAAAATAGTCTCCAAAAGCAGGGCTTCTGCATTTTCTGCTTCTGATGCCTGGAATACTATTTGCCTAGATAGCTGAATAGATTTTTTTCCCATTTCTTTTACATATGCCTAAAAAACAATTAATCAGTGAAGCTTTTCCTGATCACACTGTATGAAATAATTTCCCTGTAAACATATGTCTAGAAATGTTCTTCCCAAACAAAATATACTTTTTCTTCTTAGTAGCACATATCACTATCTGAAGTGCTCCTATTGATTTGCCATTTGATTACTGCCCATTTACTAACAATAAAAAAGCAATCTCCATGACAGCAGGTGTCTTGCCAATTTTGCTCAAATTCTATCTACAAGGTCTATAAAATTGGCACATAATTGACATTCAAAAGATATGTTGAATAAATAACAACAATGAAAATATAACTGTAAAGAGTATTTTTAAAATATAAATTGCTTATTTTTATAAAAGTAGTTTAAAAGTATTTAGATTCTTAATTAAAAATTGGTTCTTTAATAATATACATAATTAGTTTATCTGTTTATTTTTTATAGAGTGCATAATATAAATATCTTTAAATGTCCCCTTAGTATGGCTTTTTATCCATAATACCAGATGCTTATTATATAAATTTGCTATATAAATAAATGTCACATTGAAGAACTTATTTCTTCATAAGACAATTTTATGTTATATGCATTAAAAATGTTTATATTTTAAAACAACTTTTTAGGTGTAAAAGAGTTTATACTTCCCAATACATACTTATTAATATTAAGAAATATAATTTTTTCACTGTTACTGGAGAAATTATGTAATACCTTATATTATAGTATGTTATTATTGTTCATTAATTCTACCAACAAGCTCTTATTGATTTTATACTTTAAACATAATTTCTCTGTCTAGGAACTTGTTGATTTTTTTGCACTTTTTATTAGTGGTGAGGTTTACAGAATTTAAATTGTATAAAATTATTGTTTTATTATTTACATACTAAAGGTCCAGTGCACGAATTCATGCACCCGTGGGGTCCCTAGGCCTGGCCTGCAGGATCGGGCAGAAACCGGCTCTCCAACATCCTCTGAGGGGTCCCAGATTGCAAGAGGGTATAGGCCAGGCTGAGGGACCCCAATGGTGCACGATCAGGGCCGGGGAGGGACACGGGAGGTTGGCCAGCTGGGGAGGAACTGCAGGAGGGCTCCAGGGCATGTCCAGCCCATCTTGCTCAGCCAGACCCCAGCAGCAAGCTAACCTACCAGTCGGAGTATCTGCCCTCTGGTGGTCAGAGCACATCATAGCGACTGGTCGATTGGTCAACTGTCTGCCTCCTGATGGTCAGTGCACATCATAGTGAGCGGTTGAGTGGCCTTAGCATATCATTAGCATATTACGCTTTGATTGGCTGAATGGCCAAGTGGACACTTAGCATATTAGGCTTTTATTATATAGGATTAAATGCATATACCGTTTATAGTATAGAAAATGCTTTCATAATATTGTCTCACCTGATCTCTACAATGAGAATTATTGTCCCAAATTTATAGGTGATGACACTGAACAGCTTTTTATCATACGAATCTGTTTTGCTTGTCAGACTATGGATCTCCAAATGCCTTGGAAACAAGAAATGTGTCTAATACATTTTGTATTTCCAAAAAGTAGCATCATAGCTATTAGATTGTAAGTGTCATTATGAATAAATGTTTGAAATGAATTAGTGATAAATTCTCAGGATAATTACATTAGAATATCTGACAAAGTAACTCATATAAGGTTCAATGCCTGAACCTAAATCAATAACTTTTGGCCTCAAGCCCACTGTTATTCTTTCAAAGATAAACTGAAAGCACCTTGATTTTTTAATAAAAGAATTTTTATTAAAACTTTTTTATAGCAGTTTTACATTCCTAGCAAAACTGCGGATAAGGTACAATGATTTACCATATAACCTTCCCTTGCTCCATGCATGCCTAGTTTTCTCCATTATCAACATCCCCTACTATTTGCTGTAAATGAACCTACATTGACATATCATAATCACTCGCAGTTCATAGTTTCCATTATGTTCACTCCTGGTATTGTACATTTTCTGGGATTGGACAAATGTATACTGACATGTACCCATCATTATAACATAATACAGAGTGTTCTCACTGCTTTGAAACTCAGGTGTGTGCCACCTGTTTATCCCCCCCCCTTCCCCGCTCCAACCCCTGGCAATCACATCTTAATACTGTCTTTATAGTTTTGGTTTTTCCAACATGTCATATAATTGAAATCATATGGTGCATAGCATTTTCACATTGGCTTCTTTCACTTAGTAATATGCATTTATATTTCTCCTCTGTCTTTTTATGCGTGATAGCTCTTTTCTTTTTAGTGCTTAGTAATATTCCACTGTCTGGATGTATCACTGTTTGTTTATCCACTTCTACTGAAGGATATCTTGGTTACTTTAAAGTTTTGGCAATTAGAAAGAAGTTTCTACAACATCTGTGTGTAAGATTTTATGTAGACATAAGATTTCAACTTGACTTGGTTAATAGTTGTTTGATAGATTATATGGTAAAAGTACATTGAGTTTTGTAAGTACTCATCAACTGTCTTCCAAGTGGCTGTATCATTTTGCATTCCCACCAGCAATGACTGAGAGTTCATGTTGCTCCACATCCTTGCCAGCATTTAGGGTTATCAGTATCCTGAATCTTGGTCATCCTAATAGGTATGTAGTGGCATCTCACTGGTGTGTTAATTTGTATTTTCCTGCTGACATATGATGTGGAGCATCTTTCCATGTGCTTATTTGTCATCTCTATATCTTCTTTGGTGAGGTATCTATTAAGGTCATTGGCCCACTTTTTAATTGGGTTATTTTCTTGTTATTGAGCTTTACAAGTTCTTTATGTATTTTGGATAATTTTCCTTTATCAGATGTGTCTTTTGCAAATACTTTCTCAGTCTGTGGATTATCTTCTCATTCTCTTGATATTTTCTATCCCAGATCAGTAGTTTTTAATTTAAATTATGACCAACTTTTTCAATTTTTTTCTTTTATGGATCATGCTCTTGGTGTTGTATTTAAAAGTAACTGCCATACCCAAGGATATCTACGTTTCCTCCTATGCTATCTTCTAGGAGTTTTATACTTTTGCATTTACATTTAGGTCTGTGATCAATTTTGAGTAAATTTTGTGAAGGGTGTAAGATCTATATTCAAATTAATTTCTTCTTTTTTTTTTTTCATTCTGATGTCCAGTTGTTCCAGAACCATTTGTTGAAAGGAGTATCTTTGCTCCATGTTATTTTTGTGATCTTTTGTCAAAGGGGACTTGACCATATTAAGAAATGTCTACTTCTGACTGTCTATTCTGTTCTATTAATCTTTTTATCTATTCTTTCTCAAATACCACACTGTCTTGATTACTGTAGCTTTATAGGAAGACTTGGAAGTTGGACAGTTCGTCCTCCAACTTTGTTATTTTCCTCAATATTGTGTTGGTTCTTTTGCCTCTCCATATAAACTTTAGAATCAGTTTGTTGATATTCATAAAATAATTTTCTGGAAGTTTGGATTGCATCTATAAATTATGTTGGGAAGAGCTGATATCTTAACAATATTGGCACCTTATTTTATACACGAGGATAGAAAAGGTCCCGCTGACAATTATTTTCACTAATAGAGGTTACATGGTGATGATTTTGATGTTCACCAAAATAAATTATTGACATACCAAGTACAGAGCTTTGGAAATTTAGCAAGGTATAAAAATAATATTTGTTTTAAAACTTATTAAACAATAATTTTATAAATAGATTATGATCTCTCTTTTCATAAACTTTCAGTTAGAGAGAGCTCTTCAGAATGGCCATTATGGCAATAATGACACTTTGAGCTTCGTTTTCTTCATCTGTAATGTTATAATTTTGGGCAGTTCTCTTTCAGAAGACTGTTTTGCGAAATAATTTGTCATAAAATTTGATTGAGTGTGTAGCACACTCTTTATATCTTATTAGGAACTTACCAACTTTGAGTTCATATCCTACCTTTGTTTTTATTTATTTATTTATTTATTTATTTATTTATTTAATATATTTTTATTGATTTCAGAGATGAAGGGAGAGGGAAAGATAGAAAAATGATGAGGGAGAATCACTGATTGGCTGCCTCCTGCACGCCCCCTACTGGACATCGAGCCAGCAACCCGAGCATATGCCCTTGACCAGAACTGAATCCAGGACCCTTCAGTCTGCAGGCCGATGCTCTATCCACTGGGCCAACCCAGCTAGGGCCCTACTTTCTTTAATGCATCAATAACTTTCAGGATTCTAATTTCCAGTTGATTTATTTTAGTTCTAGTTTAAAAATACAATTGTATACTTAAAACCTATATTACTTTATTGACCAATGTTATCCCAATAAATTTAAAATAATAAATACGTATCATTTCAGTAGGGAGAATAGTTTAATGTTACTTGTTTATGTGCCTTAGGCATCCCCCCAAAACTTGCAGGAAATACAAAGAAACAGCCACAGGAGACATTTCTTTTTCTTTAATAAATTACATTAAAAGATTTTAGAGAAAATATTTAAAACACAAATATCGGCATGTTTCATTTTTAAGAGAAGACTTTAATAATTTGTTGTGGTAAAAGCAATTCTTCATTGGGCATGCTATTTTTTCCAGCACAGGTATTCTCTTCCCTAGCAAAGGTGCACAGTGAAGGTGTCTGTTTAAAGCTCTGGAAAAGACTGTCAGTTCCTCCTGAGTTCAGCTCATGCATCTTAATGTAGCACCAGGTTTTCTGTAGACAACCACATTGCAGGCCCTTTGACAAAACCCATAGAGAAAAAGATGCAATGTTCAAGAAACGAAGGTGGCTTGAATAATTTATCAACTACATATAGGCCTATGAAATATTAAAGGGACAGTAGTGTACAATGGGGAGTTTTACAGAGATCCTAGCTTGACATCAGGTTCCTCCTTGCACAGTTGACTGTTTGGCTGTAGTTAATGTGTTTTGATGATGAGACAATAATTACCATGGAGTTAACAAGTACTTTCATAATAGCTAAACCAACTTACTGACATTCAGGAATTTTTTTACAAAAGAGCTCCAATACTGAAGGATTTTTTAGAATATTGAGCTGATATTAAAAATAACTTAAATAACATTTTAAGCTACCCCTGATAGCTTTTATTTTTTTATTAATTTTTTTTTTTAGAGAGAGAGAGGAAGGTGAGAGAGAAACATCAATTTGTTGTTCTGTCAGCAGTGGTTAAGGGGTCTCTAGCAAGAGATAACCTCTGGCCCAGAGACAGTACTCTGCCCACAGTTCTTGTCGTGCTTGTAGGAACGAATTCAAACAAAAGACTACAAATAGCAGCAAAAGCTGGTGAGGATTCATTTGTAGGGAAGCAATGCATTCAGATAGGACCTAAGCAGGCAACTCAGCCATCTGAAACCTCACCGAGTGTTCTGAGTGGGCAGTGCAGCTTGCTGAGACCCAACTGATATTTGGGAGTTTGGAGGATTTATACCCGTAGGCCGGAACACCCCTAGGCAAGGAACTAGGCAGCCCCTCCCTCAGGTCTCAAAAAACGTATCTTTAAGCTACAAGGCTCCTTCATGTAAGTGTTATGCCTCTAGTGGGCCACATCATGCAGGGGCTCGATATTTCTCCTGTTCACATGGGGCCTGCCATCTCCATTATCTATTTTCAGTTTGTCATGTCTCACACTTATCTCCTCCAAGCCCCAGCTGCCTCTCCCAGCTCATTTTGTTATTCCACTTATTTATGCATTCATTGGTTAATTCTTGTATGTGCCCTGACCAGGGATAGAACCCGCAACCTAGGTGTATCAGGACGACACTCTAACCAATTGAGCTACATGGCCAAGGCTACCTCTGCTACTTTTAAATAAATTTGTTACAATCAAGAACTGTCCACCAGAAACATATGAAAACATGCTCAAAGTCACTAATCATCCGAGAGATGCAAATCAAAACAACAATGAGATACAATCTCACACCTGTCAGAATGGTTGTCATCAATAAATCAACAAATGACAAGTGCTGGCGAGGATGTGGAGAAAAAGGAACCCTTCTGCACTGCTGGTGGGAATGCAGACTGGTGCAGCCACTGTGGAGAAAAGTATGGAGTTTCCTGAAAAAGTTAAAAATGGAACTCCCATTTGACTCAGTGATCCCACTTCTAGGACTAATCCCAAGAAAACAGAAAGACCAATCTGAAAGGATATATGCACCCCTATGTTCATAGTAGCACAATTTACCATAGCCAAGATCTGGAAACAGCCTAAGTGTCCTACAGCAGATGAGTGGATTAAAAAACTATGGTACATTTACACAATGGAATACTATGCTGCTATTAAAAAGAAGGAACTTTTACCATTTGCAACAGCATGGATGGAACTGGAGAGCATTATGCTAAGCAAAATAAGCCAGTTGGAGAAAGATAAATATCACATGATCTCACTCATACGTGGGATATAATAATCAACATAATTTGATGAACAAGAATAAATCCATCTAGAGCAGGGGTGGGCAACCTTTTTGTGAGTGCGTGCCAAAACCATCAAAATCTCTGACTCAAAATTCTTCTGCGTGCCAACCCTAATTTTTTGAGAACATGTTACGCCTACTTGATATCTCTTAAGGTGTACGTATGTGAAAAACCTTGAAGAAATAATAAAATTCATTCAAGCGACAAAAACACAGTATATGATGATGAAAAATACATTTATTTTTTAATGTATACATGTACACTGATAGTCTGACAGAAAACTTTATGACTCCGTTTGATATTTTCAGTGGGACTTTTGCTGCTGCATCACTGATGACAGAGATTTTACATCAGGTTTATATTTCGTGTCCTTCAGAGATATGCATGAGCTACTACTTTCATCTGTCAGGCTACTCCTATTATGAGACTTAACAAAATTCATCACTGAGAACAAAGATTCACAAGCGTATGTGGATGAAACCAAAACACTGGTCGGATCTAGGAAGGCAGGGAGAGTTAAGGCAGAGGCATAGAAATTTCTCTTCCCCTCTCTCGTCAATCCATGTCTATGGTCTTTAAGATAACTTGTTATGTAAAATTATTAATTTATCTAAGATGCACCTACAGTGAATTTATCTGAAAAATAAAAAAGTCGATATTAAGAAAAAAATTGTAAATGGAAGATTATAAGAGAGGGTTTCGCGTGCCAGCAAAAGTTACTGGCGTGCCATGTTTGCACGCATGCCAGGGGTTGCCCACCCCTTATCTAGAGACAAATGGTTGTGGGCAGGGGTTAGAGAGCAACCAAAGGACTTATATACATGCATATTAGCATAAACAATGGACACAGACACTTGGGTGGTAGGGGCTTGCCCGGGCTGGGAAGGGATGGGGGAGGGGATCAATTGGGGGGAAAGGCGAAACATGTAAGACTTTAGACAATAAAAAAATTATTAAATAAAAAGAACTGTCTAACTAGCTATGTATTTCCTTCAAAATATGATAGGCTTTAATAATGCTTTTGTAAAGTGAAAGGCAAGAAAGAGGAACTGTCTCTGCGGTCATGCTGACATGAATTGAGGAATTAAAGCTAATCTTTTCATATGGGACATCCATATACTCAATTCCACTTCATGATCAGGGGCATCTCCATTAGAGATTCAGATTGCTGATGTCCAGATAAGGCAGAGAGCCCCAAACAGCAACCCTCATTCTTAATTGAAGCTCTTTGGCTTAGATATCTATAATATTACTTAAAAGTCTCTAATTGTTTCTAAAATCTATTTGCCTTTAATTTTCTTCACTACTTTTGGCATGGTAATATGCTTACAAAAAACTGTAATTAGATAAAGGGGTATTTTACACACTTTTAGTGAAGTAAGTGTTTGAAATATCTTACTTAAAATAAAGTACCCTGCTATTTTGCTATTACTTCTAAGAGGCCTCGGTTTTGTTTTGCATTTCCTACTACTGTGCACTGAGTTTTGCTTTAAAGAGGCACTTAAGAGTGAGAGAAATGGAGAATAAGGGGCTTGTTTCACACAGGGCATCTTTCCTGCCATAGCTATGTTCTGCTCTCCTTGTTAGATGAATACTTAAATAGTGAGGCAGCGAAGTTGAGTCCCCACAGAATACTCAAGGTGTGTTTTATATCCTTTTAGCATTTATGGAAATCCATACCATGTCCAAGACAATAGTTCACTCAGAAGAGGAAATGCATTCACAATTTTTTTTTCTATTCTCTAGGCATTAATAATCTCAGAAGAGTCATAAACAGCTAAATGGTGAGGCGATTCTGCTACCATTATAGCCACTTCATGATTTACAGTTTCTGAATTGCTTCCACACGCATAATATTATAGAAAACTAGAGGCCCGGTACACAAAAATTTGTGCACTCGGGGGGATCCCTCAGCCTGGCCTGTGCCCTCTCGCAGTCTGGGACCCTTCGGGGGATGACCACCTGCTGGCTTAGGCCTGCTCCCTGGGGGATTGGGCCTAAGCTGGCAGTCAGACATCCCTCTGGCAGCCCAGGAGCCCTCAGGGGATGTCCACTTGTCAGCAGGGAGCAGGCCTAAGCTGCAGTCGGACATCCTTAGTGCTGCAGAGGAGGCGGGAGAGGCTCCCGCCACCATGCTGTGCTGGCAGCCGTCAGCCTGGCTTGTGGCTGAGCAGAGCTCCCACTTTGGGAGCGCACTGACCACCAGGGGGCAGCTCCTGCATTGAGTGTCTGCCCCCATGTGGTCAAGGTGTGTCATAGTGACCAGTCATTCCCAGTCATTCTGTTGCTAGGGTCAATTTGCATATTATCCTTTTATTATATAGGATAGAGGCCTAGTGCATGGGTGGGGGCAGGCTGGTTTGCCCTGAAGGGTGTCCCGGATCAGGGTGGGGGTCCTGCTGGGGTGCCTGGCCAGCCTGGGTGAGGGGCTGATGGCTATTTGCAGGCTGGCCAAGCCCCCCAGTGGGGACCCTCACCCCATGGGGGTGTGGCCAGCCTGGGTGAGGGGCTGAGGGCTGTTTTCAGGCTGGCCACAGCCCCTTCAGGGGGGGGGGTCTCTTCTGTGGTGCCTGGCCAGCCTGGGTGAGGGGCTGAGAGCCGTTTTCAGGCTGGCCACAGCCCCTTCAGGGCGGGGGGTCCCACTGGGGTGCCTGGCCAGCCTGGGAAAGGGGCTGAGGGCCGTTTTCAGGCTGGCCACACCCCACAGTGACCCAAGCTCCCAGCCTCTCCATTTTTCTTTTTTTTTTCAGCACCTCCTTGAGCAGAGGCCAGGGTGGGCTGGAAGCAGGCATCTGGGATTTATTTATCTTCTATAATTGAAACTTTGTAGCCTTGAGCAGAGCCCAGGGCCGGCCACGGCAAGCGGGAAGCTTGGCTTTCTAAATCACCAGGGGCAACCCAAGCCTCCTGCTCACTCCAGCTCCATGGCCATTGCCATCTTAGTCGGGTTAATTTGCATACTCGCTCCCTGATTGGCTGGTGGATGTGGCTTGTGGGTGTAGTGGAGTGGTGGAGTGACAGAGTGATGGTTAATTTGCATATTTCTCTTTTATTAGTGTAGATATACTTTGCATCATTCTACAGGGAAGATATGGAAAGAAAGGGTGCATTCCAAGCAGGAGCAATCCGGGCAAGACCGATGTTGTGTCACTTACTGAGAATTCAGGGGTATATAAGGCATGGAACCTGCCTTTCGGGAGCATAGCCAAGAGTTGAAGATCATGTCCCTCTTTGAAATTGTCAATATTTCTGCTTCCTTTTATTACATTTTTCTTATCTATCTATCTATCTATCTATCCATCTATCATCTATCTATTATCTATCTACCATCTAATGCTGATGCCCCCCATTCTCACCACCTCCTCTGCTTTTTTTCAAACCTTTGCAATTAAGTTTTATCTCTCTTTGGTTCTAGACTAGCTAAATGGGACAATGACTGTGTCCTGTACATTTCCTGTTAATGGCATAGTAAGTAACTTACTATGACATATTCCTTGGCAATGGTGAAGCAATCAATTACTTACAATGAGTATTCCCACAAGGTAAAAAAAAAAAACCCACACACACAACTAATCTGTCAGAACTAACACTGAAGTGAAATCAAGGCCAACCTAGTCTCACCTTCATTCTTTGATATAGTATTCCCATTGGTCTTAGCCCCCATATACTGTATGTCCAGCATGGGCTGTATCTTTCCTAAAGTCTTATTCCTATCTCATACAATAATAGGATAAACATTTTCTTTAATTTACTTCTTCCAAATTATAGGGGTTTCTTGAGTTTCATATAGTTTACTTGATTGATTTTTTTTTTATTTCTACCCTCTGGCTCCTGGTTTATACACTTTTTGAGGACATGACTTTTATCTTATTCATTGGTATACCTCTACTATTTCTGATGCAATGTGTAATAGTTAGCTGATGCACTAAATCCATACCATCTTTTCCTTACAGGTTTATATTTTTAAGTTTATTTTTGCTTATATTTGAAAGCTGTATCATTTTACTATACATAGACATAACTTGAACAATAGAAGACATCAAATATAAAATGATATAATGCATGTCTGCAAATGTTTTACAGAAGATTTATATAAATGAAAGTAATGATTTTCTCACAAAATTACTATAAAACTATTGCTTTGGAAATGTAACTTTAATTTAGGAATATTTGCCTACATTTGTATATTACAATAAAGGTTACAAAGAATTTTTTATTTTGTATCTGAATCTATAAGTGATCAAAAAGATGCGATGAATACATTTTAACATTAAAAGTTAATTCAGCTAATGAAAACAAGCCAACATATATTTTGAAGGAGACTCTTAATTATTTAAGGGGCAAGAAGGTCTCTGCATGTGTGTATGTGTACACAACAAGCCATTGATTTTACTCTTTGCCTTCTCTTAAATGACAGCTAAAAGAAACTGTCATGTTAGAAATGAAGCAGAATTATAAATGACCAACACATTTGCCCATCTACTGAATCACTTACTCATGAGAATATCAAAGAGTATGACATTCGGAACCTAATCTCAAGCACTAGACTGTTTTATTAGGGAGATAAAACACACTAAGAAATGTTTTCCTTCCTTCATACATGTTCTTTTACCTTCACTGTAACTTTCCTCCTTTTTTTTTTTTAATTGGAACCACTTTAAACCTTTTTATAAATACAGCAGTATTCTACAGATTAAGTGAGCTACAGATTTAAATTACAGTACATCTGGATTATAATCTCAGCTCTGCCATTTACTAATGCATTTTAATTGTCCCCAAAAGTTTATTCTAAGAATCACATAACATAATGCATGTGTAAATGCTTTAAAAATGATAAAGCTCTTAATATATGTATGTGTGTGTTTTTTTCATTATAATAATGTGAATGAACCACATACAGCCTGTTTACTTCATAAGCATATTTTTAAATGATCCAGTTTTGAAGATACCTACATATTCTCTTTTCTAAAAATGAGGAAATCCATATTTCTAATTTAACCTCAGAAGTGTTATTCAAAATCTTTACCATTGTCATGGCCAGGCATTAAGGACAAGGGATGCCTGCTGTGACCCTGAAGCAGAATTTCCTTCAGATCTGGGTCTTGGAGATACATGGAGTCCTGGGATGTTCTGGTGTGGCTGGATTATGAGGGTTGATATTAGTAAAATACATTAACAACAAAAAACAATTATTATAACCAACTGCTGCAAGCTAATTATGTAATTCTAAGCATGCTTTCCCCAATCTAAAACCCAATTAAATTCCTCATATTATTATGCATAATACTTCTAGTGGTTTCCCTTTATCTTTAAATGATGTATCTAAAGTTCTATTACTTACGAGTTTTAGTTAATTGATTGACCCTCTAGAAACAAAAGATGAAATGGTATATCTTCTCCAGCAAGTGAAACAAAAGAAAACATAAACAAATAGCACTTCATCAAACTAAAAAGTTTTTGGACAGCAAAGGAAACCATCAACAAAACAAAAAGGCAACCTACTGAAGGGAGAAGATATCCACCAAATGATACATCCAATAAGGGGTTAATATACAAAATTTATAAAGAACTCATACAATTCAACACCAAAACCAAACAAACAAATGAACAATCCAATTAAAAATGGGCAGAGCACCTCAGTAGACACTTCTCCAAGGAGGACAGACAGATGGCCAACAGACATGAAAAGATGCTTAACATGACCAATCATCAGAGAAATGCAAATTAAAACCACAATGAGATACAACCTCATACCTATCAGAATGGCTATCATCAACAAATCAACAAACAAGTGTTGGTGAGGATGTGGAGAAAAGGGAACCCTGGTGAATTGTGAGAATTCATATTGGTGCAGCTGCTACTGAAAACTGTATGAAGGTTCCTCCAAAATTTTAAAATGGAATTTCATTATGACCAAGGAATTTCACTTCTGGGTATATTTCTGAAGAAACTAAAAACACTAATTTGAAAGAATATATGTACTCCGATGTTCTTTGCAGCATTATTTTCAATAGTCAAGATATGAAAACACCCCAAGTGACCATCAATAAACAACTGAATAAAAAAAGCAGTGGTACATATATACAATGGAATATTAAAAAATAATGAAATCTTAAAATTTGTGTCAGCTTGGATGGACCTAGAGGAAATAATATGAATTAAAATATTCAGTCGGAGAAAAACAAATAACATATGATTTCACTTATATGTGAAATCTAAAGAACAAAATAAATGAAGAAACAAAATAAACATTCACTCATAGATACAGAGAACAGACTGATGGTTGCCAGAGGGAGAGATTAAGAAGCACAAATTGGCGAAACCAAACCCAGGTTCAACTGCTTGCCACTCAAGATTATATATATATTCATTCAAGAAAAAAAAGACAGGAGATGATGAAAGCGTAGTCAGTCTATTCAAGAGCCGGCAGCTTGAGAAGACGGGGGACTCCTGTCACAAAGGTTGTCTAAACATCTCAGTGCAGGTAGGGGAAGGGGAAGGCAGAACAAAGGGAACTGGAGGGGGTTGTGGGCTCTGTTGAGGGTGCTGTGTGCAAGTCTGCACAGTTTACTCCTATAATAATCTGTTTTTTTTAAGGTGAGTAAACTTCCTGGAACTGAAATGCCTGAAGGCTGGAGTCTGCTTCCTTTGAGGTTAGCTGCTAGAATCCTTTAAGCAAACAGACTGTTTATCCATAGCTACATGTGAATTTAAAAATCATCATTTACAGGTTACATTTTTACTGATTTTAACAGCTCTTCTTTTTATATTATGTTTTAGCATCTGTATATTTTCTAATTTTCCCAAAGGTTTAATTATTTCTTTTACTTTTATCCTAAATGTTATCAGGGAGATTGAGACAAGAATACCTCAACTCTGCTTCTTTAAAAAGAAGTCCATACTAAATTGTACAAATGTCAATCAACCGGCCTCCTAAACAGAGTAGATAGTCTATAATTTGCTAGTACACACCATAATTCTCCTAAGCAAAGAGATGTTGCTTCAGAGGAAGTACATGATGGCATTATCATTGACACAGGAGTAGAATTTAAATAAACAGAGAGTATATTCCAGTTCTGGGAGTCAGAGAAAGAAGCCTGGCAAAGTCTTGAAAGCTTATCCTGAGGAAACTCATGTAGCTTCAATATGCAGATTGGCTAATAAGGTACACTGCTTGAAGTTGGTTTGACATTTTAACTTAATTTGTGATAGTGAACTTAAATATAATACCTTATGTGTTATAGGCATTTACTTTATGTCACTGTTTTGCATATGTTATATAAATATCTTCTCTTTAGAACAGAAATTAAATTTGTATATTTTGGTTTATCCTCATCAATGCTCAGTTAAGGGATCGGTGTATTATGATCAATTGTGATAAATTGATTCAATATATTATACTCATTAATATAAAAATGTTTGCTAAACCCAGGTCTGTCTAAATATGGATTACACTATACATTGGTAAAAGGTTTTGCACAAAGGGCATTACCACGATGACAGGAGATCTGGAGGGATTCAGGCACCAAGTCATGAGAGGATATGGATTCCATTTACAGTCCTATTAAATACAATATCTCACTTGGGAAAGACAGGATCCTGGAAGCTAAATGACTTGTTTAAGATTTTTAAGATCAATTAAGGTCATGAGCCAAATCAAGCTTTGGGGGCATGACATCAGTGAAAATTGAAGTCAGAGTGTCACCAGATGGACATTTCCTAAGTAACTCTAAATACAAGATTAAATTATGCATTGAAAATACAGAAACACTAACTGCACAGAGGCTATAAAATGCTAAGCACT
The DNA here is from genome assembly GCF_000147115.1 of Myotis lucifugus. Lineage (NCBI taxonomy): Eukaryota > Metazoa > Chordata > Mammalia > Chiroptera > Vespertilionidae > Myotis > Myotis lucifugus. The sequence continues at coordinate 2,317,487 of NW_005871166.1, forward strand.
TATCATTGCTTTAAAAGGAGGGTGAAAGCAAGATCATTATATTTTTGGTGGGAGGGAAAACTTTAGAAAAAACGAGAATATAGTATGGAATTGGGGAGGCTCCCAGGATAACATTCTTTTTTGAAAATTTTTGAAATTTTTACACCACTCCACAGGCATTCCTTTTATAAACTTCAGAACTCTTCTCATAGCCAATTGTTACTGCAGGATCATTGATCACCAGTTACATTTTCATCTTTCTTTCACTGATCTCTGGAAAGTCTAGTTGTGAAATTGACCTGTGCAGATTGTTCTTGGTTAGCAGGACCTGGCCACTCCACAGTATTAAACTTCTCTTCCATTTTGAAATACCATTTCAAATACAAATTTTAACCTAAAAGACAAATCCTATATAATAAAAGCCTAATATGTTAAGTGTCCAGTTGTCTAGTCGGCCGTTCATTCAACTAATCAATGCAAAATATGCTAATGATATGCTAAGGCTGCTCAACCTCTCGCTATGATGTGCACTGACCACCAGGGGGCAGACAGTCAACCGGTCAACCAGTTGCTATGATGTGCACTGACCACCAGGGGGCAGACAGTCAACCGGTCAACCAGTTGCTATGATGTGCACTGACCACCAGGGGGCAGACACTCCAATAGGTAGGTTAACTTACTGCTGGGGTCTGGCTGATCGGGACTGAGCGAGATGGGCTGGACACACCCTGGAGCCCTCCCGTGGTTCTTCCCCAGCCCCGATCATGCACCGGTGGGGTCCTTCAGCCTGGCCTGCACCCTCTCGCAATCTGGGGCCCCTTGTGGGATGTCAGAGAGCCAGTTTCGGCCCGATCCTGCAGGCCAGGCTAAGGGACCCCACTGGTGCACGAATTCGTGCACCGGGCCTCTAGTTTGTCTTTAAAAAAAAGAATTCCCCGCCCTTCATCCTCAAGGCAGTAGGAATTTTCCTTTAACATAATCACATACATTTTCAGAACGAGTTTTAGTGCAAGCCCATATCTCTCCTACTCTTTTACTAATTCCTTATAAATCCAGTCCCTCTTTGTTTCAGCCAATCATGCAGGTAACATTTTAGAGCTTTGTGTCTAAACTGTAGGCTAGGAAATACATTTTAAACTTTGCAACTGATTTATGTGGAAAGGGTAGAATGACGAATATTAAGTTGTGAACATTTCAGTGAGGAACAGTTTTGCACAGTTAAGGATAAACAGGTGTAATTGCTCCCTCAGACCTTAGCCTTTTTCCCTTTAACCTTCTTAAATTCATTTTGTAATATTTCAAAACTCTTATTTTGCTTGAGGAAAATTTTAAGTCACATAACTAGGTCAGAACATTTCAACGATCGACCTGTTTTTCTTTCCTGTGTGATTTATAATAATGCATGCATTTATAATGTGTAATTTATCAGATAGGATGCAAGATTTCACGACAATTGTATAATTCATTCCTTAAATCTTTAATGGGGGAAGAGAAATTGATTGTTGAAGTAGAACAACAATAATGTTTTATGACATCTCTAGAAGGTATCACTCATTTTACATTGTTAAGCTGCCGACTTAATTACATTCTCTTTACCCTTGTGTAGATGTTGGTGCAGAAGCCCACGTGTCCTATTTCAGTTTATTTTGCTTCCAACATACCATTGTCATTATTACCACTGTTGTAATCCTCATCTCCACATTATGACAGGGTTCTATTCTGTGCTAGCCTGGAAGCCTCACATCCTTTAAGGGGCCTTCACAAATTATCTTCAGGCAGCAATATTATCTTATAACTCCTATGTTTAGTAGTTTTTATATGACCTTTGCTATCTACTGGGCCAAGTAGAACTTTAGTTGTAGCTGAAGGTTATGACCCACTTCTAAGTGATTATATGCTAATGTAGAAGGTGGACACCATGAGTGATAACATAATCATCAAAGATTCCTTGAGCCATTATAAATATTTGTCAACATCGATTACTATTACAGGTGGCGCAGCAAGTAAAATATAGTTAAACCCCTTCCAGGGAGTAATTAGGAGATGGTAGCTTTTACTGACAAGTGGGGGGGAAGGGGAGGGCTTGATGTGCTGTCACCCATTTAAAAACAGCTCCTTTGTTTGCTAGTCTCTTGGGACTAGGGAATGTGAGTAGAGCCAGGGATTTGTATGAGAACTGTGAACACTGGGGAGCTCCATGGGTGGATAAGCTACTTCCAGGGAAATAATGCAACTTGCTTTTATTGCTAAAGTGAGCCAAAGGGAGAAGACAGGAGCAGTGTCCACTGGCTCATTCGGGCTCCAGGGAGCATCCCCGTAAGCCTCTAATGCATGGTAATTACAAACTGAATCCACTGGTAGCAGATGTAAAATGTGCCACCAAGCACCTCCCAGGGAAATGGGTAGGCCGGCTTGTTTGCCTGCTCCCATGTGGGGGGCACTGCAGCCAGTGCTCTCATGCTCACGAACAAATGCTTCTTTGCTATAATCCTTTTGGATTCATGAACATAGGTCCATTGGCTAGCAGAGTCAGGGAATCTGGGGTCTCATACCTTGGGTGGCAGTCATTAAAGTCAGGGTGCTACATGTTTGAACAAGAAACTTCCAGCAAGATGCTGGCCACTTGCCTTTATTGTTGGAACGAGCCCAAGGGGGAAGGCAGCAGCCCCTGTGGTGTGTTGGTAGGTGGAGTGTCAATACATTCTTACTCGCAATCCTCACCCCTCAGAGAGGAGGAGTCCAGAGACGTCCCCAGACGGTGACAGACTCTCTATGGCCTTTCAGGGACACCGTCTCTAGACTAGTAATTTTCTGGCTCTTGTCTGGAAAGAGGCTTCCTGCACATGAAACCCTCTCCATGGGGGAGTCAGCATCACACGAGTGAGGAAAACTCCACCCTACCTTTCAGGCCCTGCAGACAAGGAAAGTCAACTATTGCTCACCCGATCCTCACTTTATCAGCAGGCAGATAACTCCAGCCAAGATATTTAAAATGCATCACGTGCCTAAGATATTGCAAATGGTCAGAGATTAGGACAATGCCGTCTTGTACACAGTGCTCTAGATAGCTAGGCTGCAGAAATGAAACCCGTGCAAAGTGGAGGTGAGAGCCTCTGGATTAGTAGAATATCCAGTGTGGTTTGGGAAATGCCATGTATAAGCCATCTGTGGGTAATAGAAATTCCATTGTAAGGCCTGGTAATATCGCCCTGAGTATGTGGCAGTATTCCTAGATTTAGTTGTTAATCTATTTTAATCCATCCAATTTGAATATTCATTAAAACATGTCAACAAGATAAAATGCAAATAGATAAGACAATTTGGAAGGGTGTTAATAAATGGATGACACTGGTAAAATAAAAACATAAAATTTATTAAGTCAAAGTTAGAGCCAATTAAAATCTTTCTAAGAGTTTTAACTTTATTTCCCAAGGTATTTCTGTTTCTACGTTCAGATATATTGCAAGCATGTTTGTTTAGGTTTTCATTTCCTTCTTAGATTCTCTCTTAATATCTACAGTACATAATGCCTTCAGGAAGAATTTTTTATCATTACGGGCTATCATTATGCAGAAAACACTCAGGTTTATGTCTCTCTCTTTGATAATTTAGCTTTGGCAGCAGATGATCTGCTTCGGAGTCTGTCTACAGTGAGTAATTGAATGTCAGAAATGTTTTAAATTAAATTCTGACAAAGATGAAATGCTTTGTGGGGAAATCTAAATGTTTGTTAAGTTCTTTGTCCTCTTTTCCATGGCCTCCTAATGGTTGCAATCTTGAATCTGCTTTTCCAAAGAAGGGTCTTGGTGCTGTTTAAGATTCTGGGGGAGAGGGGGGAGCCTTCAATCATATAAGGTAAGCAAAAAGTAAAGTCTTTGAATTTGAATTTTATATACAGGTTGATTTAGAGACAAGGGTCCTTTACAAAAATGAGTGCCCTATTCCAGACACATGGCATGCTATTTCATTTATTTGTCTTATTTTTTGCTTTTTATAACACTTTTATAAATTTATAGATTTTTAACAACAGAAGTCTTTCAGATTTTTTGTTAAAGTATTCAATGTATATTCACATTTTATTGCTATCAATATCACTTTTTATTTATTTCCAAAGCCATTGTCTTTTAAAAAATACATTTAATCTTTAAATGGGTTACACATGCTCATCCTATATAATCCTATATAATAAAAGGCTAATATGCAAATTGACTGAATGGCAAAACGACTACAGAACGTGTACTGACCACCAGGGGGTAGATGCTCATTGCAGGAGCTGCCACCTGGTGGTCAGTGCACTCCCAGAGGCTGGAGCGTCTCTTGGCCAGAAGCCAGGCTCAAGGCTGGCTAGTGCAGTGGCAGTGGCAGGAGCCTCTCCTGCCTCTATGGCAGTGCTAAGGATGTCTGACTTCCGGGCTGCAAGATGGTGCAGGCCGGGCTGAGGGACCCCCCATCCCAGTGCATGAATTTCATGCACCTGGCCTCTAGTTATAAATATTTTAAAAGGTGCTTCCATTTCTATCTTGTATTATATATGAGGTCTATCCTTTCATGGCTTTCTTTTAACGCATTGTCTACATATTTGAGGCTAATTTCCTACATAATAAAAGCATAAGATGCAAATTGACCGAATGGCTGAACAGCAGAACGACCATCGGACAACCATCCAAGACCATGCTATGACACCCACTGGCACCAGGCAAGCCAAGGTGGGTGCGATGCAATTGGTTGGGTGCCCGGCCATTGCCCATGATCGCCCCACAGAGGAAGGCCCAGGCCATTGGCCAGCAGGGTGATCAATCGGGGGGCTCCATGATCACCCCAAAGAGGGAGGCCCAGGCCACCGACCAGTGGGCTGCGGCAGGGGGGTGGGGCCTCCCTCTGCAAGGGAAGCCCAGGTCCCAAGTCCTGGGTGCTGGAGGGAAGCTGGTGCTGGCAGCTGGGGGAAGGAAGGCCTACTCTTGCACCAATTTTGTGCATTGAGCCTCTAGTTTATATATAAAATCTAAACATTATTGTTTCTTTCCTCTAATTGCATTGACTATACTTTCCAATAGACTATTCGGTATTAATAATAAAAACCCTAGTTAGCCTTCCAGATTTTAGTGGTAGTTCACATGTTAATATATTATGCATGATCCTAGGTTATGAATTAATATGTTTTTCTATACATTCTTATTTAAGGACTTGTAAATCCAGAATACATTTCATTTTTTAAACTTCATTAAATTTTAAAATAAATTGTTTGAGTTTTATGTTAATTCATTAATATGACAAACTGTATTAATATATTTCCTAATACTGACCCATGTTTACAGTTCTGGATTAAACCTTTTTTTTTGTATTTTTAGTAGTAATTTTATGCTACTATTAATAGTGAGATTGGTTTTAGTATTTTCTTATTCTAATAAGATTATAAGTGCATTATTAATGTTTTCTGGTTTAAAAAACTAAGTTAGAAGCTTTTAAATATACTTTTTTACTAGAAAACTTAAAAAATACTACAATTAAAAGTTTGGTAGATGTTTTGTAGCACTTCTCTTATTGAAACTATTTCCGTGAATTTCGAGCTGTTATCAAGAGCATTTTAAACTAAAGTTTTGAGATTAAGATATATTTTTTATTGTTTAAAGTATTACACATAGTATTACACATGTCTCCTTTTTCCCCCATTGACCTCTCCCCGGCCACCCCCACCTCCAGGAGAGGTCAATGTAATACTTTAAACAATAAAGAATTTAAAATTTTAAAAAAAGTTGAGTGATTATATATATATATATATATATATATATATATATATATATATATAACAATTTGGCTTATGCTTTTTATTCTTGGCCAAAGTTATAAGATACTAGAGGCCCAATACATGAAATGTGTGCAAGAGTAGGCCTTCCTTCCCCCAGCTGTTGGCACCAGCTTCCCTCTGACTGCCGGTAGACACCCGGGGAAGGACATCTGGTCTAATTAGCATATTATGCTTTTATTATTATAGATTAAATTGAATCCATACATTGATTATAAAACATAGGACAATTAAGAGGAGACATGAACACATAAATGTTAGCCCAGAATTGGTATGTTTTTCATTTACCAGAATTGGTAAATATGGTAGGTATTTACCACAGTGGTTATAATCCCCTCTGCCCTATTCTGATAAGAAACAGATTAGCTACCTTTTAACTTTCCTCTCCTTTTCAGAATCTATTTTCTAACTTTGAAGAAGACAAAACAGACGTATTAAGAGTCATACTATTGCCTCTAAAATGTCCACGAACAATCCTAGAATAACTTCTTAAGCATCTGCTTTAAAAAACAAGTGTAAAAAAAAGGAGTTTATTAATATGGATAAAAGGTGTTAACATATTTCTCATTTCACTAGAATGTTGACTTCCAAATAAATTTTCATTTTTTTATATATTCCAGTGAAGGGGTTCTTGCCCCACCTCAAGATAGAAGTTAAGATGTAAGAAAAATGGGTTCAAAAGAAGAGGTTTACTGAAAACAAGGTGGAGGAAAAGGCGAAAGGAAGGGAGCTTGCCACATCAAGGATGCACACACTAATGAAGAATATGGCTCCCCAACTGCTGGGGGGTCAGGCTTATGCAGGCTGGGTTCTTCACACAGGTGCAGAATAGATTTATTTGCTTACATGCTGCCCCTGTGAGCGGCCTTGCACAGGTGCAGAGCTAGGCTCTTTCCTTTCCAGGTTCCTGCCAGCGGGCTAATATGAAGGACCAGCACAGGTACAGAGAGGGAAGGGCCTGAAGAGAAACTTTTAAACTGATCTAGAAGAGGCTTAAATAAATAACTGAAACGCATTCCCACTTTTGCATGATGGTGAAGATATAGGCCCATCCAGTAAGAACACTAGACATTGTGCTGGCGGTATTGCTTAGGCAGTGATGGTGAACCTATGACACGTGTGTCAGAGGTGACAAGCGAACTCATTTTTTTGGTTGACTTTCTTTGTTAAATGGCATTTAAATATATAAAATAAATATCAAAAAGATAAGTCTTTGTTTTACTATGGTTGCAAATATCAAAAAATTTCTATATGTGACACGGCACCAGAGTTAAGTTAGGGTTTTTCAAAATGCTGACACACTGAGCTCAAAAGGTTCGCCATCACTGGCTTAGAGCTATCTTCCTGAAATTCTACCAGAAAGGGTGTAGTTAAATCAATTTCTAGTGAACAAGTGGAATTGTCACGTTGTGGTTCATATGCTAGCTGTTGCTAATAGTGACTAACCAGGTGAAACGGGTTTTTTAATCTTGAGGTCACTGGTCACTAAAACAACCATGGAACGAAGGAGAGTATTATCCCAGTGTGTTAGCTCTAGATTGACATGAAACTCGACAGGTTCTCACACCGTTTTATATTTTATTTAACATAACCTTTCCAAGAGTAATGCTACTGTATGCTCTGTTTTGGGAGTGTACTACATACTAATCACTAGTTTATGATACTCATTAAAAGTACAAGGTAAAGTGAAATTTTGTTACAGATTAGAATCATGCTCAGAGAAAGCTAGTCCAGGATATTAGTGAACAATTCCTGATTTTTATAATAAGTGTGTAAAATAATTTTCTCTTAAATTCTAAAGCATGCATCAAACATTCCAATGCAAAACCCAAAACTCCATCTAGTGGTATAATATTCAAATTTAGGTTGTGAAAATTTGATTCAAACTGTTCAAGATAACCCTAGCTGGTTTGGCTCAGTGGATAGAACCTCAGCCTGCGGACTGAAGGGTCCTGGGTTTGATTCCAGTAAAGTGGGAAGCATGGAGGGGAAAGCCAATCAATGATTCTCTTTCATCACTGATGTTTGTCTCTCCCTGCCCCTTCCTCTCTAAAACCAATAAAAATATATTAAAACAAAACAAAACTGTTCAATATAATTTAATGATAATAATGATACATTTGGAAGCTCCTCCAATTAGAAATGAGGATGTAACCCTAGACCTGAATTACTGACATTTCTTTTCAAATATCATGGCTTTTCAAAAACCATGAAAATAAGATGAATCTTTAAAATAATATTTTCTCTAATAAAGGAATGCTATTATGGTTAATATATTGAGGGTCAGAATAGGTGTGTAGATGACTATGCTTCACAACATTAAAAATAATGAGAAAGGTTTATCACCATGGGATTCCAGTATCCTGTTTTTCTCTCAAGTGGGAGAGAGGGCATATGTCATTGGTCTGGATGATGACTAGCTTTAAACATAGCTATTGTTATTTAAATACACACCTCCCCTAACCCCCAACTTCCCAATTAATTCCAGAGTGTGTTTAATCCAAATCCATTCAAATATGGGGCTTGAAAACGTGATGTGATGGAGATGTGTATATTTTTAAATACCTCTGACATGAGGAATATCATACATTCATTAATATAGTAAACTAGATGCCCGATGCACAAAATCTGTGCAATGGGCTCGACCCTCGAAGCCAGGGCAGCTTGCCTTAGCACTCGCAGCCTCAGCTTCGTTGGAAGGTTGTCTGGAAGGTCATTCAGCTGTCCTGTCTAATTAGCATATTACACTTTTATTATTATAGATTACCTATTAAGCTGCAACACTGACACACTATATTTTTAAAAATTAAATTTATTGGGGTGACATTGGTTAATAAGGTTATACAGATTTCAAGTGTATATTTCTATGATACATGATCTGTATACTGTGTTGTGTGCCCATCATTCACAGTCAAATTATCTCTATTTTCATATTAATTGATAATTCTTTTTGTTAATCCTAACCTGACGGTAGTTTTCCATTGAGTGGAAAGGAGGGGAGAGGCAGAGAGAAACATTGATGTGAGAGAGACACATCCATTGGCTGCCTCCCACATTTGCTCTGAACAGGGCTGAGGATTGAGCCTACAACCCAGGTATGCACCCTTGACCAGAATCGAACCTGGGGGACAAAATTGTATCCACTGAGCCAAACCGGCTAGGATGAGAATTACTTTTTAATGTCATAATAAGAAGTAAAGAAAAGAAAATGATTAAAATAGTGTTATTTGAATTGTTTACTATAATTCTGACATGATGTGTAATATCATAATACTGTTTTACAATCAAATAGTAAATAAGAAATGATCCTTTAAATCAATTTTCTAGAATACATTCACTATATTTCTTGTCAATTCTTATTAGATGAACAATTTTTATGGTACATTGGCACCATGGCAAAAATGACAAAAGTAATACTTCCTCCCTGCTAATGACAACTTTCATCTTGAGAAAGAACAAATACATAAACCAAAATTAGCATATTAAAAGAAGATGCAGGATAATAAATGACAGGAAAAGGAGAAACAGACAAGAACAATGTGGATGGGAAAATTGCAATTTAATATTATGCTCTAATACCTCACACATCAAATTGCAAACATGAAGACACATATTAAAATGCCTTCATTCTAATGTGAAATGACAAAGTAAAACACAACATCCAGCCTTACAGAAACAGCAACCTTACTCATTACATTACACTCATAATAGCTCTTGTATATTCCTGTTAGTTTTCAAAATGTTCTGTGTAAAATATATTATGAATGGAATAAAGCTAGGCTGAAAATAGGCTAACTTTTAGTGTGTATACATCAGGGAAAATTGAGAATTTAATTTATAATTCTCCTGACAAATATATTTGTTTTAAATAACTTTTGGTATTTTAGCATTCAATATTTTATCCTACCTGTTAATTTCTTGTATAAATTGTTCATTGAATTTGCATACGTAGACTCTTTTTACATCCAAGTGCTCATATTTCCTTTATTTTTATATATGTTAAGTGAGAATAATGGCTTGGGTCAATTTCTGGGTTCTCTGTTCTGTTCCATTTATCTATAGCCCTGTCCTTGTGTCACTACCAGGCTGTTTTGAGGACAGTGGCTTTGTAGTATAACGTGGAATCTGATATTGTGATCTCTCCTACTTTGTTCTTCTTTCTCAAGATTGCTGCTACTATTCAGAGTCTTTATTGGTTCCATGTACATTTTTGGAGTATTTGTTCTAGATCTGTGAATATGCCATTGGTATTTTAATTGGGGTTGCATATATTTTATAATTGTTAGGATGGTAATTTTAATATTATTGAAAATTCATCATTTTATGTATTCTTTAATTTTTTCAGACCATATAAAATAGTATGTTCTACCCAACTGTGAATTAATCAAGACTTGATCAATCCCTTTTTAAAAATGGATTTCATGCTTTTATATGAAATGTTTATTTTAAAAATGGACTTAAAATCTTCAAATCTTGTCATGGATGAGACAAGTGATATGGTATGACTACAAAAATAGAGGCATTTTGGCAAATAAATTGGTTCAAAAATATTCTAAATGAGGTCAATGGGGGAAAAAGGAGACATACGTAATACCTTAAACAATAAAGAATTTAAACAAATCCTATATAATAAAAGGGCAATATGCAAATAGACCAAACAGCAGAACAACCGAACAACTAATCAAAGCATAATATACTAATGATATGCTAAGGCTGCTCAACCGCTCACTATGATGTGCACTGATCACCAGGGGGCAGTCAGCTGGTCGGCCAGTTACTATGACGTGCACTGACCACCAGGGGGCAGACAAATCAACCGGTCGACCAGTCGCTATGACGTGCACTGACCACCAGGGGCAGATGCTCTGACCAGTAGGTTAGCTTACTACTGGGGTCTGGCTGATTGGGACTGAGCGAGATGGGCCAGACACACCCTGGAGCCCTCCCACGGTACCTCCCTAGCTCGATCATGCACGGGCGGTGTCCCTCAGCCTGGCCTGTGCCCTCTCTCAATCTGGGACACCTCGGGGGATGTCAGAGAGCTGGTTTCAGCCTGATACCCCTTGGGAGGGCGCCAGATGCAGGGCTTATGGCTGGCGAGAGCTGCCGAGAGCCTCTCCTGATTGGGGACTGATTGGGTGTGAGCCTGTGGCAGGCATTTTTGGGTCTGGGATGAGCGGGAGTGGCAGGTAGGAGCTGTAGGTGGCATTGGACTGCAGGTTTCGGCCCAATCTCTGCAGGCCACCCAGAGGGACCCCACCCGTGCACGAATTTGTGCACCGAGCTTCTAGTTAGTAAATTAAAACCTATTAGAATTTTGAAAATTGCCTAATATTTTGTTGTTACACTGTTTCTTAGTGACATAAATTGTCATTTTAGTAATTAATATTCTAAAACCGTGATGGAATAAATTTGGGATCATGAAGCTACTCCTACCGTAATTTCTGTTACTATTCCTCTTGTTTGAAAAATAGTTTTTCAAGGTCTGAAGTTATTTACAGATTTGGAAATATATGTAGTACAGATTAAATTATCCCCTCAAAATTCATATATTGAACACCTGACCCCCAATGCAGGTGTATTTGCAGATAGGGTCTTTGAATGGTAATTAGGTTTAGATGAGCTCATGAAACTAGGACCTTCATGATGGGATTGGTACCCTTATTAGAAAGAACACCAATCAGAGAGCTTGCTTTCCCTGTCTCTCCCCAGTCAGAGAGTTTGCTTTCTCTCTGACTCTCCCCAATGGCATGCGCTCAGGAAAGGCCATGTGCAACCCCAGGAGAGAGCCCTCAAAAATGATTTCAGACTTTCAGTCTTCAAAACTGTGAGAAATAAATTCATGTTTTTAAGATACCCAGTCCACGATATTTTGCTATAGCAGCCAGACCCAACTAATATAATATTCATTTATTATACAAGTTGTATAAGCACTATTTATAATTTCTTTTTTTAAAATATATTTTATTGATTTTTTTACAGAGAGGAAGGGAGAGAGATAGAGAGTTAGAAACATCGATCAGATTTCAGACTTTCAGTCTTCAAAACTGTGAGAAATAAATTCATGTTTTTAAGATACCCAGTCCACGATATTTTGCTATATCAGTCTGCAGGCCGACGCTCTATCCACTGAGCCAAACCGGTTTCGGCCACTATTTATAATTTCATATCTACTGTAAGGATCTTTTTTTTCTGTGCTTCATAAAAGTTATCTCTAACTAACAACTCCAGATCTGAAGAGTTACACTGTAGTTTGAAAGATCCCATAGGAACACGTTATAATTGCCAACTTATATAGCAACTAGAGTGAGAAAAAAATAATATATAAATATATATGTACAAATGCTGATAAAAGTTTCAACTCCTTTACTCTATCACCATTTAGAAGTCAAGTAAAATACACTGAGTGTCCAGATTATTATGACCACCTGACGTTTGTAGGCAAATTAGCTATAATTTCACGCTGAAGTTGCTAGAGGGCCAGATCATTATAAATAGGGAAGCAGGTTGTTTACCACAACAGTAGAAGTAATTTTTTTCTGAAGATATGGGTAAACAACGCTATTTAACAGCCACACATATCTAACTTGTATCGGTATCTCAACTTGGAGATGCCTATTACTTCATTGACCTTAGCTGCTATTCTCCCAAACCTGCTCATTCTGTGTCAATATATCATTCAATAATTCTAGCATCACCCCAGTTTGAATCAGTGGATAGAGCATCGGCCTGCAGACTGAAAGTTCCCAGGTTCGATTCCGGTCAAGGGCATGTACCTTGGTTGAAAGCACATCCCCAGTAGGGGGTATGCAGGAGGCAGCTGATTGATGTTTCTCTCTCATCAATGTTTCTAACTCTTTATCCCTCTCCCGTCCTCTCTGTAGAAAATCAATGGAATATGTTGGGGAAAAAATAGTTTTACCATCTCCCAATTTTGTAAGATAGAACCCATGATATCAACACTTATTTCTCTTTGTCCACCATTTTCACTATGTTTAGTTGATTCCAACTTCTACTTGTTTATTTATTAATCTTTCTCATCCTCTTTATAACAACAGCAAATACCCTAGTTTAGGTCATTAATACCTGTGGGCTGAATTATAACAATAGCTGATTGTAATTCTGCCTACCATGAGTCCATACTGAATTCAGAATGAACTTTCTAAAGCAAAAACCTGATAAAGTTATTCCCTGTGTTAAAAGCTTTCAAAAGCTCTCCTTGTTCTTAATAAAAGTTCACTTTCCTACAAGATTTTCAAAAGTCCTCATTAATTGGTCTCTACTTTCAAGTTACTTCTTGTCCTGATTTAAATTCCATGGTCCAACTATATTTTACTACATTTAAAATTAAAAATTGGCATGTTCTCTCTTCTCTGTATTCTTTGACATAAGACAATTTCTCTACCAGTGCCAGACTTTCCTGCATAAATCTTATTTATTGTATTTATTTCTTATTGCTAATATAAACATAATAAAACCTTAATGAATTAAACAACACAACTGTATTATCTTACAGCTCTGCATGGCAGGAGTCTTAAATGGGTCTTAGTGAGCTATAATCATGTTATTGCAGGGCTGCATTGCTTTTGAAGACTTGAAAGAATCCATTTCTTTGCCTCTTTAAAGCTTCTAGAGTAGCGGTTCTCAACCTGTGGACGTGACCCCTTTGGGGGTTGAATGACCCTTTCACAGGGGTAGCCTAAGACCATCGGAAAACACATATATAATTACATATTGTTTTTGTGATTAATCACTGTGCTTTAATTATGTTCAACTTGTAACAATGAAAATACATCCTGCATATCAGATATTTACATTACGATTCATAAAAGTAGCAAAATTACAGTTATGAAGTAGCAACGAAAATAATTTTATGGTTGGGGGTCACCACAACATGAGGAACTGTATTAAAGGGTCGCGGCATTAGGGAGGTTGAGAACCACTGTTCTAGAGCCTGCCTGCATTCCTTAGTTTAACTTGTTACTCCATCTTCAAAGTGAGAATTGGGTGGTCCAGTCTTTCTTATATTACTTCACTCTGATGCTGACTGTCATGCCTCCCTTTTTTACTTATTAGGATCTTAGTATTTCTTTAAATCAATTATTTTTGTAATCTTTACTGTTGAAAGTATTACATAAGTCCTCCCTTTCTCCCCATTGACCTCTTCCAGCCTGCTCCTGCCCCACTCCCAGCCTCTCACCACCCCATTGTCTTTGTCCATGGGTTATGCATATATGCATACAATTTCATTCATTGATCTCTTCCTTCCTACCCTCCGCTGCCTTCCCTGTGAGGTTTGACAGTCAGTTCCATGCTTCTATGTGTCTGGGTCTATTTTTGTTTATTTAGGCCCACCCAGACAATGTGAGATTATCTTCTAAAGTCAATTTACTTAATTTAATCATATATGCAAAGTCTCCTTTTCCATGTAAGGTACCATGTCCATTGGTTACCAGGATAAGTATGTAAACATCTTTAGAGGCTCATTATTTTACTTGCAAAGCTTGCTCTTAAATTGTTAGATTAAAGGTAAATTCTCCCCGAAAGCTCTATAATATGGTTACATGCCATTCTTATATTACCATAACTTATATTGTTCTAATCATGCAAGAGCAAACAGGACAATCACTGACCTCACATACTTTATTATCTAGTAAAAGATAAAGAAGATTAAACATGTATGAATATAAGGACAGAAATTTGACTCATTCTCAGTGACTATCAAAATTAATGCCATCTACTAAATACTTAAATATATTGAGCAAATGAGTAAGTAAATAGATACAATATTTTTTCTACTTAAATATATCTAATGCAGTTCACAAAGCATCTTCTAATCATTAAACTCATATTTATTTGTGAAATGTATTTTTAACCAATATCGTATCCTATTTTGTCTTCTCTTTCATTCTTTGACTCAAGAAAATATATGTTCTACCAAAAATACTAATAACTTTGTGTATCTGACTCATAGAAATTATTTCATTAGGCAAAAATAATCATCCCATATAAATTTTCCATATACTGGTAAAGAAAGACCTGATAATTAAATTAAGAAAACATTTCACAATAACATGAAAGAGAAAAGGAAAAAACAAACAAAAACTAGGCACAAATTTAACAAAGAAAGTAAAAACTTTATAATCTGAAAATCACAAAATGTTGAGAAAAATTAAACCATATCTAAATGACTGGAAAAACATCCCATGTTCATAATTGAAAGACTTAAGTTGTTAAAATAGCAATACTGTTAAAAGTTATCTACAGATTCAAAACATTCTCCCAGAATCCCAACTAAGGTCATTGTAGAAATGGATAAGGTGATTCTAAAATTCATACGGAATTATAAAGGACCCCATGTTTGTAATAGCCAAAACAATCTTGAAAACCAAATACAATGCATGATTTCAAAGCTTACTACAAAGCAATGCAAATCAAGACAATGTGATAATAAGGATAAAGATGTAGATCAATGAAATAAAATTGAAAATCCAAAATTTTCACAAACATATTACCAATTGATTTTCTACAAAGGTAGCAATACCATCCAAAGATAAAAGAATACTCTCTTCAGCAAATGGTGCTGAACCAACTGAATTGCCACATGCAAAAGTGAAGTTGGACCTTACTTCACACTGTAAAAATTAACTCAAAATTGATCAAAGTCCTAAATGTAAGAGCTAAAGCCATAACACTTTTGGAGGAAAACATAAAGGTAAATTGTTATTACTTTGAATTTGGCAGGATACTTAGAGATGACAAAATCATGTGCAACAAACAAAATAGATAAATTGGGTTCATCAAAATTAAAAACTTAGTACTTCAAAGACAACTACCACAAAAGTGAAAACCCAAAAAATATAATAAAAAATTTGCAAATCATATCTGATAAGGGGCTGGTATCCAGAATACAAGGTGTCCCAAAAATGTAACCACACTTTAACAGCTGATAGCTCACTTTTGAAAATTAAATATATTTTAATAAATACAGTTCTAATACAAGCTACAAGAACATGTAGTAATTGAAAGTAGCCAGTAACAAAATGTCACATTATATGACTACATTCACATAAAATGTCCAGAACAGGAAAACATATAGAGACTGAATGTAGATTAGTGGTTGTTAGGGATGGATGTGGGGATCTTGGGGATAAAGAGGTGATAATCACGGAGTATAGGGTTTCCTTCTGAGGTGATGAAAATGTCCTATAATTGACTGTGGTGATGGTGCCCCTAACCATGAATATACTAAAGAAACATTGAATTGCAAGCTTTGAATTGTTTGGTATGTGAATTATATATCAATAAAACTTTTTAAAAATAGTCAATTAATACCAACTTCATTATAAAATATTTAACACTGTACCTTGAAAATCCTAAAAAATAAAGAAGAAAAATGCTTAATAACACCAATATTAAAGGGCAGGGAAAAGGAGACACCTGCAATTATGTCAACATTAAACACATTTGATTAAAAATAAATGTATTCTTCTAAAACACATGTGTTGCTTAACATGCTCAGTGCCTGGGACATCATTGATATGTTAAAATAAAAAACAAATGGAGACCAGCCTTGGAAATTCCTTGAGCAGACAAAACCAAGTTAGTCATATATTCAAAGCTTAATTTTGCAAGACTAAATTGACCTGGATTCTCTTTGTTTATGCCTCTGGAAATCATAAGCAAAACTTAAACTGTTTCTCAAAATTGAAGTGAGATAACTACTAACCATTTGATATAACCACTAACCACTATTATTTAAGAAAACTCTAATGTTATAACCAGCCACTGCCCCTACATAAGCTGCTTTATATCAGTATAACCCTAAACTTCATTCCATGTTTGCTTTGAGTGCTCCTGTTTTGCAAACCATCTTTTTATTGTGTACCTAATAAACTTTAATTACTAGAATGTACCAGGCTGATGAACTTAGTTGAATGGAGATTCCAACGTGCAGCTCTATCTCTCTCATCTCTGTTACTCTAACACTTTTTCTTTTATTCCTATTTGATTTAATATCATCACTTAGCTGTAGAAATTTTATTCTAGTTTCTATAAAAATATCTAGTACAAAATATCATAAATAATTTTAGAGGGAAAACATGATACAAACTTTAATTTAACTGAGAATAAAGATATGCCTTAGTTATTGGGGGGGAAATTATGGTGAATTTGTGCCTTTTTATTCTGCTCCTTATTAGAATGGCTATTATCACAAGAGAAGTAATAAGTGTTGGAGAAGTCGTGGAGAAAAAGGAACCCTCATTCACTTCAGTGCAAATGTAAACTGCTAAAGCTACTATGGAAAACAGTAAGGAGGTTCCTTAAGAAATCAAGAATAAAGTAATCATCTGACCCAGCAACCCCTCTTCTGGGTATCTACCCGAAATATTTGAAAAAATGTATTCACAATGATATATGCATCTCTATGCTGACTGCAACATTATGGATGGTGGTCAAGACATGGAAACAACCAATGACTGGGTAAAGAAGATCTGGTACATATATGTAATAGAATACTACTTAGCCATAAAAAAGATGAAATCTGCCATTTTTGACAACATGAATGGACCTTGGCAATATCATGTTAAGCAAAACAGGACAGAAAAAGTTAAGAACCATATGATTTCACTTATATATGGGTTATAAAACTGAAAGCAACAAATAAAACAAAAACTCATAGACATAGACAATAGTATGGTGGTTACCAGAGGGAATGGTAGAGGAGTAATAAAGGGTATAAGGGATCAAGTATAAGGTGAGGAGAGGGCACAGGCCGGGCTGAGGGACCCCCCCTTCCCCCCGAGTGCACAAATTTTTGTGCGCCGGGCCTCTAGTCAAGTATAAGGTGACAGAGGTTTGACTTTGGGTGGCAGACACCCAAGGCAATATGCAGATGATGTATCATAGAATTGTACACTTAAAACCTATATAATCTTATTAACTACTGCCATCCAAATAAATTCAATAAAAAAACAGTTATGGAACCTACAGGTCGGTTGCTTTGGGTAGAAGACTCTGAGGCAGAATGTTGAGAGCAGGAGTTCATTTAGGAAATCTCCCGGGGGCAATATTCATGGATGAGGAAAGAAGGAAGCTGAGTCAGTCAGAAGAAGTCAAGTTGTAATACACTTACATGGAGTAGCTCAGCCATCTGTGCAGGGAGTGCTGAAGATGGGATGACACATCCGAGCTGTTCAAAGACAGGATAGAAAGTAGGTTAATTTTACCCAGGTGTTGAGCAATCACTGGATGAGAATGAATCAGGGATGGGTTCATGACCTTTGGTGATGACCTTCGGCTGAGGTAATCATGAAACATTATGGAGGTCATCTCTGAAAAGGGTTGACAGCTGAGTGCTGGGTGTCAATAGCACTCCCATCAACTGGGCTAATAAAATATTTTGAAGAAGAATGAAGGCATTGTATCTCAAGAACATTACACTGCTAAAATAAATATTTATTGCCTTAAATATCGTAATCTAAATATCGAATAAGCTATTTATAAATTAAATAAAA
Organism: Myotis lucifugus; assembly: GCF_000147115.1. NCBI lineage: Eukaryota > Metazoa > Chordata > Mammalia > Chiroptera > Vespertilionidae > Myotis > Myotis lucifugus. Next base: position 2,335,787 of record NW_005871166.1, read on the forward strand.
TAAAACACAAGAATAACTTCATATAGAAATGTTTCTTTTGAAAATTTATCTGTCAATCATATTATTGGTTATTTGGAGGTAGAGTTGCCTTTTCTCTGGTTGCTTTTCAGATCTTATCTTTTGTAGTTCAGCAATTTACAATGATTTTCCTAGGTGTGATATCCTTTGTACTCATTATATTTCAGGTTTGAAGCTACTCTTGAATCACTTATATCTTTCTTCCCTTCACCCTGCCTCATTCCAGTACTAGAAGTATCTCCTAGTACTTTATTTAGGATAACCAACACATTAATTTTTGTCCCAAATGTTTCTCATGTTATTTCCTCCATTTTCTGTTCAGCTTGTACTTCCCTATATTATAGTTTCCTGATTATCTTTGTGTGTGTGTGTGTGTGTGTGTTTATCCAATCAGCAGTTAAAACCATTTATTGAGTCCATTTTTTTATTTTTTGTTGGTTTTAGATAATTCCGTATTATATTTAGATATGTTTTACAGTTTTTGATTTAATGAGAGTTACTGTATATAAAAAAATTAGAGGTTCTGAATGATGTTATATTTCTCTGGAAATAATTTAATTTTCATCTGATAATTATAACAGGTGTACTAGAGCCTAGAATTCAGACTTCATAGAGACTGGTCTGTTTATGGTTTGATTTTACTAGTAGTGCATAGCTATTTAGGGGGATCAACTAGATAACTAGAGTATTACTAGAGTTATTCATACTGGTCATGCCCTGAATTCCACCTTTTAAAATCTAAACACTGTAAGAAAACCAAAGATTCTGCTAGTTTTCAGACTCAGCTTCAGCTTTTATTTGCTTTCTTGATCCTTTATTCCATATAGATGAAAATATGAAACTGCCTTAAGAGGATAAGGGGTATGGAATAATGAGCTAGCCTCTGTTATTCTTGTTTCTTCAGAATCTGGGCCCCTCAGCTTTTGCCTGCCTCTGCAACTCTGAACTTCAGTGTGCATTGTAGCCTTCCAATACTACGTAAAAGCATGAGGCTTCTAGTATCCTCTTGGTCTGGCTGCTCTCTGCTGCTTACAGATAAGCAAATCTGCTAAGGAGGGAAGTGAGAGTGAGTGTCTGGTGCATCTTAACGAAACTTCCTCTGAGGAAATAAATATTCACTCTTGAGCTTTTCATGAGATTTGCATGAGGCTTTGTGACCTATCCTGGGCTTTGAATCAGAAATAAATGATGCAAAACTGCAGAACACACAAAAGAAATGAGTCATAGCAACAACCAGACTATGGGGCAATATTATGTCAGTCAAGTCTGGAGGCACTGTCACAATTACAGCAGAGATGATAAGTGTCCTTAATATTGGAGCAGCTGAATCTCGTGCTCAGAGGCCTGAGCAGTGATGTGCTCACTGGGCTGATTCTGTGACATGTTTTGCTTGTTGTTCAGATGATGAGTAGCCTTTACTCTCAACATTTCCAATGGTTTGGTGAGATATCCAGCAAACTACCAATAAAGTATTTTCTGCTGTTTGTGCAGAATGAATTATATTGCATTCAGCCAATTTATCTTCTCAACCGCAAGGTCTGAGTAGCTCTTCCCCAGCACTCTATTATTAAACTTTTAGACTGTTACCCATTGGAGAGGTGGAAAACTATAGGTGGTTTGCTTTAATATAAAATACATTTATTTGTTTATTTCATTTATTTATAATTATATTTTTACAATAAAGAAAACATAATAAGGTTAATCTTATAATTGTAATGGAGACAATAAAACTGAATTATTATTATAGAATCTTAAATATATGATCAGTGCATAACATAAAATACAAAACAAAGTTCAAATTAATTAGAAAATGAAGAGAAAATGTTATAGGTAAGAATTGGTATAATATTTAAGATGTACCAAACTGGTAAAGTGTATTAAATAATATCCTCCTATCTAATAATAGACAAACATGGTAATTGACCATACCTTCGCTACGCCTTCCATTGGATAATCAGTGCAATATGCAAATTAACCGCCAACAAAGATGGCGGCTTATTTGCATACTGCAGGCAGGGAGGAACAGCGCCATCCCGCCTGCCCCGCCGCCATCCCGGCCTGCTATCTGCGACCCGGGGTGGCGGGTGTCCCCTGTGCGACCCAACCCGGGGCAACCGGGCGGGGCAGCGAAGGCTTGACAGCGACTCCGGCCAGAGCGAAGGCCTGGGTCCCGAGTGCCGGAGGAAAATTGCTGACAGCAGCCAGGGGCAGGGAAAGCCTATTGCACGAATCTTTTTGTGCAACAGGCCTCTAGTATAATTACTAAACACCTATGTTTTCTAAGCAAAGTTTTTGTCATATATATTTATAAAATATTGTATATATGTATATAAATATACTCACATATATACACATACACCCATATGTATTTGCATGTATGTGTATATGTATATTTATATGTATTCTGGCAGATCTTTTGAATTGCCAAATAACAAGTCATTTAATCATGCAAATAAAGAAGAATGTTTTTAAAAACACTATAACAAAACAAACAAAAAATAACATAGCCTGAGAGTATTTCTAGTAGATTGGACTTGAAGGGAAATTATCTACTTTACTACAGAAAAAAAATTATACTAAAATTTGCAGGTAAATAAAAGAGGCCTATACAATCTATGTAGGGATCAAAAGTATAATCAATAACATTCGATTAAGTGGCTCTACATGATGAATTAAATATAAATATGTTCTCTAAAGATATCTCTGCTTTCTAATGAATTACAAATAGATTATATACTTGCTTACATTTTTTTATCAGTGCTGTAAAGCCATTTTGAGGTTAATGCAATGTAATTCTTTTTTTTAAATATATTTTTTATTGATTTCAGAGAGGAAGAGAGAGGGAGAGAGCTATAGAAACATCAATGATGAAAGATAATCATTGATTGGCTGCTTTCTGCATGTCCCCTACTGGGGATCAAGCCCCCAGCCCTGGCATGTGCCCTTGACTGGAATCGAACCCAGTACCCTTCAATCTGCAGGCTGATTCTCTATCCACTGAGCCAAACTAGCTAGAACAATGCAATATAATTCTTATATTTCGCCATCTTTATGTTTGTCCATTGTTAAAATTCTGAGTATATCATCCAGAACAAGATCTCAGTCTTCTTTGAACATTTCGAACACTCACACCCAAAGCTTTATATTATGACAATTACCAAAGCTATGTCATGTTTGCAGATTTCTTATTCTTTTGAGAATAGCATCATTCTTATTGGCAAGACCTATGCATTTCCCTTCTTATCTCCCATGTGTGAAGAATAAAAGTAATCTGCAACCAGCAGCATGTTAACTCCTCAATTCATACATTAAATGCACTTTTACTTTTGGTCAGAATTCTACCAGGTTTTTTTTGGGGGGGGGATTAGTTTTATTTTTTAATGTCTTTATTGATTTTAGAAAGAGGGGAAGGGAGAGGGATAGAGAGGTAGAAACATCAATGAGAGAGAAATATCAACCGGCTGCCTCCTGCACATCCCCACAAGGGATTGAGCCTGCCACCCGGGCATGTGCCCTGACCTGTAATTGAACTGGTGACCTCTTGGTTCATGGGTCAGTGCTAAACCGCTGAGCAACGCTGTCCAGGCTGGTGGGGGGCAGTGTTAATTTTAATAAAAAGAGAAAGTGTGAGAAAACATGACTTGGGCACATGACTGAACATGGAAGAAAACATGTTTTCTATTTCTCTCAGGAATAATAAGTTCCTGTCTTCCTAGGAAAAGACTGATTGTTTTTGACCATCACAGTAAGTAACCACTGGACTCAGTTGGAAGCACATAATATCTGATCAATGACAGCTTTCTTCAGTAGCATACTTCTTCAAATCAGTCAAGCAGCAACAGCCTTTTTTTTTTTTCACTGCCCAGGCTTCTAAACGTCAGTCAATCAGAAAAAACACACAACTCCACTTGATAATATGCTTTCACAGCTGAAGTTCAACCAATCCCTAAACACTCTCACTTCTCAAAATCTGCCATTCTTTGAGTGGTTCCACTTCCTTAAAGTCTATACGATTGGCTAGCTCTTTTCCTTTCCTTTCTCCCTAGGAAAGACTGATTGCCAAAACAAAAGAGCACAACTTTTCTTTCAAGCAATGAATGATGGTCTCCTTCTTTCTGCACCACTCAATGAAACTATAATTCAATACTGTACTTTTTAGGTTTGAATTTCCTTACGTGAAGAAATTCACTCCTACACCTATATTTTTCCTACATCATTTAGTGTTGTTTATTGTACATTGTGGGCTCTTGGTAAATCAAATCATTGAAAAATATTTAAGTAGCAAGGTATATTAGGTTTAATATAACCAGTGTTGTCCAAACTTTGGATTCTAGCAGATTTCTTAAAAGAAAATTTCAAGCAGATCTAACTTGTAACTAGAAAAGCACACTATGTCTGGATGAAGTTCGGGCAGGGGAAGCTAACTCTTTCCACCTGTTCTATTAAGCACTTCACCTTACTTGTGTGCTAAGGTGCTCCTTTATATCAGTTGAGAATTTGCTAAACAGAGTTTAAACCACTGATGTGTTTGTATTCCTCAATTTACACATCAAGACAGTGATGCTCCAATGACTTCCACAGAAATTTGCAGGTACAGCAGGTTTATGGGAACAAGATTATTTCAACTAAACATGTTGAGTTAGAGATCTCAATTAGGCACAAAAGAGGAGATGGCAGTTCAACAAACCTCTTGATTTCAGACTAGAGATAAATTCTATAAAAAAATCAACAGATAAATGGAATTTTTGATGATTATAAATAAACTAGAGGCCGGTGCATGAAATTCTTGCACTGTGTGTGGGGGGGGTGACCCTCAGCCAGGTCTGCGCTCTCTTGCAGCCTGGGAGCCCTCGGGAGATGTTCCACTGACTCAGAGGCAGGAGAGACTCCCGCCACCACCACTGCACTCACCAGCCATGAGCCCGGCTCAGGGCTTCTGGCTGAGCAGTGCTCCCCCTTTGGGAGTGCACTGACCACCAGGGGGCAGCTCCTGCATTGAATATCTGCCCCCTGGTGGTCAGTGCACATCATAGTGACCAATCGTTTTGCTGTTTGGTCAATTTGCATATTAGACTTTTATTATATAGGATGACAAAGTGGCCAACAACTGAGGTCCAGGCCCTCCAACTTTAAGGTATATGAGAAAATGAAACCTGCAAAGGAGACTGAGAAGGAGCTACCAGGGAGTAAGAAGAAAACCAGGAGAATGGGTCCCAGAAGCCAAGTGAAGGATTTTGTGTTCCCCCCCCCCCCCCATGGACAAAGAGGTGACTTTATCAAATAAGACTGAGGTGTCATAGAGGATTATACTTGAGAAATATCCATGAAATCCAGTAACTTGAAGGCCATTGATAATTTCTCACACAAACAAATTTGATGGTCTCATTGGAGAGAATGGGAATATAAATGGCTCTTTCAGGGAGTTAAAGTCAATATGTACATAAAGTATTGATTTGTCAAGTGAGTTTGAGCAATGCTGTCTTAAATAATATTGGATATGTCTCTTATGAATGAGCCTAAACATACCTTCTAATTTGAAATTTCTCTGGAGCTAATAGGAAAAGAGTTCTGGCCACTCATAACAACAAAGGCCTTTTATTTTCAAAATTACATATACATATATAATTATTGTTCTATACATTTGAAAACATAATCTCATAGTCATTAATGCCTCTGCATTTAAGAGAATCATATTCAAAAAAAGGCTTGGTAGAGAAAAACCATCTTAAACACTTATTGCTTCCTAAATACATTTAATTGGATATGTATTTATATGTTCTTGAGGTATCTTGCTAAGTAATATTTAGTTCATTGCATGGTGTGGGTTTAATTCCCCTAAATCAATTATATTTGTGCCCTTAAATTCTTGTGTTCAAATACTACCTCTAGGTCTTGCTAAGTAAGTGTATCTAAGCAAAATAGAAACAATTAGACTAAAGGTCATCTCCTCGTTCCTCACTGGGAAGATAGCTCATCAAATGCCTGGCAAAGTGACATTCCAATAATCTCACACTATAACTCCAGCAATCCTTCACAAAATCCCTTAAGATTTAATATCATCCAGGTCACAATTGTTTTCTTCCCTGAATTAAATATATACCATGTATGCAGTGCTTCTCATTAGCTGTACTAGTTTTGAAATAGCAATTCTATTATTCAAGGCAGGAATTCATAATGGTGTTTCTAATAGCAACAGCAGCCACTTTCTGAGGTTGGCAGCGATCTCTGCTCAGCTCATGTTCCACTCAGTACATGATGGAGCATTTACTGAGCATTCTCCTGGGTACAGAAGTGTCAGCCTGCTTTCAAACCACCTGTCCTCACAGATGATAATAAAACTATGCTCACGTGGACTGTGGCAGCAATTGTGACCTGTGCTTTCATGACACAATTATTGCAAAATGAAATAAAGGACATGAATAGAATTTGATATGTAGATAAACTTGTCTTTCAGGTATTTTTAAGGGAGATATTATTCAAATAGGAGGAATTGAAAATTGAGGAAATATATTCAGAAAATTACCATATATTTTGTTATGTCCCAATATCTTCAGTGGAATCAATTTTACCTATTTTAGAACAATTGAAGGGAAAGCCAGCTTGCATTTAAAAAAAGTCTAAATTCATTTTTCATACATACATGCAGATATTGGTTGCCTAAGTTATAAGTTTCTGTCACCAAATTTTTCTTTAAAAATTACAACTCTAATTTTGTGCAGTTATGAGAAAATATATTTTTCATGGGTCCCAAGGGAGAGCAAGAGGGTAAATATTAATTATTATAAACCAATCGTAGTCATTCTGTTCTTCTGATCAGGCACTGTGGAAATGACAGATCCTAAACTGATGAGGTAGAAAGAAATGCTTGGGCTATTTTTCTTTGCCCCTGTAACTTCACATGAGAAAGGCATCTCCTAGGATTTGCAATTATTTGTGCAAGGATGTGATGCTGAGAGCTGGTGTATCCAACTAGCACTTATAAGAGACATATCAAGAGAATTACATAGAAGTTGATCAGACTCTTGCATCATTGAGTCATTGTATTAAATCAGTTTACCTATGAACTTCTGGTTATTTGAGATAATAGTTATTCTAAACATGTCAACAGAAGTTTTTGTACTTGCCAATATAAATATCTGATGCAGCTAATAAGTGTTGAACAGTAATTTAAAACCATGACTTGTGATTCAAATTAGTAGGTTCTTGCCATGGCAAAATCTGAAATTATTTTAAAATTTAATATTTGTATCAACTGAAATTAAGTATTCATTAAAATAGATTTTTAAAATTTTTAGTGCATAGAGCACAATTATATAATTTTGGTGATTAAAAGAGCATACATACCAACAATTCTAGCCACCTCTATTTAACTTTAAAAAACTGATGCCCAGCTCAGCTGGTGTGGTTCAGTGGTTGAGCATCGACCCATGAACCAGAAGGTCACCTTTTCGATTTCTTGTCAGGGCACATGCCCAGGTTGAGGGCTTGATCCCCAGTAGGGGGTGTGCAGGAGGCAGCTGATCAATGATTCTCATCATTGATGTTTCTATCTCTTTTTTCCTCTCTCTTCCTGTCTGAAATCAATAAAAATATATTAAAAATCAAAAACAAAAAAGGCCAGTTGAAAATCAGCCAGTTGATTGAAAATCTACTTCTTCTGTCCCCTAAGTCATCTAAGTAAGTAAAGCTTGTGTTAAATCCCGAATGTCATGAAAAATAACTATGGCTTATCAGGGGGGAAATATCTCTTCCTCTTTTAGTCTTATCTCTATTAAGTGCTAAATGAGATAAATAGCACATCATAATGCTTTGATAAACATTAAATGACATTACTCACATAAAATTACTGGCACATATTAGCTGAAAATAAATATTAGATTTTATACATATACCTTTCTATGAAAAGAATTTTTGCAGACAAAATTATAATGTAAAAAAATGCGCCGAAACCGGTTTGGCTCAGTGGATAGAGCGTCGGCCTGCGGACTGAGAGGTCCCAGGTTCGATTCCGGTCAGGGGCATGTACCTGGGTTGCGGGCACATCCCCAGTGGGAGATGTGCAGGAGGCAGCTGATCGATGTTTCTCTCTCATCGATGTTTCTGACTCTCTATCTCTCTCCCTTCCTCTCTGTAAAAAATCAATAAAATATATTTAAAAAAAAAAAAAAAAAAAAAATGCACTTGAAGAATGAGTAGTATGGGTAAATGTACTTTTACTACACAATGTATTGTAGATCTTTTCTTTAGAATTAAAACATATCAACATATTAAAGGCTCTGAGAGGTTCTGGAGTAAAAAGATCTATGTTTGTTATCTATTGTTGCATAGCAAATTATCTCAAAAATTAACATCAGAAAGAATAATCATGTAAAATCTCCCACAGGTTTTCTGGATCTGAGATCTGGGAGCAGTTTAGCTGGCTGGTTATGGCTGAGTCTCTCATGAGGTTGGACTCAGGATGTTGGCTAGGACTCTCTGAAGGCTTAACTGAAGCTGGAGGATCTGATTTCGAGGTGGCTCATTCACTTGCTTGGCAAATCAGTGCAGAACATAGGCATATAGACTCAGTGACTTGTGACTTGTCATGGGGACCTCTCCACATATCAGCTTAAGTGTCCTCAGTACATGGTACTCAGATTTCCCCCAAGCAAAGAATCTGAGAGAATAAAACAAGGATGAGGCTTCAATGCCTTTTGTAATTGTGAAAATTAATAATAAGAAACCTCATTTAGAATGGAGTGGGGAAGCTAGAAGAGAGAACTCTCATGCAAGTGTCACTCAACACACACTACTGACTCCATCAGGGAGAGATACTACTTTACTACTTTATCAGAAGGAAGAAGATTCCTCCTTGCCCAGTAATAGCTTGGTCAATGAGAGATTGGTATAAATTAGCCAATGAAAAGTCACTAGACTTTGAACCTCCAGTTTCCTCCAAAGGATTTTTCCTTTACATCAGCCCTTCCCAAGGCCATAAAATAGTGCTCCTCTCCTTTGTTACTCTGGAGTTACACATGGTTTGCCATTAGACCACATGCTCAAAATTGTAATTCTTTGTTATTACCAAATGAACCCATTTTATTGGAGAAATATCTGGCTGTCTTTTTGTTACGGTAAACATAGCCTAGTCTAAAAAGTTAAACACTTCTTAAAGGATCATGAACATACTATTAACCCACCACAGGATATCTGTAACTTTATTTGATCTAGATTTTTCTAAAATAATTGACCTCAGAACTCTGTTTTCAAGTAACATTGTTCTAAGCATTCCCTTTAATACTCTTGACATAACAGAATTCCATGTGGCTTAATTTGAATAAATAAATAAATAAATAAATAAATAAGAAAAGGTTGTCTAGAGGAAATAAAGAATTTGAGTATTTCTAAAATATGTAAGCAGCTTGACCACTGTTTATTTTTAAATACTACCTTAAATTGTATTTATATTATTCACTTGCTTTTAATAATTTATAACCATTGTTCATGATCTGATTTGGAAATTAAGATTTCTTTTTGGTTAATCCTCACCTGAGGATATTTTTCCATTGCTTTTTAGAGAGAGTAGAAGGAAGGGAGGAAAGGGAAGAGAGAAAGGAGAGAAACATTGATGTGAGAGAGACACATTCATTGGTTGACTCCCACACGCTCCCCCATCAGGGCCAGGGATAAAACCTGCAACCTAAATATGAGCCCTTGACTGAGAATTGAACTCACTACATGACCCTTTGGTGCTCAGGCCAATGCCTTAACCACTAAGCAACAGCAGCCAGGGAAGAAAATATGATTTTTGAACTACACAAATAAACATAAAAAGATATATTTTAGAGAGAATTTCTAACTGCAACTTGCCATATACTATAGTATTTTTAAGTTTTTAATGTTATTATTAATAACTAGTGACCCAGTGCACAGATTTGTGCACATACAAAGGAAATTAATTAGAAGGTGGCTGGTGGGATGAGACTGGGCAAGATGGGTTGAACACGCCCTGGAGCCAACCTCCCATGGTCCCTCCCAAGTGTCTGCAGAGTGAGTGGGGTCCCTCTGGCAGGTGGGGTCCCTCGGTCTGGCCTGCAGGGATTGGGCCGAAACCAGCTCTCCAACATCCCCCGAGGGGACCCAGAGTGTCATACAGGGTGTGGAATGCAACTGCAAGTGTATAGTAAACCAGATTCGGAGCCAACAGTGCCCCAGTAACAACATAACCCACTGCCGAAGGTGGAATGGTGTGGCCCTGCGAGGAATCGGGCTCCTTCCTCTCTGGTTTTGAGATGTGTCACCTGAGAACAGCCACTGCCAATTCACTGAAGCTTGGCAGCTCCTGTGTTGATCATCTGCCCATGGTGGTCAATGCGTATCATAGTGACCAGTCGGATGGTTGGAGGGACACTTAGCATATTAGCCTTTTATATATATTGATGCTAACTAGAGCTGCTAATCTGGCGTGTGATGCCATTGGGAGGTAGAATGAAATAATTTATTTGTGGAGCAGAAGTGTCTGTTTTCTTATCAGCTATTAGATTAGTAAATGGAACATTTGTTAATAACATATGCTCCTCACTGCAAGGCCAAGTAACATCCAGAGAAATGGAATCCCAAATAGTTCTTTACTCCTGACTGTAATCTAGGATTTGTAAGCAGAGCTACAAAGTTTTCTTGAAGACTTTACATATCTAGCTTAGTTCCATATAGTATGCAAGTACATGAGAACTTAAACAAATGCCCTAGTCATGAATAATGAGTTTAAAGAAGCTTAAGTACCTCATATATTTCTCTCTAAAATGTAAGTATAAATGAAGACATGGGGGCCCTGGGTCAGTTAGAAATACTTAATATCTGCTATCATCGGTAAGATGTGACATAATAACTAGAAAACAGCAAGACATAAGTCCTACAAACATAAGCATAACAAACTCAGAATGCACTCATAGAAACACAGAGAAAAATCAAACATAAATCTCCACATCTCTGTTTTATAGAGAAGACAGGGCATGAGAAAGCCCATTATTAGAATTCTACTGTCCTTAGATTGAATTGCTTTACTACTGTTTTGATCTTTACTCAGGTTTTAGCTATTCTGTGCCCCATGTAGCTCCATCACCAAGAACTGTGCATCTGGGAATGACAATTTTCCACAAGAGCAATTTTTATATCTAAAAGACAAGGGAAATCGGGGAAGGGTGGTTGTTGCTGTTAAAGTATATCCGCAGGATTATAAACTGCATTATGCAGTCATGAACTTCTCTATTAATGTCATTTAACCTTTGGCAATATTAGTTGAGAGAGGATCCTGTGAAGGATGGTACATTAACTTTTAAAAGTGATGGGCTGTGATATTCCTGCTGTGATGCTGAATGGCAGAGGCTGAACTTCAGCACAGCCTTCTGAAGACATATTTTTTTCTCTGCAGGGCAAAGCTTACATACATGAGGGCAGAGCTGTGAATTCAGATAGTTCAACCCGTCCTTTAAATAGTAAAACATAAAGGTGTTATTTTAAAAAGAATCCTATAAAATAGCCCACTTTCCTGGTCATTGACTGCTATATATTTTTAAATCTTTCATCAATGTATTCCTTAAAGAGATACCAGGAGTGCACAGTGTATATACTGAAATAAATATTACTGCTCCAAAATTCTAGACATTTCCAAACTATTTAGAAGAATAAAAAACACTAAACAAATGGCTATAATGAGAGTAAAGCTTTAGTAGCAGGTTGTACAAATTACTGAGAATAGAAAAAGTAATTATCTGGCTGGATCAGGGGTAAAGAAAAGCATGGCCCTAGGAAGATTAATGACTAAGCTGAGGAGTGGGGAAAAGAACAAAGCAACAAATATGGGCCTGGAGTCAGATCAAAATTAAATCCTTACCCTTCCACTTTCTGAATGACTTCTGACCTATTACTTATCCTCAGAAGGTTTCAGTAATCTCACATTTCTAACAAATACTCCATTTCTTTATTTTTATTTCCCAGCAGCAACTGAAATGGAGTATGTCCAAATGTTAACCAACCATATTTCCTGTGGGAATGTGTACCTCCTGATGTACTCCACAATCTAATGAAATGTCTCTCCATTTGCCAGTTCCATTAGCCCCTGATTAGACAGAAGGACTCGTATTTAGTGGACATTGGATGGGCTCTGAAACCTAACAGGTTCTAGCAATTACTCATTGTGTGTATTCATGGGTAGCTATTAACCTCATTGAGTCTCTGTCCCCTCAACTATAATGTAGTAATAAGACTGGTTTTGGAAGATCATTATGAGCATTGGCTGCTGTGTATGGAACTAAGCTGTCACATGGTCCTTTCTGGGGAAACAACAAATATTATGTTTACAAATATTCACTATTTTTCTAGACTCCTCACATATTCCAGAAATGCAATAGAATTCCAAGTCCTGTAAAGTATGTCTCCTAAGTATTTCTCAGCATATCCTCTTTGTGTCTCTGTGGCCTGTGACTCAGTGCAGACTCAAGCATTTCACACGTGAGTTGAAACAGATTTCTGACTGGGCAGTTTGGTAAAAGCTATCCTGCCATGTAACTCATCCAATGACTCAGTTGACTTCTCTGAAAAATCTGTCTGATTATAAACTTCACATAGAAACTGTGAGTGACCAACAGCTGTTCTCATGATGAAGGCAATATTTATTCACATAGCAAATGCAACCATTCCTACTTTAACCCTTCCCAGTTTTTTTTTAAGATTTATTTTTTACTATGATTTACAGTTTGCTATATACTCATATTATTAACCGTATTGATTTTATTTTACACTTTTTAATAGCTTTATTGTGATAGAACTGATATAAAAACTGCACATTTAAATGTATACAGTATTGCATTCTTAGTGCCTATGGAAGATCCTATTAGAGACAGACAATCTGGTCTTGGCTATATTTTTATGGTGTTAAGAAGAGATATCGGAGGGGGAAATATATTTGAAGAATTTAAAGTGAATGAGATTTCCCAAAAAAATATTTAATGTAAGAACAAAGTTAAAAGTAGCTCATGGACACAGACAATAGGGTAGTGAAGACCTGGGGGGGGAGGAGGTAGGTAGGGGCTGCGAGGAGGGGGTGAATGGGAGATATCTGTAATACTATCAATAATAAAAATATATTTAAAATGAAAATATTTAAAAATGCTTCAAAAAATAGACCTTGGAGAAGTCATAGGAACATAGAGACTAAGTAAGATTTCCCTTTTTTGGTAACTGCTGGAATAGTGGTGGGGATGGATCACACACTCCAAAAGGCAAATAGAAATAGTATTCAGGTTGGGGTGGAGGGAGACAAAGCTCAGGACAGATGCCACAGGCTGTAGAGTATTCTACTTCACTCCCCTGAGTCCCACTCCACAATTTTAAGTCTCAAAGAACAAACTGTCATAAAATACAGACAGCGTATGGGAGGGCCACTCATCTCTGTCTGCCACCAGAAGCCCTGTCTGCTTTCTCATTGCAATTTCCTAAACGCTTGAAAATTTTCCATGTAACAACCAGACAATTATGTAGTCACAAGCTTGGGCTTTGTATAGGAATATCTCCAATGCACTTTCTGTGTGATAGTTTGATGTTTACTGTGTCTATTCCAGATGTTCATGAACTCCATGACATTTTGGTGCTAGAACAACATATATGATAATGAGATTTGCATACAGTTTCTCTTAAAACAAAACAAAACAAAACAAAACAAAAAAGCCAGTTTGTAAAATGTTATCAATGAATTTTACTGTTATTGTAAACTAGAGGCCTGGTACATAAAATTTGTGGACTGTGAGGGGGTGTGTCCCTCAGCCCAGCCTGCACCCTCTCCAATCTGAGACCCCTCGAGGGATGTCCGACTGCCCTCCCCTGCCAGTCCAGTTGTCTCCAACTTCCCTCCCCTGGCGGCCTGGTCCCTCGAAACGGCTCTCCTCTCTCAGCCTAGTCACCCCCAATTGCCCTCCCCTGCAGACCTGGTCACCCCCAACTGCCCTCCCCTGCTGGGCTGATTGCCCACAACTGCCTTCCCGTGCCTTCCCCTGGTCATTTTGTGGCCACATGGGGGAAGCCATCTTTGACCACATGGGGGCAGCCATCTTGTTTGTTGGAGTGATGGTCAATTTGAAAACTGGTTGTGGCAAATTAGCATATTTGGGCTAATTAGCATATTCCTCTCTTATTATATAGGACTAGAGGCCCGGTGCACAAAAATTTGTGCACTGGCGGGAGGGGGGATGTCCATCAGCCCCACTTGTGCCCTCTCACAGTCTGGGACCCCTCGGGAGATAACGACCTGATGGCTTAGACCTGCTCCCAGGTGGCAGAGGGCAGGCCCAATCCCTAGGTGCAGCCCCTGGTCAGGCTCAGAGCAGGGCCGATTGGGGAGTTGGGACACCACCCCCTGTCATACACAGAGCAGGGCAGATCGGGGGGTTGGGGCTCCGTACCCTGTCACGCACAGAGCAGGGCCAATCAGGGGGTTGGGCGCTGCCCCCTGTCATGCACAGAGCAGGGCCCATCAGGGGGTTGGGGAGCTCCCCCCTGTCACGCACAGAGCAGGGCCCATCAGGGGGTTGGGGAGCTCCCCCGTCACCCACAGAGCATTGTGCCGATCAGGGGGTTGGGGTGCCGCCCTCTATCACCCACAGAGCAGGGCCGATCAGGGGGTTGGGGCACTCCCCCCTGTCACACTCAGGGCAGGGCTGATGGGGAGATTGTGGCTCTACCCCATCACACACAGAGCAGGGCCGATCAGGGGGTTGGAGTGCCGCACCCTGTCACGCTCAGGGTAGGGCCGATTGGGGGGTTGGGGCGCCGCCTCCTGTCACAATCAAGGCAGGGTCGATGGGGAAATTGCGGCGCCACCCCCTGTCACGCACAGAGCAGAGCCCATGGGGGGGTTGTGGCCCTGCCCCCTGTCACACACAGAGCCGCAGGGCAATCAGGGGGTTTGGGCACTGCCCCCTGTCATGCTGCTCCAGGGGCCAGGAGGCCTCGCGGCTCTGCTGATCCCAGTGCTGGGAGGCCTCGCTGCTCTGCTGATCCCAGTGCCAGGAGGCCTCGTGGCTCCACTGATCCCGGGTTCGGGAGGCCTCGCAGCTCCGCTGATCCCGGTGCTGGGAGGCATATTACCCTTTTACTATATAGGATAGAGGCCTGGTGTATGGGTGGGGGACGGCTGGTTTGCCCTGAAGGGTGTCCTGGATCAGGGTGGGGGTCCCGCTTGGGTGCCTGGCCAGCCTGGGTGAGGGGATGATGGCTGTTTGCAGCTGGTCACACCCCCTTCAGGGTGGGGGTCCCCACTGGGGTGCCTGGCTCGCCTGGATGAGGGAATGATGGCTGTTTGCAGCTGGTCAC
This sequence comes from Myotis lucifugus, assembly GCF_000147115.1. NCBI lineage: Eukaryota > Metazoa > Chordata > Mammalia > Chiroptera > Vespertilionidae > Myotis > Myotis lucifugus. Next base: position 2,351,150 of record NW_005871166.1, read on the forward strand.
ACCCCCTTCAGGGTGGGGGTCCCCATTGGGGTGCCTGGCCAGCCTGGATGAGGGGATGATGGCTGTTTGCAGCTGGTCACACCCCCTTCAGGGTGGGGGTCCCCACTGGGGTGCCTGGCCAGTCTGGGTGAGGGGCTGAGGGCCGTTTTCAGGCTGGTGGGCTACTGAAGCTTCCAACCTGTCCTTTTCTTCTTTTTTATCTTTTATTCTGGGATTTATTTACCTTCTATGGCTGTCACTGGAGCTGAAAGCTGGCTTTAGCTCTGAGGCCGGCTCCAGCTTGAGGCCTCGGCTGCTGAAAGCAGGTATCTGGTTTGTTTGGGTTCTATAATTATAACACTGTTTCGATCCTGCTCGCTCCAGCTCTGATGGCTGAAAGCAGGTATCTGGGTTTTATTTTGCTTCTATAATTGCAACAATGTTTCTTAAACTGCAGCTCAGAGCCCAGCAGCGGAAGTCAGGGAACCTTGGCTTCCTCCATCATGGAGCAAGCAAGCCTCCTGTTCGCTTCACTGCCTGGCTGCCGGCTGCCATCTTGGTTGGCAGTTAATTTGCATATCGCCCTGATTAGCCAATGGGAAGGGTAGCGAAGTTACAGCTAATTATCATGTTTCTCTTTTATTAGATAGGACTAGTAGCCCGGTGCACGAAATTCATGCACTGGGGTAGGGGGGGAGAAGGGGCCCCTCAGTCTGGCCTTCACCCTCTCCAATCTGAGACCCCTACCTGTTTGTGCACACACTTTTAACAGGTAACAGCTCAATTGTTGTTCCTTTCTTACGCTTAAAACCATTGGAATTAGTAGGTATTCAAAGTGTGTATACATTTTGGGGGGACACCCTGTATATCTCTAGTCAGTGGTGAAAGAAACCAACAGCAGATTTCTAACCCCCAGACAGCGAACCTTGCTCATTCCCCACATGTCTCCCCACTTCACTTTCCACCTTCGTGGGCAGCAGGAGAATCAATGTTTTCTCTCATTAATTCAGAAAAGCACGTCCTGTCACCCGTTGCCCAGCAGGAGTGAGCTAGGCCCCAAGCAAGCAAGGCTCAGTCAGGGCAGCCTTCGCTCATGGGTGCTGGCACCCAAAGTGCACATTCCTCCTCTACAGTCGCCCCGACTATCCCACTGTTTCACTGAGAGGACAGAATTCCTCTCTGACTCTGGGCTCTTGATCTTGAACGCTGACCGAAGGCACCTCAGAGAGGGCTGCCCGCGCCCACCAGGTGTGTCTGTCTGCACCTGCTCCTGCCTCAGCACCTGCATTAACCCCCCAGAGGTGATCTCGTAGCTGCACTGGCCTCCGTGGGAACAGGGCATCACCACTCCGCCCTCTCACTGTCATCTCACAGGCGCCCAACCTCAGCACCCAGAACACCCAGACATTCTCCAAAGGACGTGAGCGCATCAGAGGGGATGTGTGCACATCCTGTGGGGGTGTTAGGCATGCTGGGTTGATGGAAGTGCGGTGGAGAGGCAGGGGGAACTTGTGCACGCCTTGGTTTGCAACTGTTGCAGGCGTGGGAGGGTGACAGTGTGCTGGGGGATGTTGGCACGCCAGGGGGGTATGTGCACACCGGGAAGCGTCTGCTTTGCAGATCCGCA